>NC_090817.1:112733541-113049930 GCF_000390325.3 Nicotiana tomentosiformis
AAACATGTGTTCGAAGAAAGAAGAGATGGTTGGCATCTTCCCCAATAGGGACGGGAACAGCCTTCGGGCTTTACGTGTTGCCACACACATCCGGTTAAGGCTACCCACTTCGGTGGATCTTACCCCAACTTTATCAACCAAAAAAACATTTTTTTGAAACATAGCGAACTATCTCAATGATTGTTCTTGCTCATCCCTAGTAAAATCCACTAATCATATCCTAGTCAATTTCCCAACCCCTTTAAAACCATCTCAAGTAATGCTGCTCTACTCTTTTTTTTTTTTTTTGATAACTATGGTGTCCGGGCCAGCTTGCGCGCACCTCGACTAATTCCACGGGATACCTGCCACCTCCCACCAGCAACAGGTACCAGGTAACTCTATCCACCAAGGCTCGGATAGATAGAAGAAATCACCTAGTATTTGTCTCCGCTGGGATTTGAACCTGAGACTTCATGGTTCTCGCCCACTTCATTGACCACTAGGCCACACCCTTGGGTGCAATGCTGCTCTACTCTTAAGAATCCAATGCCAACAGAACTTGACTTTTATTTGATACAATATGTCAGCAGTTATTTTACTTGGCAGTTCCTCATATCAACTCTAGTTTCATCTAAACCTTGATTACTGGTCAAGGACGACCTTCGATGTAGTTCAAACCTTATTAATCATCAGGAAGTCACTAATTTCCTTAATAGATATTTGCCTGATTGCCACCTAAATATAATCACTAATAGATAGTTAAAGTTAGTATCATTTTCCTTGTAAGTTTATTGAGGAACCATTCTCTAAGTTTCTGTAGGACCAAATTGTAATTTTGAAGGTCTTTATAAAAAGACCAGGTTCCTTTGTTGAGACAATTTGAGGAAGGCGGGGAAGGAATTGTGTGAGACATGCATAAGGCCAAATATGAGTTGAACCCTTGAACTTTAGTAACATGAAAGATCTAGCAAAGTAAGGCTCTTCGGGTATCTTCAAATTAGAAGTTGCCGTAGTGACAAACATCTTTCAAGTATGACTCTGATATAAGCATAAGAAAACATTTTGACATACCCTTTTAGGATAACTGATTCTTTTTCCCAAATCATAAAGCAACCACCATAACACAGCCTACATCTTTCCTTTTTTTCTTCTGATAAAACATAACACCGCCCATGTCACAAAGTAAAGCGGTCTCAAGCTAGGATAAAGGAGAAACAATGCTAAGTTGACAGTAAACATAAAAAAATCTAATTATAATGAATCATGACAAATCCTCCGAGGATCATATAGTCAACCCAACTATTTTCGGATTCATATGTTGTTTATCCATTGATTTATACTGAAATAGGCATAACAGAACATAAGACACCTTTTTAAAGGTGCTGATTTTTTTCTCCAAATCATACAACAAACACCATATTTATTATGCAATCATCTGTTTTCAGCAAGCCTAAGTACAAAACTTTAAAAGAAAACTAGTGAACTGAATCAATTACCACTTCGAAAACTAAGCTTCTCGGGAAGGAATCATTCCAGCCTTTCTTGCATAAGCAAAAATGCCACCAGCTTGAATGACAGGACCAGCATCACCAATTGGCTTCAATTTATACTCTTTTCCAGTCGTATGATTAATCAACCTACTCTCTCCTAGCTCAACAGTCACCACATCACCCGTCTTACACTCCTCACAAATCCTCACTTCCGATTCAAGCGGATAAACTTCGCCTGTCGCAACCGAGTTCCTGAAGAAAATCCTAGCGTACGACTCCGCCACCACCGCCGCCACGCCCGCGGCTCCTAAAGCAACCGGTGCGTGCTCACGCGACGACCCGCACCCGAAGTTGTCTCCGCCTATGATGATGGAGTACTTGGATGTGAATTCATCCGGGTCGATGAAACGGGTTTGGTAGGATGAAGGGAGTCCGCACAGCGCGTAGGACCCGAGTTTTTTGTACTCGTCTGGGTTTGACGGGACTAGGGTTAGGTATTCTGCGGGGATGATTTGGTCAGTGTCGATATTGTCCCCGACGACGTAGCAGAGGCCGTGGAATGTGGTGGCGGTCGTGGTGGTGGTTTCCGGTGTGGCGGAGGCGGCGGAACAACGGAGAGGTGCGACGGTGGGGTTTTCCGGAGTTGGGCCAAAATGAGAAATTAAGGGATTGAAAGGGTTATTGGAAGAAATCGAAGGGAGTTTGACGGAGGCGGTAATAGAGGAGGCGCGTGGTTGGCACGGAGACAGTTTGAAGGTGGTGATGGAACTGGAAAGAGTTGATGAAGCCGCCATTGCTGAAAGCTTCGGAGATTGCTAATTTTTCCTGAGAGAGTGGAGTGTGCGCGCTATAGGGTGGAAGTACTTACTAGTAGTATTAGATATTGGGCCTTATTATTATGGATGAAAAAAAGTAGGCGAGCCGCCAGTTTAATGGACCAGTGCCGCCATTTAGAGTCCACCTAACCGGCTAACCCTACTCTTTCTAACCAGTGTAGTTTGGTACGCTCACTAAATAGATTATAATTGCTGGACTAATTTATTCTACCTGAAAGGTGAAATAATATAATTTTAAATTTAATGAGATAAAATGAGATATTTTATATTAAGATTGAGATTAAATTTATACCATATTTAGTTAATGGCATAAATTTATAAATTTATACCGACAATCAAATATGATATAAATTTATAGCATATTTGGCCAAGCTTCTTAAGAGGCCAAAAATGTATTTTTTTTTTCTCAAAAACACTTTTTCCCCCTAACTTTGGGGAAAAAAGTGCTTTTGGAAAGAAGCAAAAACAGTTTCTGAGAAGCAGAAAAAAGTAGCTTCTTCCCAAAAGCAGAAGCAGAAGCAGAAGCCGTTTTGACTTTTCTTCTTACCAAAAATATCCTTAACAAAATATATTATATACCAAAATAACGGTTAAACCTAATACTTAGGATATTAATGTATAAATATTTCTTATTATTTTTAGGATAACTTTATAATATATAGTGACTTTAATGGTGAATACTTTTATATTTGTTGAATAATTTTTAATATATTTAACTTATATTAAAAGAATTAAGTACTTTTAAATTTTATTTTCATATTTAACTTAAATAAAATAAAAAGATTTAATTATTGCATGTAATAATAAATTTTTAAGATTATTTATTTACTTATAATATTAACTATTAAGTAAATTTATCCATGTCCTTATTCGTAATTTGATACTTAAAAGCACTTTCTGAAAAGTTTGGTCAAACACAAATTATTGCTCAAAAGTGATTTTCAGAGTGATTAGCCAGACACAAAGTGTTTCTCTCCAAAAGTACTTTTTTTAAAAGCACTTTTGAAAAAAGCACTTCTCAAAATACGTTGATTTCTTTAGCTTGGCCAAACAGGCTATTAATCCCACACTTTATTTCACCTTATTTCGCGTAAAAAAACGACCCCTAAATGAATTATTTCATTTTCTCCTCTCTTTTTTGAGTATGTGTTAAGTAGTAGGACATAAGGGTATTTTATAACAAAAACTCATGTTTCAATAAACCAATATATGTAGCCAAATATTTCAAAGTCTTGTTTGAATAGCGTTGTTGGGTACATTTTTCCAAAACCAAATAAACATCCTAGCAATGGTAGCATAACCAAACACCAGTGTAGACATTGGGAGGCACTCAAATGCTTTTGGTTCATCGGCTGGCAATTGTATTGGAGTTGTATATGCAGTATTAACCTAAATAACTGTTCACCCAACTTGAGCCGAGGGTTACCGAAAACAGCTTTCTACTCCCTCGGGGTAGGAGTAAGGTATGCGTACAATCTACCCTCCCCAGACCCCGTTTGTGAGATTTTACTGGATTGTTGTTGTTGTAACCGTTCACCCAACTTCTTAAACTAAAAATAGCCAAGGAATGTATAATATATGAATGATCCCATGTGTTTTATGTATAATCAATATATAACTATGTATACCGGCTAAAAGAGTAAAAAGAATCCGACAGACTATTTGAGTAAAGAGCCCTTTATTGCGCAGGAACAAACATGTAATATGCCAGGTCCACGTCAACTTTTCATTCAATTGCTTAAGCTACTAAAATTTCGAAATTGTTGAATTTTAGTGATTACAAAATCCATTTTTGTTTTTCATGTAGGTGAGGATTATAAATACTTTATTACTGGTAAAGTTGGTTAATTTCTACAAAAGAATAATAGATTTCTCTTTTCTCGGCGCTTCATTTGAAGCAAAGACATCAGGCATTGAACCTTCTTCAATGGTTCATAACATACTGAATTCAATACAGCGACAAATCATGCAGTTCTAAGACAAGAAAAGCCACTGCTATGATCTGAATTTTTAAGGTAGATACTGTACAAGTTAGAATGTTTACTCGATATTTGCAACTAAGATTTAAAAGCTGGTCAACCCAAAAGAAAATAAAAGTGACAAAGAACGATATATAGAATGTTAACAGAAACAAAAAAGAAATAAGAAGGCTCAAACATAAGTTAAGATTAAAGATGATACAATGACAACATAAGCTATAAAGAAAAAAATTGCTCTCTGAAGAAAGAATCTGGGATTGTCCCTCATGTTTGGAGATGTTACTGCCCTGCAACAGAGAAACAAAACAACTGATCAATTTTCTCCAAAGCTAGAGTTTTACTGACAGGAAGGCTGTCTAATAGTTCAACTAGTTCCAATTGCTGGTGCTGCTAGGAGATTTACCTAGCAATGCGTTGAGAAAGCCTATGAAAAGGCATGCTTTGGATGAAGACAGCACCTGGCCCCGTTAGAACAGCCGTTACCAGGTTATAATTCTGTAATTGCATAAACATGGTTAGAGACAACATGCCTCGGAAACCAAATCATAGAGATGACAAAAGACTCAAGTTGGATTACTTGCATAAAAGAACTCAAAGCCAGCGGAATCATAGATAATAAATCACATTTCCCATTGGATAACGTTTCAATCATTAGTAGAGTGCCAAAGTAATTATGCTATTAGCAGCAATATAGAAACTACATACATTGGTTATTGAATGCAATTTGGATCTCAGACATTCTAATGGAAGAAAGCACCAGAAACTTGCAGTATAACTGAAGTTCCAAAAAAGATCATGACCAGTATATCTGCTTTTCAGTTTTTTCTTTAGAAAACTGTTCCCTTATGTTGGATCAGTCGCACTTTGCTCATGTGGCTACTATCATTCCACGAAATAAGTACCATGTATCACAAAAAGGGAATATCAAAGAAAAGCAAGGATGGCATATACAAGTTTCATGATAACATACATTACAAACTAACTCCACCACCAAACAAACATTTCCTGAAGCACCTCAACTTCATTCACCTCTCTTAATTTCTCAAGTTTGACTGCAAGTTTCAAATGATAATTCACATAAATACCCCTGGAACTCCTTGCATATAAGCACCAGGTAGGGAGTAGTGAGGGAGAGATCAGTCATGTGTAAGAGAAGGTTCAGGTTGAAGTATATACCAAGTAGAGTTGTTAACTTCATGCGTTGCTGTTGTTAGCTGTTAATCTTAATTTATGTCCTAAGCTACTTTTAAGTTTTTAACATGAGGAATTTTTTGCCGGGAGGGCAAACATGAGAGAGAGTCTAAATATATATATATATATAAAATTAAGAATAGTGAAAAGGCAGAAACCAAAAGAAGCAGACAAGTCAAATACCCAAAATACCGCCCTTCTCATCTGTCCATTGTATTTGGCATGGAAATTGATAGTTCCTGATAATGCAACTATGCTTGCCACATCTGCAACAAGTACCTCTCCCACTTCAAGATTTTTCTATACAACTGAATGAGGAAAAAAATTGGGCAGGAATAAAGGGATCAGATGATAAAACTTGTGATGTTCAATACAATTAAGATTCCTTAATATCATAAAACAGAAAAACTTTAATGGGCCAAGTACTTCTTATTTGGTAACAAATATGCTAAAATTTTAACCATCCAATTCTCACGAGAAACTCTAATAGCATACCAATGAACACACAACGCTTCGTATTCACTGAGAAGGATCATCTTTCTGACCATAACCAACATCTAAGTACACTGTAGATCTTCACATTAAGAATATATTACAATAATCGGTATTCAAAACTAAAATAATGTCTGTCGGAAATCTGAAAAACAATGATAACATGACGATAGAAATGATAGAATCTCATTGCCTGTATCTAAGAGTTCTAAAGGTTCTAGGACGACCCACATTTTCTCTCTTCTGCCGGTTTAAACATACAAACATGAATCAAACACTTAAATAATAGCCATGCCTAAAAAGTAAAAGAAGTTTTTCACAGTAACTGAGATTCAGCTTCATATCAGAACCGCCTCCGACTATAAAAGCAAGCCCTTGTCCCAATATCTTATGCCTCAAAGATCCCTGGAAATATTACTAGCGTATCAAACAAAGGTTCGATCTGTCTGCTTAAACCACAAAGGCAGATAATCATGCAACACATAACCACAGAATAATTCTGTCATCTCACCTCTGCACTAGCAATCATGTTATGTGCCCTTTGGACAAAGGTATTACTGACTTTGACATCATTAATAGAGCATAGAAATGCATCTGGCTACAAAATATATCAATAAAAGAGATGATCCAGTTAGAAAACTTAAATAAACCACAAAGAAAATAAGGATGATTGTAAGAAGAAGCTAGAATAATATCCTTAGCACAAGGATGGAACAAGAGAGACAATGAGTTATCTTTACCTGGCATAAGATTTCACCTCCAAACATTGCTAGATCAATCTGTGCAGTGTCGGTGCATCAGATAAAAAAGAAAAAAAAAATTGATTTAGTAATGCTACAACTAAATTGGATCTATAAGGAAATAAGAATTATAAGACCCTACATTACATGGAATGATGGAATCAGATACAAGTATTAGGTAAAGGTGCAAATACAACACGCCCGTGAAGGACCATAAGATGTACCATGTCCATGTCATACCTGTTCAAGATGGGTACGTAAAGGCAAAAAAATTGTCCATCTAACATAATATAACTAACCAAACAAGGAAAGTAGCTGAGATGCGAACAAACCGGTAAGATTCTTACCAAATAAGGCGCAGCAATTCCAACAAATCCATCAGTTGTACCTGTATTCTGGAGAACCACACTTGAAATACTCTTTCCAAAAAGCCACTGCCAGACACTTGTATCATTTTCAGTGGCATAGACATTTTCCAAGTGAATGGAAGAAGACGTGTAGCACATGGACCCTGCAAAGTATTGTCACTTAAGAGTGAATAATAAAAATGATGAATTCTTTTTGTAATTTTATGATAGTTGGATTAAGTAAAATTGGATGTCAAATGAGATTCAGAAAACTGCAAGCATTGAGAACAACTAATTTATGCAACCAAATCTTAGAGTGGTTGTTTGTCAATAGAAAAGAATAATATATTGAGATGACACAACTACGAGTACTAATGGTAGTGTTGATTGAAGTCTGAGATCAGCCCAAGACTAAAGCCGAGCAACTAGATGCTGCAAGATTGGACATCTGTCTATCTCACCATGCTCCCCCTACTCATCTTTCTTACAGCTCATTACCTCAATGCTTGTTCAGCCCTTCGGCTTCTTCCGTTAAAAGAAAAAGGCAGTGTTTCCTTGGTAAATAGTGTCTTGAAGTGAAGCGAAGGCATTATCGAAGGAAAGAAATGGTGGGTCGCTCAATTGCATTAGGTAGGAGATGCAGGACTTGTCTTAACCGCAAGCGAATTCGCTATTCGATTCCATCCTAAATCCCACCAAATTAGAACAGTGATAAACCAACTAGAAGACTTAATACATAAACCTACATTATTTTTCCTTATTTTTAAGGTGGGGAGCAAAGAAATGGTGGGTCGCTCAATTGCATTAGGTAGGAGATGCAGGACTTGTCTTAACTGCAAGCGAATTCGCTATTCGGTTCCATCCTAAATCCCACCAAATTAGAACAGTGATAAACCAACTAGAAGACTTAATACATAGACCTACGTTATTTTTCCTTATTTTTAAGGTGGGGAGCAATTCGAAATTTTGGCTGTTCAACCGTCTACAGGGAAAACCAATACCTACTAGGACATTACCACTTGGATCATTCTTTTTTATCATGATTTCATGGATCCTCTTTCTTGCATATCATGTGGCAGACCGGTAAGAAAACCTCCTATTTTCATAAGGCAATGCGCTTCTATCCCCAAAAAGTGATAAGCTAGTATGCTTCAAGAACAACTTCTAGTACGTTCAACATATACTAATTCATCCTTGAGAAAATATCCAGTCAACTAGATTTTCAAGTTTGTAGATTTTGTGTAAGCCCGTCAGAACTGGCTCATTCTCCAATATCTGAATCAAACACCATGCACAACGAAGAGATGTTAATGTGTTAGGCATGCCATTAATGGTAACAACTGAAACCTCGTATAAGCAAATGTATCCTTAAATGGTTGTGATACCATGCAGGAGATCTCTTCTACAAATAACACAAATTACCATGCTTAGCAATAATCTTTTCTTGCGGCTTCAACATAATCTGAAACATAGATGAAGAAAAGGTATACAAAAATCAACAAATCAACCATATAAACTTTTCTAACAGCGAAACCAAAATAGGCAAATGAGTACCTGAACTATATGAGCTTCATTACCGAAAATTTGGAAAGGTGTCACAGCATCTTGCGGACTCTACAGAGCATAGATATAACACAAATGCCATGATACTAGTCATATACAGACAAAGAATCGCAGTCTAATGTTGAATTGTTAGGATTTCTTCAACAGAAGTCAACATTATCATATTTTTTTTGTCGTATTTTTAATTCCTAACCCAACTGTAAGCCACAAACTAAGCACATGTAACAGACTACACCTGTTTCCTAGTTTTCTATGTGAAACTAGAATACTCATGAGCTACAAGAATGACAAGAGTCCCTTTTTTTGGCAGAGTTACCCAATACCTATGCTGATGGGAGGTACTAGGTATCCGGTGTAACAGTCAGGTGTCTGCAAGCTGGTCCAGACACAACAGTTAAGGAAGTGAAAAAAAAGGAACCATAGAATCCCCTTTGTAGCAGATGCACCTAAATGTTTTCTTTTATTTCTCACAACTTAAAATGCTAAACTAGCACCTGCACATCTTTGTTACCCTCCCTTTCCACTTTATTTCCCAGTAAATTCTGATCTCACAGAAATTACCATCAATAACTAGCTAGCTAAAAATGAAGTAAAGACTACGGAACATGAGGTAACAAATTATCACTTCCCAAGTAATATTCACAAACCAGTTAGAAATAGACCCTCGGAAAAGATTTAATACCTTTACTGAACGGATACTCGGTAAAGAATATACTCGTTAGTCGTTAGTAACTGAACTTGGTCAGCCAAAAAACAAACCCCAATCGCCAAAACTAATCTGATCAAGGATAATTCGAATTACACAAACACAGAATACCTGATAAACTAAAGGTTGAATAGGCGTTGAAAAGAATGGAGCCGCCATTGAGATTGAACATATAACAGAGACTTAACAAATAGGATTTTAAGACACCATTACGGAGAACAATTCCAAATTTGGGAGATTCAGATCATCCGCAACATAAATGTCCCCTCGTTTTCGCTTCTAAATTTGTTTTCCTTTGTTTTATATTCAAGAGGGTTGTAGTTCAATTTGATTTGGTACATTTCGACTTATTATTGAATCGATTAATGTACCCTTAACTTTTCATTTTGTGCGCAATTCATATCGTTGGCTTACTGCAAAACGTTGAATTTGTCAATTGAAAATAATAAAGGGTCGTTAATGGATAGTAAAGTGGGATAAAATGTGAAAATAATGTTACTTGTTATAAAATATAGCTCGAAATAATAATATAGTACAAGAAAAAATAAATTAAGAGATATAGAAAAAGATACGAGAGATTCTTATTTCCTTTTCAATTGTGTGTATTTTTTCATCTATTACAAGGCATTTATATAGGCATGAAAAGTAAAGAAAAATATGTCATTAAGCATAGAAATATGTCATTGAATATGTCATTAAGCATTTGAGAAGATCACGGAGGAAGAGTAGACATCCACCATAATTTGATTTTTCTTATAACAATCCCCATTGGATATCCATAGATAATGTGCCTCGTTAAAATCTTATTAGGAAAAAACCCTATGGGAAAAAAATCCTAGTGAAGGAAAAAGAGTACACATGTTTAGAAATACGTCTTTTGGTTGACTCGTTAAAAACCTTGCAAGGAAAACCCAGTGGGACAAAACCTTGTAAGGAAAAAAGAGTACAATGCGTATTAACTCCCCCTGATAAGAGCATCAATTCACATCCTTGAGCCTTCGCATCCCAATCTTGTACACTAGTTTCTTGAAGGTTGACGTCGGTAGAGATTTGGTAAACAAATCAGTCATATTATCACTTGAACGGATCTGTTGCACATTGATATCACCATTCTTTTGAAGATCATATGTGAAAAATAACTTTGGTGAAATGTGCTTTGTCCTATTCCCTTTTATGAATCCTCCCTTCAATTGGGCTATGCATACTGCATTATCTTCATATAAAATTATGGGTAGTTTGTCACACTTCAACCCACATTTATCTCGAATAAGGTGTATTATAGACCTTAACCATACACATTCTCGACTTGCTTCATGAATAGAAATTATCTCAGCATGATTAGATGAAGTAGCCACGATTAATTACTTAGTCGATCGCCAAGATATGGCAGTGCCTCCATATATAAACACTCATGTTTGAGATCGAGCCTTGTGTGGGTCAGATAAATACCCAACATCGGCATAACCAACAAGATTGGGACTGCAATCATTGCCATAAAATAATCCTATATCGGTAGTTCCTTTTAAATACTGCAATATGTGTTTGATTCTATTCCAATAGCTCCTTGTAGGAGCAGAGCTATATCTTGTTAATACATTAACTGAAAAAAGTTATGTCAACCTTATAATGTTAGAAAGATACATTAGCGCACCAATTGCACTAAGATATGGTACTTCGGGACCAAGAAGCTCTTCATTATTTTCATGAGGTCAGAATGGATCTTTATTTATATCGAGTGATCTCACAACCATCGGGGTACTCAATGGATGTGCTTTATCCATATAGAATCGCTTTAAAAAAATTTTAGTGTATGCTGATTGATGGACAAAAAATCCGTCTTTCATATACTCAATTCGTAGACCAAGACAAAATTTTGTCTTTCCAAGATCTTTCATTTCAAATTCTTTCTTTAAATAGTCTACTACTTTAGGAAGCTCCCTAGGAGTTTTAATGATATTTAAATCATCAACATATACGGCGATTATAATAAATTTAGATCCAGATCTTTTAATAAAGACACAAAGACAAATTGAATCATTCTTGTACCTTCTTTCAACAGGTACTCACTCAGGCGATTATACCACATGCGCCTGATTGTTTCAATTCGTATAAAAAAATTTGAAGCTTTATTTAATAAATTTCTTGGAAACCTTAATATGCTTCAGAACAATTTAAATCCTTCAATGATTTTCATTATACGCATATCACGTTTTTCTTGTATTGCCAGATTAAAACCCAAAATGACGACATCCACCACAGGAGAACATGTCTCTATATAATCAATGCCAGGATATTTATAAATGTTCTTGTGATACAAGTCGCCTTTATGTCTATCGACTTGACCTTTTTTTTCTGCACAAGGACACATTTATACCTGCACTAGCTTTATACTTTCAGGTGTTAGGACTATCCGTCCAACTTCATATTTTTCAGGTGAAATCAATTTTCATTGCGTATTTTTCATTTGGCCAATCATTTATCTGTCCAAATTTCATGACAGATTTGAGCTCAAGATCCTCGTCAATATTAATAATATTGAGCACTACATTATATTAACAATATCGTCGACGATCATTTTATATCGGTTCTACTATTACCCAATAAAGACATAACTTATTGAGATCTCTTTATCTTATTATTTTCAGGTACCTGCGCCTCTCCCATGAGGTCTTATGAAGTGTTATGTCGTGGTGCTCTTCTAGAGCACTTACCTCCTTGTTATGACCATCTTGAACATTTGCTCTTCTCCTTCTTCAAGGAGTTTTATCTTTGGAATCGATTAGTCTATTATGCTTCATGCATGCCATAGACTCTATTCATTATGAACTTTATTTTATTTGGAGCATTAGCAGCTTAATATGACATTTAGCTTTGGGTCAGCAAATACGTCTGGCAATATTTTGCAAATGAATTATCACTTGAACTTCAAGTTCACATTTTCTCGTACGAGGATCTAGATATACTCATAATAATTCATTACATGCAATACTTTTTCAGCTTTTTATTTTCTCCCCCTATTGTTGGGATCACCAACACATATCCCTAGTCCTATTTGGGGATCCATCTTTGTGCATTGTGGTAGAACAATTAAATCATATAGCACATTCATATTTCTAGATGGAAATTATTTGGTTCCTGACCCTAAACCGATTGTGATAGGAAGAACTTATCATAACTTGGCTAGATGCGTACAAGTGTTGTTGTATATTAAATAATACATCACATACCAAATTTTATTTTGGCAGTTTTGTTCTCATAACCAATGGTTTAGATATAATTAGAGGCACGCAATTTCTGCTAAACCAACTTGGATTTAAACCAGTATTATCAAGATAAATCATCATAATTTATATTCTGGAACTGTGTTCTAATAATTTGAGCGCTCAATCTTGCAAAAGCCAAACTGCAAGTTGATAACAAATGCACATGTGACCATAGAATAGATGCATCTATTAAAATCATATAATAGTAAATTGTCCACATGGAAGGTGACTGGACCCATATATTTATCACCTTTTATTCGTTCTAGAAATCAAGGGATTCAATCTCAACCTTAACTGGTATATTATGAGAATAAGCACCACAAGAGAATTCTTGAAAAATCTTATATTTCTTCACTATATGCCAATGTAATTCTCAATTAATTTTTCACATCATAATTGAATCGAGATGGTCAACCGATCATACCAACTAATATTTGTTTCAGTAAACCTCTAGTTTACTTGTGACATATAATTCCATCATCATACTTATATTTGTGTAGTACAAATAGAAAGAAAATCGGGTAATCTTTCATATTTACCCGTTATGATTATAGAAATATGAAGATGTTCAATATTCCTTTCATTTATAGTCTCAATATGCCAACCACTTTGACTTATACATTTGAAACTCAAAAAATTTCTTTTGAGACTTTACAATATCAATGTCTTGAATAATTTTATTCATCCGGGTAGTAACAAATTAATTTTTTCGGATCTCTTAACAACTTTTGTACTACAAAATTTTTTGTCACACCACTCATATGGTAAATGTCTCATTCACGGAGAAAATTATATCATAATAAATTATCATGGTCAAAATCATCATAAGCAAAATTATTTTTTGCTTTAATTTTACCTTTAATAACCTTTTATAAGGCACAACAAAATATTTTTTTGGCGTATCACATGTACGCGACCAATGATATATTCATGTAACCACACAATAATATTTATTCTTTTTATTTCACTCAAACCTCTCTTAGAGATGAGTTGTGTGGTATTTATCTAATAATGTATTGCATGTCTTTATTCATTACTTTTATCACATATTGCCACATTCACCTTTAGGAATGAGTCTGCATTCTCAATGCTTATCACAAGTCACATTCTTTTCAAGGAATGGATCACAATCAGCGGCGTGCTTTATTATTTTTCATATCAATTTGATGGTAAATATTGCCTTCACATTTTGAAGGACTATTTTGAGAACCCTTATTGTTCTCCTTTTATAATCATCGTGATGATTATTATTATTTTGATCTTTGGAACGCCCACGTTCATTATTCAACCACTTGTCTTCATTTAGACTTATTATGCGTCGTTATCACATTCACTTCAAGAATGGAGCAAATCAAGTGGGGCAATATTCATGCCTTTTCATGAAAAATATATTATCTTTCTTTAGTCACCATTATATCATCAATATGGTATAGTGGGACTCAAACCCAATATCTTACCAATATAAAGGCATGTTAGGCCATAATGAATTGAGACTCAAACCCAACTCTTATCATCATGGAGTATCAGGACTTGATCCTGATGTCTTACCCTCATGGTGCATTGCAACTTGAACTCATTGAAATTGATATCATTAATAGCAAAGGACAAAAATAATTTCAAATACGAAGAAAATGCTTACCTCTTGAGTTAAACTCTTCATAATGTCATTTGGATATAATTCTCAACAATAGACTTTCGTTTACTCAAATAAGCTAAGTAATTAGTGTCAAACAGATATATGAAAATATAAAATAATATTAAAAATTCACATGTGGTCTTTGCTGCAATAAGCTTACTTCAAGATGAAAGTGATATGACCAAAACATTAAAGAAAAAGGATGTATCAAATAGAATAATATAGTACTACTAGTTACCATGCACTTTTGTGAAAACTAAGTATTATGCTCTCTAGATAAACAAAGAGATATAGCAGAACCTTTAGGTTAATCAGGGAATCAAAAAAAAAAATCAGGGGACAAATCTCTGTCTACTATCTACTACTATATGCTTTCCATATAGAAATAATTCTAAGAACTATCATCAATGAAAAGCTTATTGTAGTACATACTTCTAGTACTAATATTTTATCTTATTAAAATAAAATAGTTACGAGTATTATTATTATTATATTATATTTGACAGTAAACTAATCTATAATCATTATATTAGGCATACTAAAATCGTATTATAAGGTAAAACCATAAGCATACATAATAAATTATAATTTTAATTTTGTAGATTATTTAGTATACCGCATGTAACCTATTATTTAGTTCATGAAAATTTAAAAAGGTGACATCCCTAGCAGCCACATAAATATTAATTTTCTAATAATCGAACCATTGCTTATTCCAAATATTGGTATAAACTTATATGGTTTAAAGCCAGGACTTCTTGTTGTAGCAGAAAGACGTGCCTGTAACACAGAAGTGGAATTCAACCTTAAGGTTAGAGACTTCGTGCTGATAACGTGTTATAAAATATAGATCAAAGTAACAATATAGAATAAGAAAAAATAAGCTAAGAGATATAGAGAGAAAGAGATGAGAGATTCTTATTTCTTCTTCAATTGTGTGTATTTTTCTATCTATTACAAGGCCTTTATATAGGCATGAAAAGTAAAGAAAAATATGTCATTGAATATGTCATTAAGCATAGAAATATGTCATTGAATATGTCATTAAGCATTTGAGAAGATCATGGTGTAAGAGTAGACATCCACCATAATTTGATTTTTCTTATAACATGACTGAATTTTTAATTTTGATATAAGAAATTTTACGGTTGTTTATACCACAATCGTGATATTATTCGTATGCCACATTTGCTCTTTTTAAAACTCTTCTCTCAAAGTTTGCTAAGATAATTAAGTGTCACGACCCAAAATCTCACCCGTCGTGATGGTGCCTATCTCGATAGTAGGCAAGCCGACAACATCAATAACCCACGATTTTCATTTAGTTTGAAAACATAATGTTTAATACAATACCAAAAAAATATAGCAAATTCCGATACAAACACTCTCAAAACCGGGTGTCACTGAGTACATGAGCATCTATACATTAGTCTGAAAAACACAGTCTATAATAGTCTAAGACCAAATACAGTAAACAAGGAGATAGGGAAGGAGAGACAAGGTCTGCGAAATACGACAGCTACCTCTGAATCTCCGGAAAATCAGTTGTGTGAAATAATCAACACCACTATGTCCGGGAGCACCTGGATCTGCACACGAAGTGCATGGTGTAGTATACGTACAACCAACTCAGTAAGTAATAATAACAAATAAGAAACTGAAAGTAGTGACGAGCTTCTCAGCTAAGTCCAAATACAGTACTTTCCAACATAAAAGGGTAGGCATGCTCTCTAAGTTCAACATTTAAGATTTCACTGAAATTTCATGTCAAGTTTGACTGAAACAGAAAATAATGTTTTTCCGAAATTTCAAAAATAGTGATATATGACAGCTGAAATGCAACAAATAATGAAATCAAATGCATCATCTCAGAGTAACAGTCACTCAGTCCTCCCATTCTCTCCAACCTCACAGTCACTCATTCCTCACAGTCACTCATCACTTGGCACTCTCACTCTCACTCGCACTCGGCACTCACACTCAGTAGGTACCTACGCTCACTCGGGGTGTGTACAGACTTCGGAGGGCTCCTTCAGCCCAAGTGCTATAACAAGCCAATCATGGCATAAATCAATGAAACACGTTGCGGCGTGCAGCCCGATCCCAAAAATATCCTCACAATTAGGCCCTCGGCCTCACTCAGTCATCAACCTCTCCAGTCTCTCGGGTTCAAGATGTCATGAAAATCAGCCCAAAAATGATAATAAGATATATCAATAAATAGCAAAAGAGTCTGAGATATGATATGAAATGAATGAATATGACTGAGTGTGAAATTACAATTTGAACATATAATTCAACCACAGAAAATGACCCCAGTGGGTACCAATAATAATAACATATGTCTAAGCATAATTTTTAACACGAGTCTCAGCTCAATTTTCTCTAACACGTAGAGAATGTACGGATACCAACATATAATTCAACTACACAATTCCATGGAATTTGACCAAGTCAAAATTCCTACGGTGCACGCTCACACGCCCGTCACCTAGCATGTGTGTCACCTCAAAACCAATCGTATAACACATAATCTGGGGTTTCATATCCTTAGGACCAAATTTAGAACTGTTACATCAAACCGTAAAATTCTTTATTCTGCTATGCCCTTGCCACGAGAATTGGTCTATGAAAGCCTCGTATCTAGCCACAATTAATTCGATTTAGTCAATACCAATTATTGTAATTAATTCCATAAGGAATACTAATTTTCCAATAAAAATTCGAAATTAACTCAAAAATCGTACGTGGGACCCACGTCTCGGAACCCGACAAAAGTTATAAAATATAAACGTCCATCCAACCACGAGTCCAACCATATAAATTTCACCAAATTTCGACATCAACTCAACCCTCAAATCTTTAATTAAAGTCTTTGAAGATTTCTACCATTTTCAACCCAATCTTTACCCATTTGAACTCAACAATATTTTCATAAACCTTATTGATACGTATAAATAATACTCTTATACCCAAGAATCATACTCTTAATCACCCATCTTTACCCAAACTCAAAATTGAAGACTAGGGGTTAGAACCTACCTCTTGGGTGAAGATCTTGTGATATTTCCTTGTTGGATTTCAAAGCTTGAACAAGATCTTGATGAACAACGCACTTGAGCTTCTTCCTCTCTCTAGAACACTCTCCCTTCTCTCTAAAAATGTCAGATTTTTGCTCCAAAATGAGCTTAACTGGCCGCATAATTGAAGCTCCAAAATGAGGGTCGCATGGATAGGTCTGCGGTGATTATGCGGCCCACATACCTGTCCTGCGGTCGCATAATGCACCACAGATTTTCTCAAATCTTGCCTCACATCTGCTTCACTTTGCGGCCATTATGCGGTCTGCAGAGTGATTCTGCGACCGCATAGTGGGCCGCAGAAATGTCCTTTTCTGCCGAAAATTTTTCTTTACTCCTCAGCGCATTGTTCAACCTAAAACGTTCGAGCCGCGTCTCGCAAGCTCGCCACGAGAAATTTATATAACCTTTGTACTAATTGATCTATCTCGGCACCACAAAACCTTAAATTCCTTAGCAAAAATTCTCCGGGGTCGTTATACATAAGTCAACATCCGGTCAATCTTTTCAACTTAAGTTCTAAACCTTAGAACTAAGTGTTCTAAATCATTCCAAAACCTTACCGGACCCGAACCAATTGCCCCCGGCAAGTCACATAACAAATCTAAAGCATAAATTGAGCAGTAAATGGGGGACGAGGGTGTAATACTCAAAACGACCGATCGGGTCGTTACATTAAGGTAATTGAGAATAAAGTTTGTTCAAGTTTGAAACACATATTTTACATTATAGTTAGTATATCACATTTTTAATCCAGCGAACCAAACATCTACAAATAAAAGTATATCCATCAAATAATTCCGTCATTTATTAAATCCCATATTATAATTCCTATATTATAAATTTATAATCATGGTGTAATTTGTTTACAAACCAAACGATTCCGAAGGGAAAAGGCACGAGAACTCTTAACTTATCATGTATTATTAGTTTCACACTTGAGAGTCGTTTGTTTTGGAAGTTAGATATAGATAGATAATAATATAGGAATTATAATGCAATTTATTAATGTAAAAATTAAAATGTAGGAATTAATGATTGCAGAGATTATTGATTATTAGACCATTCACTTGTTGTATAAACTAATACAATCTATAATTTAAAATAGTTATTCATTCTTAAAAAAATAAAATATTGCTTACTACATGAAGGTCATTTAGTAATTCTATTCCATGTATTATAACACCCATATCCTTATTCCTTATTATACCATACATGAAATAATAACTAGATTCTCGCATAACTTATTTATGTATTAGTTATACGGTAAAGAAAAATATAAACCAAATAAATTGTCTATGGTGATCGTTAATTAATTAAAAACAAAAAGACAATGCTATTTGGCGCCATTTCTCCATATATAAATACGAGTAATTTATTTTGGTGATTTAAAGGGTAAGACAAATTAAAGACAGAAACCCCCCCCCCCCCCCCCCCCCAATTTTTGTTCTGGCTTACACAAAAGTGGATCTGGAATACCAGGCAGAAAACATAGATATGTTTCAAATAGACTAGTGATAATGTAAATGGCCACATATTAGTGTCCAAATAGCTCTTTTACACAAGCGTATATCAAGAAACTTGCTCCACCTCAAACTGTCCCCAGTATATTAAATTGTGAAATTGCTGAATACAAAATCACACCAAGATCGAGCTAAAACAATGTATATACTTCGAGGGAGCTTCAACATCCATAAACTTCATCAGCAAACAACAATCTCACCCTGTAACATAGTTCAACGACTGCTCGCGCAAAATCTGCACTAAAACAACTAAAGGCATTACAATCATTCTGATTTCACAGGAAAATACACAAGAAGAGAGACAACAACCTAAATTTATTTTCCCTACATTGACCTCTTCAGACATCTCTACTGAGAACTCAAACAGACGAGAGACTCAATTCAAAATTGTAATCAGCCTTCCATGTGAACAACTGCTGATCAAAAGTGTGGTAACTGGAAAGATATTTAAGTTATAGCAACAATGAGACAGCACTCACCTATGATGCGTATGTAACTTTAAAGCGCTCTTCCAAGTAGTCTCCGGCACGAATTGGAGAGAATCTGTTGAAAGATCAACAGGGAAGAACTGATATGAGACATAATAAGAGATCATAATTGTCACATCCAGAAGCATCCATATGTCTTATTTATCCTGATTAGTTTCTTTACCACAAAATTCAAGTGGCCAATTTCTTACCAACAAGAATAACCCAATCCATCTGTGAGTTTGTGCCCTCTGCCCTGAGAAGTTTTTCTTTATTTTATCTTTTTCAAAATATAAAGTCCACATCCCCACCATTCTCCCTCTTAGTTTGGATTCTCTTTTTTTTTTTTTTTTTTTTTGTGGGTGGGTGGGTGGGTTTCCTTTCTGGGGTCTTGAGGAGGGAGACTCTGAGTAAATTTGACGTCCCAAATGCTAAACTACAAAGAAGTCTAGCATAATGAAATGGAATGGCATTATGGCACCTGACACTCGTATTCGTTGCAATGAATGCCGGAAAGCAGCCAAAATATTTTAATCTAAGTTTAGTATGCCAATTTAACGAGTTAGCAATGAGAAGATAACAGTGTCAGTGAGTAAAATGTGGAACACCATATAGGAGATGGCTGGCTGTGAGGAGGGAATAGGTGTTGGCGAAACCTGAGGGCAGAGGGCAAGGTTGAAGGCCGGGGGAAAAGACGGGAATTTATTGTCTTGACCTAGGGGAACATAGGGGGTAGCTTAGGAGGGGCAAAGGGCAGTACTGGAGATTGAGGAAGGGGTGAAGGGGACTGCCATACACATACTCAAGAAGTGGGAGTAAGGGGCAGGCGAGAGAGAAGAGGGCTCGCGAAAAAGTTGAGGGTAGAATAGCATCTTGTGGACCATTCCTTGATTGCACCCTTTAATGGAATGGAAACTCCACTGAAGGCATGAACTCTGTCAACTACTGAATCAAAATTATGAGGGAGTCAAGAATACCAAGCATGAGAATAGAACGAAACATCAGAATTACCTTTCTGTTCTGGGAGAGTGGGATAATCAATTTGCATCAAGTAGGCATAAGGGAAAGCCAGAAAACCAACTTTGGAAATGTTTTTTTTGGGAAAGACCCGGAAGAGGAATTATGACAGAATCAAGAATACCAAATATGGGAATAGAATGAACACCAGAATCGCATTGCATTTTGGGATCATCCTACCGTATAGAACAGACCATATGAGAAAGCCTGCAGCCACCTATTGAAGGGAAAACTTTATGATAAGAGCATAAAGGCACACCGACAGATCCCCCAATCAAAGAAAATTATGGTTCATATAAGAAACTGATTAAGTTTGCAGAATTTCAAGATGGAATTTTCTTTTTACTACTTCAACATCCATGAACAATAAGAGCAAGTCCAGGAGATGTTAAATAGACAGATTAAAGCTTTGACCAAAGTCATCAACATATTTTCAAAATGACAGCATCAGGGCTCAGGCTCAGGGCTCAGGCTCAGGGCTAGCACAAAAAACTCGCAAGTACCTGGGAGGAGATGAATCACTACAGCAACTCTTCAAGCACTCCACCACACAATCTGGATTTGGTTCTAAAAAGAAAGCCATCTACATGTTGCAACCAGTATTTTGTTAGCTTAAGTTGCATAGTTCTAATGCCAGCAGAATGAAGAGTCAAGAGTATATTTAGAATGCGTTCAATTGTTCATACATTATCAGATAGCATATGGCAAGAAATGAGATATATTGCATAAGCTGCAACAGAAAAAGCCAAAAAGACATCCTTTTCACTAAAACAATTTACTTTATAGGATCTTCTTAAAAAGTACTTTTTAGGTATCTCATGTGAGAATATGAAAAAGAAAGATTGCGAGAATGTGTCACTTAATGCAGAATTCCTTCATAGACACTCTGTATAATATATACAACATTCCACCGAGCAGTGGAGATATTTTCCAACATATAATAGCTATCATCTGCACTAGATCAGCTCTCTTGGAAGTTTCCCTTTAATAGAAAGTTCAAAGAAATATAGCTATTGTTTCTCTCTCCCCACCCCACTGCTTGTAATACTTGTATCCTCCTTTTTCCACTTGCAAAGACGATAGATCCCAAACATGTCAGAACAAGGATCCAACTAAGCAAACCATCTATATCAATATTTCCCAGACATGCATTGATATGAAATAAGGGGTAAAACACAAAGAGTTTGACAAGAAAAAGGAGAGCAACATATGATGAAATCTTGATTACCGAAAAACGCTCTTGCCCTGTTGGCATAACTCTATGCAATGTGGACCTACAAATGTATAGTTTATGTTACTGTTGAGTTTAGTAAAATGAATTTTCAGCACAGAAAAAGGCAACATGAAGAAATATAACATCTCTCAACCCAGAATAGGTAAAAACCCTAGGGAAGGATTATGATATCTTTAGATATAAAAGAGAACAGAAGAGATTTGCCCTACCGAAATAAGCAGTTTGTCCATCTCTCCATCATATCTCCAATGTTAACTATGAAAGCCCTGCAGAACAACAATTGAAAAGAAACTTCAGCAGTTATGTGATGATACCATGTATTATGCTACATAATCAAGCCAAAGAGAAGATTAAACATTGAATAGAGTAGAAAGGGAATGTTGGCGACGACATAGGAAAGTACTGGCCGACACATTCATGGTATAATGCTTGTAAATAGATTAGCCCCTTATTGAAGCGGTTCTAAAAAACTTTTCCAAAAAGGTACACAAGAAGGTATTTAGACCTTCACAGAGAGAGACATATAAAACACACCTGCTAATAAACCTCTGACTTTATAAAGCAGTTACTTTTGAATAATAATGCCGCGATAAGTACCTTGTAGAAGGGATCTTGGAAATTAACAAAGAAAGATGAGAGAAGTTTTGAGGCTTTTGCCTGCTACCCTGACCCTCTTCCTTCGCAATTTAAGTGAAGAAAACTTGGTTAACTCGAACATATCTGCTTCTGGTATCTCATCTACAAGGGAACAACCTAAGACTAACTCATCCAGTTATACCAAGGTTAAAACAAATCTACTTTAGCAAAGGATCCTAAATTTTCATTTCCATTTTGGATCACTAGTCAACAGCAATCTGTAACCTGTAGTTGTGATAGACTCAAGACAGTAGGATTGTGATCAGGAACAGATTTTTACGCCGAAGGGGAAGGGCTCTTTCTTCTTCTACTTCCTTTTTTTTTTCTTGGTCTTTTTGGGTGGAAATGGGGGTCTGGGAAGAGGTCTAGGACAACTTGGCAGCCTTTAGAGAATATTAAGCATGACAGTAAAGAGATCGTTCAACTGGTTGAGAACATTCATGGCGTCACTACAGAATGCAGATAGCACATAGAAAAAAAGACAAGAAAAAGAAAGATAGAAGAGAACGTGTCACATATTAAGTAGTGGAGAGCTCTCTGAAGCAGTAGATGACACTCAGGATGCGCATAAGGATGCAGATATAGGAATGTCCCTTTATCTCAACAAATTTAAGAGATGGGCTTGAAATGGATTTAAAAGGATCATTTGCAATAGAACCCCAAATCATTAAATGTGGTGAGAATATCCCATTATAGCATTCAAGAAAACAGAAAACCTTTCCACATCTGAATAGCGTTTTGCAGATTGTCATCCAGCATTAGCAAATTTATCAGAATGATTGACACCTCACATTGGTTACAGCCTTCTAGAGTGGCGCACATGGACAAAAGGGAGACAGTGGAATATTGCAAAAATAGATGAACAGAACAATGTTCTTCATTTTCACGTTGAAACTTTTCACTCACTAGGATAGAGGCTCAAATTCAATCTTGATCAGGCTTGTTTCTGACTCCAGAATAATCAATCAAAAATATCTATATTTGAGTGACCATTGAACCTACCCACTGAGGTGATGCACATCTTCCCATATCTGAGGTCGCTTGAATTTCTCCCGGCAAACCTGTTAGCTATAGAACCAGTTAATATACGCATTCATGAGAACCAACATTTAGATAAAGAAAAAACATTCATATCAGACGTGCCTGAAGTCCACCAACACCATCTGTAGCTAGAAGAGTTAACATTCCATAGTCTGAATGAGCAGAAGCACCATACACCACTTGTTCAGATAATCGTAACTCACCTACAGAAAGTTTACATAAAGCATTTGAACTCATGATCAAACTGGAAGCCCCACTGTTCAATTTGCATAATTAAAATCATTTTGCCAAGCTCGTCGTTACCCTATAAGTTAAAGGAAATTCAAGTATTGCATCAGGTGCAGTTATTAAGCATGGAAACCTTGGCTATGTAAAAAGGACCATTCCATAAGTAGTCACTTTTTCAGTTCATAATGCTTCGCTAAACAAATACGCATAATCCAAAGAAAAACACTAATAGCACAGAAACTGCAGTCCCCCCTGAAAAAACTTGTCTTTGCATATTCACAAGCATCAATCAAATTGTCTCCCCTTTTCACTCCCACTTCATATCATCTGGAGGTGCGGCGGCAAAACTAATATTTAGACAGAAAACAGGTACTGGTCACCTATTAAAAAACAGGAAGAAAAAAAAACTCAAAAAGATAAATGCCGTTTATGGAACTAAACCTGGATAATGTAAGAAACGAAGGAATGCATTTGGTGAGTCACATGCCCCTGCTTTATGAAAAAAGTCCTCATCCAATTCCAATGCCAAAGCAATCAGTGAAATTAGTCTTATCCCAGCATCCCTGAGACAAGATAGTCAAATCAACCACAAATCAAGTAACCTAGCCATCTGCAAAACACTGAGCTGTTAGCAAGAAGATGAAGACCAATGATCAGAGATGCAACTTAAACGTTTAACTTTCAGTTATTATAGGCACAGGGAAGTGAGTGGTATGAAATATTTATAGGGGTTGGTGTTACAGTTGTTTATATCAAGAGGAAGTTTAGGGAATAAGGAAATCTAAAATTGCTTTTAAAAAATATCAAAGTGATACTCACAAGACTCTTTTATAGTAATCCTCCATGGTTGATCTCCAACATGGCAGAATTTCTAGACATTCCAAATGGAAGAAAAATCAAAGAGTCACCACACATGTTTTCTGGAGAAATCTGTCCTTCAAACATGAAATATGTCTCGAAGCACACGTGAATTGATGCACGAATAAAGAAAAGTGAGCATTTGATGGTAGAAATCTTTGCTTCTTGTTACAGCGATCATATTCAACACAATAAGGACGAACAAACTCCAAGAGCCTAAGTATATTAAGGACAAGATCATGATGTAAGCTCAAATAAGAAAGAAGTAGAGAATACCTTTTGCAGGCCACTGATTCAAGTTACTAACAGCCCTCTTGTGTTCCAGAGGACCGATGTAGAAGCTTTCTTTTGAATCACCTGCACTCCAATGATGAAACAATTAACTCCAGATTTAAGCTACCTTCTGTCTTACTATCCCCGAATGCAGATCAACTCGCAAATGTAACCAACAAAAGCCTACTGAAGAAAAGTGGCATAAGAGAAAAATCTACATTTGTTAGGCAAAGAGCTAGCCTTTTGGTAAACATGACTTTCGGACAGGGTCAATGTAGCTTAATCCACGCTTATACGCAATGAAATCAACTGATTTGCCACATGGTTGAGACCAACTCAACCAAATTGTTTCAATCATGTTGTATCAATAAAAATTTATGTAATTTCAGCAGCAAAATTAAATCCTTTTACAGAATTTCAGCCTTCTGCTATGCAGCAGCTAATGTTCCGTGTCAATGCAAACATAAAATCATCTCCACCAAATGTTCACATCAGATCAATAGATATTCCACTTTTAGATAATTTTTATCACCTTAATTAATATGCATTCTTACCTCAACCGGTGACTAATGCTCTCATGTTAGTGCTAAATTAACTTGGTTTTGTGCAAACACCGAGGGCATGATTGAAGCAAATAACAACTAAAAAGAAAAAGAAGAACTACCTTGGGTACCAGAAGAGGGATCGAGATTCTCAGCATAAAGGGGAGTATAACCTCTGTTGTTCCTCCGTACCAGTTTCATCTTCTCTTCAACTGGCAGTGAGAAATACTTTTGGCTGTGTTCAAGCACTTTCTTAAACAGCTTTTCCTCTACCCCATGGTTTATAAGGTAAAAGAAACCAACTTCTACACATGCCTACACCAATAATTCACAATGGATTGAATACCTGGCCTTATAATTCAAGATCAAAAATTTAGTAAAAGAGTCCAATTACATTGGTTTTGAGATAATAAGGAAAAAGAGAGACCTGACGAATTGCACGAGCGGTGGAAATACGATCAGGGGAAGTAAGGTCGATAATGGGGAGTTGAAGTGATTCTGCCATTATTACTACTCCACTTTGTACTAGTTTTGTTTGGTCCTTCCAAAACTTAATGGCTTTTCTACGGTAAAAATTCCGCCTCTACAAGAAGCAGACCGTGTGAGAGTTCAAAACTCAAAACCACCTCTAGTTTTCAATTTGTGACCATTTCTGGCAACGTCGTTTTCAATTTGTGGGTCAAGGTTTTGTAAGAAAAGATTGTTTTTGTTTAAGTTCATAAAAAGAAGGGTCGTGTAAGGGTGAGATATTCTAGGATATTCCATGGACGGATATTTCAAAGGCATTAGTTGTCCCACCTTCTAATTAGGATAATAATTTTTATTGTTTTAATATAAAATTATTCCGGATTTAACTAATATCTTAAATCAAACATAGAATAAAGTTAATCCTAAACTTTATTATTCTTATCGCATATACTAAACAACCCAGGGATGAATGCATCTTGATTGAGGTAACACTGCTTCGTCCGAAATTTTTACTAAATATATATATACAAATAATATACACGAAAATGTGATATCACATAAAAGCTTTAAAGTGACACTGTTTGCAATGAAGTGCTCCCACGTTCGATGGTTGAGCAAGCTGTCACTGCTTTGATTCTCATAGCTTACACTTTGTGTGTGTTTTAATATTTTTTGACCTTATTGTTAACAGCATCATACCACTTCATCTCAGCAATGCAAACGATCTTCAAGAGAAAATCCCTTCTGGAACTTCTCAAGGCCATCGGTTTTGGCCAGTTCGTAGGTATCCCTTCTTCATTTGCCCTTCTAGTATCCTAACTGTGAATGAGGACTGCAATTGTCCTAATATTAAAATCCTCGCCCCAAATATGGTAAAGCGAGTTACCTACTCCAAGAAAGGGTTTAGCTATGTCTATACGTATCCCTTTATTTTAGGTCAATTCTCTTTGGGGTCGAGTGAAGGGCTTGACCCAATAATTTTAGAGTTTTGCCACCGATATCAGGTCTGCTTAGCACAAGTACGACTGTCTATATGGCAGGCGGTGGCATGCCTTCGCGAATTGTGCACTGAGACCGGAAAAACTCTAACTCTTGCACATATAATGAACCTTTATTCTTAATAAACCTTAGCAAGTGTGGTCACCATACTCTCCTCACCAGCGTAGACGATGACAACGACCGTGGATAGATAGAATGGTTCGTCGTTGTTGCTACCAGAGACATCATCCCGCCCACAACTCCAGCTTTTTTTGAGTCGTGGAACCGTTTTCGTAAGTTTTCGGTTATTTGCTTCTTTTCTCTGTGAAAAGATCATTTCTATTTTGTTGATTTTCTATTTTCTTCGTTTCAGCTACCCGCTGGGAACCGCCACGGGTTCAAGGCATGGACTAATGGATTCAGAAAATTTTAAATATTACAACTGCAGAATCCCGACGAGGGAAGGAAGTGACCCCCAAATACGAGTGGAATGTCAAGCACCATGGTAAGCCAAGTCTTTCTTTCTTTTATCCTTGTTCGGACACAAGAAATCTCATGAATAAATTGCTAACTCCATTTTTGCCTAATACAGGGCTTCCGAGGGGCTCCGTCATTTGCCCCGAAATCGACGTCTTAGATGACTCCGAGGATGCCATGAGGGTGTTGCAAAATACCCTTGCTTGAAACACAGCTCGTGGATCTGCCCGGGCCTCCGGTGAGAGTGCCTCCTCTTGGAGTCCCCAGCCCGAGAACAAGAAACTAAAGAGAAGACGTTCCTCCTTGGCTGGGACTCAGGAGAAGAGGGCAAAGAAAACACCAACCAAGTCGACCACAGTACCTATAATGGTCCTCGATGACGAAGGAGAAGCCAGTAATGAAGAGGCTTCTCTTCAAAGGAAAAAAAATCTTCATCCGCTCAACCGGATGCTCAGCCGGGAGAGCTTCAAAACCCATCATCAAATGAAGTTGAGGCACTTTTGGGTGAGATGGGTTTGGTCGAGAATGTTGACTCTCGTTTCTCGACCCCCATTATTGTTTCCGGCCAAAGGAGTTCGAACCCCGAGCTCTTTTTGCCTTCATCTACTGAGCAAGCAATAATCACCATTCCTCCTGCCGCAACTGCTTCTTCTCCTTCTACACCAATAACTTCACGCCCATCGACACTAGTTGCTCCTTCGCCACCAGCACCAACTGTAGTTCCTCTACTGGCATCAGCTGATCAGATAAGGAATGCTTCTCCTCCTCGGTCTCTTGACCAGGGGGACTTGGGTAGAACCTATGATATGCCTTCTCAAGATCCCCAAGGAAGGCGAAGCGCCACTCTTTCAATTTCGAAAGAGTGTCATGTCCTCTCCAGGTCGGTGGAGCTTGCCAACGATATGAACCCTCTGGCTTCGGGGAAAGATTGGAAGAAAATGGGCTCTCCTCATACACAGTGTGGCTCAAGTACCATTCTAATTTCCTTCTAAGTCCTTTTCCGTTTATACACTGTAATAGTAACCTTAACTCTAACTTTTTTAGGCCAACTTCCTTGCTTCTGAGGGCCTGCTAAGGTTGATCCTTGACAAACAATGACTTGATTCTAAGCGGAATCAACTTTTAGGTGAGAGTGACCAGTGTCATGCGCCTACCGATGTTGGAGGCAAAGGTTGCAGAGATAGGCGAGCTTGAGGCTCGGTTACAGTAGAGCGAGCAAGATAGAATGGCCCACGGTCAAGAAGCTGCCCAATTACATGAAAAGCTTCAAGAAGATAAGGCTAAGTGGGCCGAACTTCATGATGTTATCATAGTCGTTGTCGAGCGCGAGTCTGCCTTCGATGAGCAAATCAATAATTTAAAGGCCAACTTATGCTCCAAAACCGAGGAGGCCAACAAGGAGAAAAGGGCCAAAATGGAAGAGAGGCTAAAGAGGGTCATGGAGCAGAACCGGCTTCACTCAACTACCAATATTGAGCTTGATTTCCGCCTTAGTGCCATGAAGGTTGAATAAGAAGAGCTCCAGGCCGAGATCGATAAACTCCGAGCCAAACTCCAGGATCAAGAAGATTCACTTGTCTTCAAAAAAACTTATGCTATATATCATATGAAGAGGAAGACTTTGGAGGAGGCCAAAGTGGGCATTGCTGATATTAATGATAACATTGCCAAAGCCCGAAAATTGGAGTTAACTACTCGTGAGAATCTTCCTTCTTGTTCCTATGCAACTAACTCCTCGAATACTAGTTCCGAGTATTCCGGAATCTAAGGAGAAATTAAAGAAGATGAAGTCCACGAACCGGTAGGCAGATCCACTACCTGGGGAAATGTAGACCCTTCTCCTCCTTCGGGTTCTGGTAGTAAGGAATAGTGTATATATTCTTCTCTTTCTTTTTTTATCTTTTGTAATTATGTCAAAACCTTTTACTAAGTTTGACACTTGATAAATAAAAGAATTTTTTGCTTAAGTCTTGTGCAAAAATATTCTTTTTATGTTAAGTTGATAAAGTTTCGGGTATATTGTTTCATCTGATAGCTTTTGATTTCGGGAATAAACTCTTCCAGAATCTACCCTTTATTATGAGGGTATCTTGACTAGAGAAGGCCCTTATATTTACGGTGTTCTTGAAGAGTACATCTCTTGTTCATTCCGGCACAAACATTTGAAGTTTTTGTTAACTTTCAAATGATAAAATTAGCTCATCATTTGGACAAAAAATAAGACAAAATAAAAGGACTTTATTTTATTCCCTCTATCTTTAAAAGTACATAGGCATTCATTTGCTCAAGTTAATAAAGTTGCCAATACATGTGGCTAACTTGTACAACTTATTTCTATGGGGTTGATCATGCAGTCCTTAACCCTGATGAGATATTATTGATCCTGATTCTAACAGTCCCCGGTTTTCGTGGCATTCTTGGTGTCGTATCATACATTTCCTCCCAGTGTTCGAATGCTAAGTATGAGGGTTCGAATAGTGGAAGTCATGTATTCATACTGTTGCTTTATCAGCGGAGACAACTTGTGAACGAGTAAATAATCCTTTTGAATTATGGAAGGCGAGGCTTGCCATCAGGCCAAAGATTATTTAACCATCCACAAGTTTTTTACCATGCGAGCTCGTACTCGTCGGTCCCATCGGTGTGAGAATTTTAGTGCCTTGATATTTAAAGGTCTTGTCTTTGTTGGTTATCCTCTCTTCGTAGTATGTTTTATGTTGTTGCCTCATTAAAAACCTTGCTAGAAAAACCCGATTGTGACAAAAACTGGTCGAAGAAAAAAAAAGTACAGCACATACTTTCAGTACCAACAAGGATCCTCAGCAATAGTACCTTTTGAGGTGAGTCACGTTCCAATTGATTAGTAGTTTGACTCCATATTGATTTTTCAACTCATACGACCATTTACCAGTGATAGCAGAAATTCGATAAGGACCTTCCACATTGGCCCCAACTTCCCGACGTTGACTTCTCGAGTGCTCTGAGTGACCTTCCTTAAAACCAGATCTCCCACTTTAAAATAATAAATATTTGCCCTGCAATTATAATACCTTTACATCCTTTGTTTTTGAGCTACCATCTCACGTATGCCAAGTCCCGATGTTCATCGAGAAAGTCTAGTTTCACCAGCAACACTTCATTGTTTGTTTCTTCATTTTCTCGAAAAAAACTCAAAGTCGGTTCCCTTACTTCCACCGGTATCAGAGCCTCTGAACCGTACACAAAAGAGAAAGGTGTTTCTCTCGTGCTTGACTTTTCCGCTGTCTGATATGTCCATAGCACTCTCGCCAGCTCATCGGGCCACTTGCCCTTAGCATCTTCTAACTTCTTCTTAAGGTTCTGAATAATTACCTTATTAGTCGATCCCGCCTGTCCATTAGCACTTGGGCCGCACGGTGAATACGTAATTCTTTTGATTTTTAACCCTTCCAAAATCTTTGTGACTTTTGAACCTACGAATTGCGGCCCGTTATTGCATGCGATTTCCTTTGGTATTCCAAATCGGTAGATTATGTGGTCCTATATAAAGTCAACCACTTCGCGTTCTCCAATCTTTTGGTATGGACATGCTTCATTACACTTAGTGAAATAATTAGTTAAAATAAAGAAAAATCTTACCTTTCTGGGGCACGGTGGTAAAGGTCCAACTATGTCCATTCCTCATTTCATGAATGGCCATTGGGACAACATCGAATGCAAAAGTTCTGCTGGTTGATGCACTAAGTGTGCATGACGTTGACATTTGTCACATTTTTGAACGAATGCCTTTGCATCCTATTCCATCCGGGGCCAGTAGTAACCTGCCCTGATCAACTTTAGAACAAATGAGTCTGCACTAGAATGATTCCCGCAAACTCCTTCGTGGACTTCCCTCATCATGTAGTCCGCCTCCGAGGCCCCCAGATACCGGGCCAATGTTCCTTGGAACGATCTCTTGTATACTGCCCATTTATGAGGCAGTAGCGAGTTTCTTTGGTTTGCAGTGCCCAGGACGCCTTTGGATCCTCGGGTAATTTACCATGTCGGAGATACTCGATGAACTCGTTCCTTTAGTCCCAGACCAAGTTAATCGAATTTACCTCGCAGTAACCATCCACATCCAACACCGAATGTAGAATTTGGATGACCGTACTGGAATCAGATCCTTTCATCTCGGTGGATGACCGCAAATTAGCCAATGCATATGCTTCCACGTTTTTCTCCTTCAGAATGTGGACGATTAACCACTCTCTAAATCGTGCAAGTAACGCTTGAACCTTGTTCAAGTACTGTTGCATGTGTTCCTCCTTTGAGTTAAAAATCACGTACACTTGGTTTACCACCAGCTAAAAATCACACTTTATTTCGATGACCTCGAAACCCAGTTCCTGGGCCAGTTTGAGTTCTGCAACCAAAGCATCATACTCGACTTCATTGTTAGTTAACAGAACAATTTTAATGGCCTGTCTCAGAGTCTCCCCCGAGGGCGTGATTAAAACTACCCCAAGACCGGACCCTTTCATATTGGAGGCTCCATCCGTAAATAGGGCCCAAACTCTTGATGTCATTTTCCGATTCTAGCATTGCTTTCTTAGCAGCCGAGAGCATTAACCCGGGACTGAATTCGGTCACAAAGTCGGCCAAAACTTGCGACTTGTTTGCAGTCCTAGGTTTATACTCAATGTCGAATTTGCTAATTTCGACTGCCCATTTAGCAAAATGGCCTGACAACTCAGGCTTGTGAAGGACATTCCTTAAGGGAAAGGTTGTCATAATGACTACCGGGTGGCACTGAAAATAAGACCTAAGTATTCAAGAGGCAACTACGAGAGCTAAGTCCAACTTTTCGAGGTGCAGATAACGAGTCTCTGCTCTCGATAGTATTTTACTAATGTAATAAATAGAAAATTGCATACCTTCTTCCTCTCGAACCAAGACGGCGCTTACCTCTACTTCCGAGACTACTAGATATATTAACAACTTATCGCCTTCCCCCGATTTGATAATAACGGGGGGCTGGACATGTACCTTTTCATGTCTTTTAGTGCTTGTTGGCATTCAGAGTCCATACAAAATCGTTCTTCTTTTTCAGAAGTAAAAAGGAAATGATGGCACTTTTCTGAGGATCTTGAGATAAACCTGCTTAGAGCCGCCAACCTTCCGCCCAATCTCTATACTTCTTTCACACTCGTCAATTGGTTCGGAATATCCTCGATATCTTTGATTTTATCGTGATTTACCTCGATCCCTCTTTGCGAGAGATTAGTAACCCCAAGAACTTACCGGAACCAACCTCGAATGCGCATTTCTCTAGGTTGCGTTTCATGTTATGCTTTTTCAGAATGTCGAAAGTTTATTGAAGATGTTTCAAATGATCCCGTGTATTCAAATACTTGACTAATATGTCATCAATGTATATTTCCATTGTTTTGCCTATCTGATTCTCAAACATTTTATTAACGAGCCTCTGATAAGTGGCTTCGACGTTCTTAAGCTCAAAACGCATTACATTATAACAATATGTGCCAAAGTTTGTTATGAAAGAGGTCTTTTCTTGATTCTCTAGGTTCATCTTGATCTGATTGTACCCGGAGTAAGCATCGAGGAAATTCATTAACTCGTGTCCGGTCGTATCATCAATCATTTGATCAATGTTCGATAAGGGGAATAGGTCTTTAGGGCACGCCTTATTTAAATCCTTATAGTTTACGCACATCCTAAATTTGTTATTCTTTTTTGTCACTACCACTGTGTTGGCTAACCATTTTGGATACTTTACCTCACGGATCGAACCAATATTGAGTAATCGGGTTACCTCTTCTTTAACAAACTTGTTACGAACCTCTACTATCGGGCATTTCATTTGCCTTCCCGATAGAAAGTTTGGATCCAGACTTAGCTTGTGAACTGCTACCTCTAATGGGGTACCTGGTCCACACCCAATCCTCACTCAGCAATGATTGGAAACGGTCGCTGAACGAATAGTACCCAACAATGAGTCGGGGTCGATTTTCTCAGGGGGTTAAGTGTGGGTGTTAGAGTGTACACTTGATGAGTGTAAAAGAAATAGGTTAAATATGCTTCCAAACAAGATGGTTTTGTAATTTACTTCTACAATATATACTAACAATGATTAACTAGAGAAACAAAAACTAGAGATTGAGCAAATATTTTTGGTTGTTTTTCAAATAGGTAAAAGGCCTAGTGATGTAACCTTCACCTAGGTGTTAGCTTAATGAGTTAATTATATTAATACTTATTTTAGTGATTGTGTGTATTATAGCTCTTAACTCTAAGTTACTCACTCAATATCTCTCGGTCATAGAGTAATTTTTGCCCAATTTGGCTTTCTCAAGCCCAATGGGTATCAAGTCAAATAGTTGATATGAGCTTAAGTCGGGTTTTCCCTATCTCTAGTTTAAACCCTTTAATTAGGCTATTCAAAACCTTAACTAGCCCAATTTCTTGTTAGCTAAGTTTTCCTAGACTAGATCTTTTTTTCTCAAGTAAAGACCAAGTCAAAAAAGCATTAATCAATATTTGCAACCATTAATTCTGGAATTAAAGCATGAACAAGGTTAAATAACAAACACCCAATCATAAACAAATATTAGATTAATTACCCATAAGATTTACACACTAGGGTTGGGCCACAACCCTAGAAAATATCTAGCTACTCATAATAGAAATAGAATAAAATAAAGAAGAAACACTAATTAGATCCATAATAAAAAATTAAATGATAAGCTTATGTGTTTTTAACTCACACATATTACAAATTACCAAAAGTGGTAAACTACAACGACTACAACTCAAAAAACTACCAAACTTGACCTCAAAAAGTGATTCCCGTCTATTTATAGTGGTCCAAAATTCGCTGACAAAAATATCATTCGGGAGGATCGGCGGCCGCACAATTCCATGTGTGGTCCGCGCTTTACTTGGATCTACATGTTGAAGACTTTGGCGGCCGCTTGTGGCCGCACTTCAACTTTTGCGGCTGCACTCTTGGCAAGGCTTCATACTTGGTCGTTTTGCAAGCACTCTGAACTTTTTGAATTCTTGTTAGTGCGACCATATTTTGCGGCCGCACAAATTGTATGTGTTTTGCACTTGGCTTCAGTCATCTTCTGAGTATCAGTCACCAGATCTGCGGCCATAGAGTGAATTATGCGGTCCACGCTTTCTTCTCCGGCCACAAAATTACTTATGCGGATCGCGCTTTGGCCTGTTGCGCTCCTTTTTGCCTTATGAGCTGTAACACTCCTTTTTGAGTTGGGTTTTCTTCATTCAAGTCCAATTCTCCAACATTCTTGCAATTTGCACAATTTTAGTAATTTTGGGAATAGAAATCTATACTTTCAGACTAAAACTAAAGCAAGAAGGTACAAATAAGTAGTTAAAATTCACACTTATCAGTACCTGTCATAAGTACAAAATTAGTTTTGAATGAGGGTAAGTATTTAATTGGAAAAATGATAAGTTTGGGGACCGGCATGACAAAGTGGCACAAGTATAAGTGCCATTTAGGCTATTTTGCCTTTATTTATTATTGAAATTTTCACATCAATACAGATGGAGTGCCCAATAGGTCATGGGTTTAGTTTAGGTGCTTATATGAAATTTTCGAAACTCGTTTAAGGGGTTATCTAGATACTTGGCCTAAGGGTGGTATGTGGGCCGGGCCCGGTCCTAAGTGGGCTTCGTGGGTCAGGTACTAACTTAAACGGTCCTAAGTGGGCCCGGGCGTCGCGGGCTTCTTGTTGGAACCGGCCCGGGCCCGGGACCATAAACTAATAGTCCCGGGCTAAGCGGGGCCGATCCTGGGCCTAAGTGGGCCCAACGAATACTTTCTAATTTTTTTTAAAATTTTTATAGAAGTTAGAGAAAAAAAAATGGTAATAAAAATATCTAAGGCAATTCCTTGTAAATTATATTATAGAATTGTGACCTAAATTTTTTAATTAAAATTTAAAGACAAAAATATTATAAAGATATATTCAAAGCAATGCGTTATAATATATATATATATATATATATATATATATATATATATATATATATATATATATATATATATATATAAATATATATATATATATATATATATATATTAAATATTGAATATTAAAATTTAGGATGCTAAATCAATTATAGGGTAAGCACATAATAGTAACCATTTTTGCCAATTCTTCCCGATCTTTTTTTGGATCATAATATAAGAGAGATTAAGAGAGATTGATGATTTTGTGAGAAAAATGAAAGAATGAGGGGGTATTTATAGTTGAAAATAGGAAAAAAGTGTAATTATAAAAAGCTTGGAGTTAAAACAAAGTTGGGGAGGGGGGGAGGGTGTGTGTGTGTTAAATGACTATTTTGTAAATAGCCGACGACCATTTTGGCAGAGGAAACATCTAGGTTTTAAATGCCCAAACGGGCAGATTTGTTTTTTAAAATTATGGCCGTTAAGACCGTTTAGGCACGCTAGGACCGGTCCCAAATGGTCCAGTCTCGCGGACCTCAGGCTAAGGACCGGCCCACTTGCCAGGCCCACCTCCCCCGATCCCGATCTTAAATGATTCAACCTGCTTAGGCCCACTACCCACATAAGCTGTGATCCTGGGCCGGTCCCGATTCTAGACCGGCCCACTTGCCAGCCTTAACTTGGCCTATATTTTATCACAAGAATTCGCGAACTTGAACTAGACTCCAGCGACTACCCTGCTCTAGGTGTTTATTGTTGAACGTGTGTCACATTTCATATTGACAAAGATTTCAAACAATTGCACGGTGTGGTATGTGAGGGGCTAGTGTAGTTAGCGGTACTTAATAAATAGTCTCGCGTCCTTTCTCTTGTACTAGTCTTGTAAGCGTAACGCACAACTATTTCAATAAGTATATAATTAAAAAATTAATAATATATTACTAAATAACGTAACTAAGTTATAAAATAAAATTTTACCAAAATATTATAAAATAAAAATCTAAAAGTGAAGTTCTTGAAAATAAATAATATTAATCATATTTAGATTGATCGATAAAGGAAAAAATATTGCCATACAGAAATTCTCAAGCATATAATGAAAACAATAATAAGATAAAATTTTAAAATAAAAAATTAATGTATATAAATTCAAACAACATATACATTTAACCCTGATTTTGATCAACCCATAGCTTCTTCCTTCGCGTCTAAAAAAATGCTATAATTGACTTGAATACAAAGAGATATTGTCCATCACAAATTTATCAAAATTTTAAATGGACACAAATCTAGTTGAATTTAAAGTTCACTATAAATTAAAATTTAAATAATAATTAAATAATATAAGACAATTTTAATTATTTTTCTTGCCTAATATTTATACTGAGCTTTTCAAATGTATTTTTTAAATTAATTTTGACTAATGAACTATTATCGTCATTCATAAAATGGCTCTAACTTTGATTTATCTTTGAGCTTTTTACCTATCCCTGAATCAAACCTTAAAGAATATATGATATCTCAATATTCAAATTTCTGTCTTTTGACCAAACTAATCTTACTATAACATCTTTTTCTCTAGCTGTTAAATTTCTCTTCAAGTATTATACTATATCAAAGTTCCAAAAGGATATTCTTTTTTTTTTCTTCAAAAAATGCAAATTCTCCTTTGAGTTTTTGGTTATTACCTAATATTACAATGAGTTTTAAAATATTAGCTTTAGTGATAGTAACATCTAAAAAGAAATTAAAATATCATGTGTATTTACAAAGTAAAAGGAATAGAGTCTGAGAGCCTAGAATATACTTGAATATAGAAGGAGTACCGACTAATATTAACGATTTTAATAACTATTAGTTCTTATTTATTCTTTGTGGATATTGCCGTTTTTGGTTTCTTGCTCATCATTATATCCAAGCTCATTTCTCTCATTTGAATTAACAATTAGTAATTTTAATTGAATTTATCATTTGGATTAGAAAACAATATACCTTAATATTCTTGATCATTCTTTAATATTAAAACAAAATTATTAAAACGGGTGAAACGTAGCACGTTCATTATCAATATTTATGATTGTTATTAGATCTTGATAAATTAAAAATTAAAATTAAATTTTTGGCTTTTCTCTTTGAACACGAATTAGATTAAAGAGTGATGGTTATTTTACACAATTCAAATAAAAAATAATTTATTTAAGTTAAAATCTTATTTTTTTAACTTCTAAATATTAGGAGTTCCTATCATATCAAAAAAAATAGTTAATGTTGAAGTTCTAAATATTTAAAATTGATTAAGTGACGTTTATATTTAATGTATAATATGATGTACTATGTGTTTTCCATCATTAATGATTAAAAGGTTTATATTAAAAAAAACAAATAGTTTATAAGTCACCTTAGACACTTTATGCAAATGTGATAAAAATAGCGTTAACACTACTCACATGGTCCAAAAAGAAGATAACAAAAAATTGAATTTTAAAAACATACTTCATGATTTAAGTGTTTAATTCTACAAAAAAAAAAAAAAAAAAAAGACAAACTTTGAAGAAAAGCTTTCGTTACAATTCCTAACATGTAAAGAATCGTGAATAGTTACAAGTTAAATAAGGAAAAGATTTATAAAAATAAAATCTTACTCAAGTTTAAATTCCTATATATTAGGAGTTTTTACATAGTTCAAATAAGGAACAATTTGATTTTAAAGTTCTATATATTAGGAAAATAATTAATATACAATCACAATTTTGTCCAATGTGACATCAATTTTTAAAGGGTAAAAAAGGCGAACGACATTTCGCTAAGGGGCTTCGCGCTTTTAGTATAGTATATATATATATATATATATATATATATATATATATATAGAGAGAGAGAGAGAGAGAGAGAGAGAGAGAGAGAGAGAGAGAGAGAGAGATAGATAGATAGATAGATAGATAGATAGATAGGCTTCAGTTAAGATCTACCAACATGGCGGGATTTTGTACTAAATGCAATATAATAATACAATGTTTAGGGATGGCAATGCGGCGGGTGCGGGGCGGGTTTGGCAAAACCCACAAAAATTTTAATCCGCTCCGCATAGCCATTTTTTCTGTTTTCAACCCGCCCCGCCCCACTTATTATTATTTTTTTTTTCCTAAAACAAACTAGTTTGACATTTTATACTACTAGAAGTTTAGATTGATAGTTCAATAGAAATGTACGAACAATAAAATATGATAAATAGCAATTTGTATATTGGATAGAGTGATTAAATGTTGAGCTAAAGACATAAAAGTAGTTTTTGCAGTTTAGAATTAAAATTTAATGGCATATTAATTTGTAGATCTAATCACTCTTATCCTAAGATTATTCATGATTCTGCCCCTAATTGACACTAGATAATTATCTCCACTGGAATATAAGGAAATTAGCAGTAAAAAGGAATACTTGTAGAAGAATAGTAGTTTTTCATTTTAAGAAAATTAAGTCACTTATGGTGTGACAGTGCTTAACTGATTATATATATATCCCTTATTTTCTGAAAGTTAACTATTCATGCTTTCCAAAGTTAACCATTATCATTTTTAAAAATAAATTATTGAAAATAAAATAAGTACAAGATACAAAAACAAGAATGCTTTTCTTGGAGAGAAACCGAAATTAAATTGCTAGTGAGTTAGAATGTGAAATTTAGTGGAAATGATCACTTTGTTTAAGAGAAGATCAAAATTCAAAGCCAATCCGCATTAAACCCGCTACCAGCCTCGCATTAACTTTTTAAAAACTGGTTTAACCTGCCTCCCCGCAGAAGAGTAAACCCGTCCCGCCCAGCCCCACACTGTCCCATTGCCATCCCTAACAATGTTTATAGCTAAAAGTTCTACCATTTTGTCATATTGTTATGTACCAAATTGCAATTTCTAAAGGCACTGTATTAAACAACACAGACAAAATCATATCAACCAGGTAGACTTTAATAAACAATTTAACAAATAGGTTGATTATAGATGACACAAAGTTACACCAATCTAGTAGAGTTAGACAAACAATTGAACAAGCACAAAATATGCCAATCAGATAAAGTTTGTGAACAATTAACAATATAGATAGAATAAATATAGCACAAACTCCGGTAGAAAAATTCCTGAGAGCATAATTGTGTGCATTGGTCCGAAAGCTATTTTTTTAAATACGGCCACCAATTACAAGGATATTCCGCTAAGACCACCTCTTATAGGGCCATTCCTGTCAATCTCCCGTAAGCTAATCAGGAAAGGGGGGAAAACAAACAGACAAGAGACGTTTATTTACTTTATAGGTTAGTACTTCACGTCATTGTAGAATATCATCCTTAACGATGAACCAATTAGTGTCTGAAATAAATCTGAATGTTTCCAATTCTATGTCGTCAACTGATCCAGGATGGAGGGATAGACAAAGCGTATCCACATTGTTTACGTGTACCTACCACATACATTGTTATCACTAAACCATAGTTAATAGTTAATACATACATATTCTCACTTCTCTATATCATTTAAGCATAGTAAATTAATATAGTATGCTGTATACGAGAAGTTAGAGATCTGGTATCTATCATTGTCATTACAGCAATCTTTTTCACCCTATACAGTTTATACTGTCCTTGTCATAGCTTTTCTCCCATTGACAAATACCATAAGTTCATCTGTGACTTCTACAAAAGGAGAATCTCATGAAGAGGCATCTCTAACTAATAAGTTATAACAATGTGCATACACAAGTCCCTTCTTGTCTATATTTTCATTAATGTAATGCTTATGCTTTCCTGAGCCGAGGGTCTATTGGAAACAACCTTTCTATGCTCACAAGGTAGGGGTAAGGTCTGCGTACACACTACCCTCCCCATACGGTGTGGGATAATATTTGGTATGTTGTTGTTGTTGTTGTTGTTATTGTTGTAATGTGCACACACGAGTAATTATGTATGAGAGAGTGAGAGAGAGAGAGAGAGAGTGCACAAAGGGGTATTTGTTATTAGAATTTAAGGTTTGCCGCCACATATTTTGTATGAAATCTTGGAATAATATAAATATATAAGACGAAGCTGACTGCATATTGTAAATGCTGAGAAGCATAACAATCTCATACTGAGGAAAAAATCACTCCATCTTCAAGTGTTCATTGGCCTGAAAACAAAAACGTGAAGAACTCAGATTAGTTCTCTTTAAACCAAAGCTGCTGAATCAGTGTATGCAATTGAAATTGCAGAAGCAAATTTTGGAAAACAATTCCATGTCCCCTTCCCACCCCCTCAACGACAAAAAAGAAAAGATAAAGAGATAAATAAAAGTTTTTTTTTTGGGTGGGGCGGGGTGTGTGTTCAAAGGAGAGTCCGAGAGGATTGGTGTGATCAGTTTGGACGTTCATCAACGTATTAAAGTGTACCCTAAATTAAGCTTAAATACCAAATAGATACATCACTACTACAATAGTACGGAAATTCAAAATTTCCCATATTTTGCATCTTTAAAGGAGATTGAGTTATCCAACCTCTAAACACAAGATATACGATAAGACAAAATTTGCTTTGTTTCTAATTTGATAGAGATTAAGGGGAGCCTTGGAGCAACAGTAAAGTTGTCTCCGTTTACATGTCACGGATTCGAGCCAACCCGATGCTTGCATCATGGTAGGCTACCTACATCACACCCCTTAGGGTGCGGCCACTTCCCCAGATCCTGCGTGAATGTGGGATGCTAGTGAACCGGGCGGACCTTTTTTCTAATTTGGTAGAGAGACAGGCTCAGGGGTGACATGCAAAAAGAGCAAGGTTGGTTTCTGAAAGCAGAGAAGATTAGCATTCCCAGCTATATAAATGTTATACATACCATAGTTTTGATGCACCTTTGTGAATTTATGGATGGTTTTTATGAGGGAACCAAATTTCATGGACTTCAGGGGCCCCATATGTCTGCAGCCATAAATGAATTTAAACTCAGATCCAAAACCTTTTTGTAACATGTCCTAAAATTAGTGCACGCTCCAGAAACGTTAACAAGTTGCTAATTATTAAAAAAGAAAAAAAATTATAACCATGATTTGACCACAAGGGAAGACAAGAAGAATCAATTCAAATATGAACTAACTTTATACTAGGAATATAACTTTGAGAGAATCTTGTACCCTAAGACACTATCCCTTATGTTGTTTAATAACTCCAGATAATCAACAATAAGAATTTCATAACAGATGCATGTCTGCAGTCAGAGTTAAACTGTTCAAGACTATACCACAGTAGCAGTACCTTTAATATACTCAAATCAAATGAGCCGACGCATTATCTAGAGAGTCACATCATGCCACAGATAAGCAAAAAAAAGGCCAAGTATTTCAGCAGGGGTGTACTTACTCAATCTCAGTGTACCGGATTCTCCATGCTGGGAAACCCATGTGACATCTCACAGGACCATAAACTAATAAAAGATCAGGCTCTCGTCCCTCATAACCTGCAGGATTGATAATTTATCCACGTGTATAGAAAGCTATCGTTTAAGAAAAGATGAAAAATTCATATTGATGAATAAATCAGGCAAACAGGGGGAAGGAAGATAAATCGACAGACCTGCTGCTTGTAGAGCCTCAGACATGTCAGACTCAGTAATATTCGGTTTTCCTGGTTTGGTGCTGGCGTAATGCTTGACAAAAAGTAAATTAGCTGCCTTGGCCACGGCAGGTTTTGAATCAGCAAAAGAGACAAACTCCAGATCTACATGCTTGCGGCACAGAAGGATATCGGCAAAAGAAACATAAGACAGTCATTAGTGCAATATTATGTAGATTTAACTTTAAGCTGAGACCCGGATGGCATTTGCCATTAAATCATTTAAACCTCATTATTCCACAGTTTTCATTTGATTTTATCACTTAGTTTGTTTTTGGCTCTTTTCACTTTGTATCCAGTATTTCTAGGTGTGCTTGGCTCTTTATCACTTCTCATTCAATCTTTCAGGTCTCTGCACTCCTCCCTTTTCATTTGTAAGATATTTATTTATAAAACTGGTTACAAAGAGCAAAATTTTAAAAAAGCAAAAATGGCAATTGTAACTGGGACAAAGTTAGATGTCAATCACATAGAACCTACTAGAAAAAGTTAACTTTCTTATGTACCAATAATCTCTTCTCCTTCACCCCCTAACCCCACCCCAATATAACCAAAAAAAGAGGAAAAGAACATAAACATTATATAGAGAAAAAGTGACGAGAAAATCTTAACTTATTTTGTTTATCATTCTTCTTTTCATGATCAAGGTTCACAGTCCATCATAATTGTAAAAATAGCACTGGTGACACTTCATGCGTTTAAAGTTGCTTCAGATTAGCATTCGGTAAAAAAGAAGAGAAATGTAATTCGAAAGAAAATATTGGTCACTGTCCTAGGCACGTCCGAATATTAAGATTTAACAGACACCCAATAACTTAGAGAAACTAAAATATACTGAATGACGAGAAAGGGTCTTTTGAGGGTCTTCTGTTTTTTCTCCGACCTTCCTATTTTAAGTGACATAATGAAAATTAGAGGTGGATAAAATATTCTGAGTAGGTTATCATTATTGAGCTAGTTAGAGATATCTTTAAACATAATATTTCCTAGATCCAGAAAACGTAAGAAATATATGTCATCGTAAATATAAAAATATTGTGCACTCCTCCCCTTCCCAGAACGTTGCCTGCGTGCTTTTCAAGAGTCAACAGTCTAATGTTCTGAAATGAGAAAATCTCAACTTTCCTGATCCATATAAAAAAGATGGACAATCAAACCACAGTATCTTTCATATAGTTTCTCAATTTCTAACTTCTGAAATGACGAATTTATCTTGTCCATTTTTAATTCCATAGCTGTCAAATTACTTGCAGAATTCAAGAAAATCATGGGAGGGAGTAAAGTTTACTATCTTCCATTAATCAGATTCCTCGCAGATATAATTTCTGACAGTAAGTCAATTTTTTCGGTATAATCTAGCTAGAGAGCATGTCACATAGATTTGCAGATGCCTTAATTTCCAACAAGAATCACGCTTCACTTGAATATATCAGGACTTAAAAGAAAAGAAATGAAAGTAAAGGTAAATGTGTACCAAAATGTAAAAAGTACCATAACCCATAAGTCCAAAACTATGCAGGAACTTGACAATACCTCAGGCAAGGTTCCATGATCCGATCCATCTATGATGGATTCCTGGGACTTGTTCAATCCTTCTATAATGGCTTCCTGGGACTTTTTCAGCACTCCTACAATAAGCAACGACTGTGGGAATCATATTTTTAGCAGAGTCTTGTAGATGCATCATAAAGCACTCGAACAAGCTGGTGATAATTTTTTGACAACCTTACCTTCTCTATCATAGAGGCAGATGCTTTTTATACCAATAGATGCAAGCCAATGCAATAATTCAAGAACTTTTGAAGTTTGGCGAGCTTCTTCGCTTTCAATCACAACAGCCAGGTATCGCACTTTACTAATGTTAATGGCATTGTAACTCTTTAGCAACCCGCTAGAAATGAGGGTATTCTCCACTTTACGAGCTATGCCCAATACAGAGTACCAAACATTGATGATCAAGTGTAGGATGAGCCAGACCAAATGAAGACCAAGGTTACCACACTGAAAAAGATGTCCAAAACCAAAAGTAAGCTAATATATATACATTTTAAGAAAAATGAATATTATGCTCCTCTAAACATAGAAAGAATCTTTAAACCTATGTTGCCTAGACTCTCCAAAATGATGGCGCACCCATGTCGGATCCTCCAAAAATACACTATTTTGGAGGATCCGACACGCACACGGCGACATTTTCGAAGAGCCCTTGCAACATAGCTTTAGACTACAATCCCCTTAAAAGCTGATAGCCTAATCACTTAAGAGGCCAAGAGAGTGACTGAGGAAAGGGGCTACTACTTTATCAACCTTTGTTACTTAGAGAGCCGAGAAGCAAGATGATAACTTTTCATTCATAGCATTCTTCATTGCTTACGGGAAGAAACTGCAAACCATAGTTGGGCAATGTTGAGTCCTTAGCAAATGAATTAGATTCAGCCATAATATAGATGCAATTGATACATTTCATATTATCTCTTTCATGTTTACAGCTCAATCTCAACGAACTTGAATGAGCTACTTTGTAACACAAGGGATCGGTTTAGTGTGACCAAAGACACTCAAAAACTAAACTCAATCCAGTTGAAGCTCAAAGGTTTCAAACACCCCTTCATGGAACACTTGGCTTTTGGGGTTTGGTTTTGGGGGGGGGGGGGGGGGGGGGGATCACTGATCGATAATGTAGGATCTTAACTCAACTTTTTATGACCAAAAATCAAATCAATTTTTCACAATATAACTCATTCGTTGAGGGTTCGTAGGAAGTACTACATATTGTTGAAGGTATCCAAGTGAACTTTTAGTATGACTATCTCAACTTAACCTCCCTTTGAAATGTCTAGTACTATCAAGATTCTTCTACTTATAGTGAGCTATAATATCGCTAAGAAAAGAGACTCAACACAATTATTTGCCAAGAGATACTTTGAACCAATATCAGCGGGACAGGAACATTAACCAAAATTATGATGGCTTACCACAGATGTCCAGCTTAGAATCTTCTGCACCTCATTCCCTAAATCCATTGATCTGCAAATACTTCAAGAAAAAATAGGTGAAAATAAATAAATAGCTCTAATTTTCCCCACAAACTAGTAATATTAGTAATTACCAACAATCACACATACAAGAAAAGCTAAAGCAAAACTTAGTACTATCTGACATTACATTAACCTAAACAAGAAAACACCATAACAAGATGCAAAGCATCAAACTTTAGCAACTTGGTAGTGAGAAGCTTAAAAAGAACCCAACTTTGATTTATTATTCCTTCCAATAAAATAAACCCGGATTAAGAAAACTTACAAATTAGTGAAAAGGGGGACTGAAATCCGAAAAAGTTTAACAGAAAGGAAAAAAGCAGTGAGCAGCATAACACTTTAAAGAAAAAGGGATCCAAAAAAGAGATGAAACAGTCACCAATGAAGACGAAAAGTAAATTTAAAAAATTGGAGAAAGAAGAGAGATATTTTAGAGGGCAATGATAATACCTATATTTGGTCCTAAATTGAGGGAAGTAATGGGTGCATGATTTGATCTCAGTTCAGTTGTACACAGAGAAACAGAAATACGCTGTGTTGCAGTCACGGGAGCTTCGTCTGCCTCTCTCTAACTTGATGAAATTTGTACACGTGACGCAATCATCTAATTATTCAACCAATGCACACGCACTGCTTGTCAGTTGTCTCTCCCACTTCTTTTTGTTTTGTGGACTGAAGAAAAAACGTTCAAAATGTCCCTTAAATTGATCCCTCATCCCTAATAAGTAAATGTATAAGATGGTGAACAGCAATTTTAAGCCTGCTACTTAAAAAATATTTACAATTTATATGTTTAACGATTAGGCAATTCACCTAACTTCATGACTAATTATTCTGAATTTTTTGTATTCTTAATTTTTGTGCTGCTAATTTAAAATTTATGACTAATTGTCTTGAATTTCTAAATTACTAATTTAAAATTCAGAACATAAGAATCGAATTAGTGACACAATTTTTGAACTTTAGGATACGATTTTAAACTTTGCGGTTTAAACTTCAGGATATCGTGTGCTGAAATTTGAGCGAATTTACTAATCTTTAAATATATTCTAAACTATAAATATATTTTAAAGAATATACTTAAAAGTAACCGTATGATATCATTTTCACAATATTATTAGTTCTTCATTCTCTTTTAACGGGGAGAGAATGAGCCTTTATGGTCATTTACAATAGTGGGATTAAGAAATGTCACTAATGAATTGGGCGCTAGATAATTGTTTTTTTTTTTCATTTCATTTGTATACTTTTTAATTATCTTTTGTTTTATAAAATATGGATAGTTAAAAGTTTTAGGGGTGACTTATTTATTTGCTTTAAATTTTGTTTTTACCGATAAATTTGGCATTGCAGTTATATATATTTTTGATCAAGTCACGCATAGTTTAATTATTTTAATCTGAGGAAAAATAGATTTGATTTTACTATTATAATAATAATTTTAATTTGATCAAAAATTTCATGGCTTTACGTTATAGGAGTATTGTGTAAAGTTAAATTGTTCGACCAAAAAATATAGATCTTGGTTCAACCAATTAAATTTATATCAGTGAGGGTTAATCTTAGTTTACAATAATATCCCAAAGATGAAATTCTCGGAAGTGCAATAAACAATATGTAGATATACTTCAATAGCAACGACGACACACAATCAATATTTAAGAAGTCATAGGAAATAATGAAATATTAAATAGTGTTGAACAACAATAAATGACACTTATGTAAATAGAACGGATGAGTCACCCAAGAAAGGATAGAATCAGTGAATGTTCTTTCTGACAATGATAAGTGATGGATGAGCCTTTTAATATCTAAGCTATTCTCGGATCCCGTGTAAAAGTGTGGACAAGAATCTTAGTGTAAATGTTGCTTTTGTATGCTTGCAATAAGATCCGATTCTCTCTTTTAAAGTTAAAGTGTATTTTACAAAATGAATATCACATGTCCTCTATCATTGTGTATTTTTTTTTTTTATAGGGAACATGTTTCTAGAAACCCTAATAGTACAAGTGCAGAGAATATTCACTAGAATATTCTCCTTCAGGTCCTATCTTAAAGCTAACGGTTATAACTCTATCAAGGGCATGCGACCTCAATATCGATTATTGACGACTCCTCGACTTCGATTTTTGCTAACTCTTCGACCACGACCTTCATTGTTGATTAGATCACTTTGACCCATGGCGACATGGAGATGCTTTACCAATATCATTTTGACTTATATTCTAGAGATAGATTTTGATCCATATATTTAGTCCCTCTGCTTATTGAGGTCGGCTTCGCGGACGGGTTCGATGAGCGAATCGTATTGTTGGTGGTCGAACTAATCAAGCAGACTACGTAGGTCGTAGTTGTTGTGGTGAGCAGGTAATGTGGCCCTCTGTGGGCTGCACATTTCAAATGCTTCGAATTTCCCGGGCGATTTATTGGAGTTAGGTTGTCCACGAGTTAGGATGACGTCATGATGTCATGCGTCATTATGACGCATATTCCCGATGTGTCGTTTTGTTTCGCATGTGACCTTTAATTAGACTTGTCGCTTCGGTTCCAATGCCAATCATGATGAGCCGTTTTCGGTTTCGGTGCCATGACCTTTATAAATAGAGGTCTTTGAACACAATTTTGGAGTTTTAAATCTTCTAACGCTTCAAAATCCCATACCTTTCTCTTGCTCTCTTTTTCTCCGAATTTCTCTTCTCTGTTTCAGCGACTTACATTGTTTTTCATTCCCTATTATTTGTTATTCTCCTTCCTTACGTTGAGTCATGTCTAACGTACCTTCTGAGGCTGGAGAGGGGAGTCATGTTGCTCCCTTGGCGGTGGTGTTCCCCTCCCATGGGGAAAGCATTCTTGCCACCGTTGAGGAGGAAACCTTTCCGTCGGTGGAGGAGATAATCCTACACAACCCTGATTCCAGATCCGATTTCACCAAATCACCAGAGGCCACCCCTGGAGCTTTTCAGTCAGTGATGACGGTGAAGGAATTAGCGGAGCTTAAGGCTAAATTCGGATTTTCCAATCATTTCGAGTTGATCCCGCCCGAGGGGGATACGATATAGGTCCACCGTCCTAGGTATAGCGCCCTCTACGCCTACCCCTTCCACGTCGGCTATTCTTTTCCCCTCCTTCCGCTGGTGGAATAATTCTATCATCACTATGGCATTTGTCCTGCTCAGCTCGCGTCGTATGTTTATAAAGCTATAAAGATGCTCACTAAGTTTCCTGAGCTGGCCGGGGTCTAACTGACATTGCGACACTTAATTCATCTATTCGCTCCCACCTTTTATAGGGGAACAATGTTGAACCTTTGCCACCGAGGGGTAAATGCTTGGTGGTGAAGTTGGACGACAAGTTCAGTCGTCAATTTTGGTTTAACTTCTTTTTTGTTAGAACCGAGGATGTTGTGGCCAATGTTAACAACTTTCCTGAGGCTTGAAAATATACTCGTAAATTCTTTGGTTTCTCCCCCGTGTTCGGTCCTGAATTTTGATTTCTCGCTTTCTTCTTTTGTATCCAAGACTTGGCCTCCTCCTTTGGATGCTCATATTTCTGACTGGGTCGAGCGGATCCTCTATCACATCGCAGGGATTTGTGAGTGACCATGTGTTTTCAAGAAATTCGGCCCTACTCTCCCTTTGACTGGTAATTTACTTTTTACCATCAGCTTCTTGATCTTTTTGCTCGTTTTTCTTCGTTGATTTTCCCTTTTCTTGTTTTTGTCTAGCTTCGGCCAGGGGGTCTACGAGGAAGTCGAGAGCTCCCGCGCCCTCATTACGAAAGAGGAAGGCTACTACGACCTCAATTTCTGCCTTTGTTTCGACCGCGACTGATCCTATCTTCGTTCCAGTTTCCTCTCTCATCACATCCGAATTTGTTCCTGCTTCGGTCGTGGATACTTCAGCTTCTTCTCAGGAAATAGGTTAGAACCACTTACCAATGATTTGGGAAAGAAGGAGTCTTGTAAAAATCGCCTCTAAGTTTTAGGTTTTGAAAATTTGAAGAATGAACCAAAAATCCCGTCTAAGTCATATTTTATTCAGCTGCAGATGTCGTATTTGCGAAGAATTCATCACAAATGCGAGAACCATCACACCTCTGATTTCTTCGCAAATGCGAAGAATAGTTCGCAAATGCGAACTCTGGCTGGATCGCAAATGCGAAGAATCCCCCTCCCCCTCCCAGCTCCCATCGCAAATGCGAAACATTGTTCGCAATTGCGAACTCTGGCCTTCCCCGCTACTCTTCGCAAATGCGATGAGTAGATCGCAAATGCGAACTCAACAATGGTCGCAAATGCGATGATTGATCTCGCAATTGCGAGATCTGAGGCCTGCAACAAAAACTGAAACACACTAGCAATGTTCTAAGTCCAAATTCACTCCGTAGCCTATCCGAAACTCACCCGAGCTCTCGGGGCTCTAAACCAAATATGCACACAAGTCCTAAAACATCATACAAACTCACTTGCGTGATCAAATCACCAAAATAACGCCTAGAACTATGAATCGGACACCAAATCAAAGTAAATTTTCACGAAAGCTTTAAAACTTCTATTTTCACAACTGGACGTCCGAATCACGTCAAACCAACTCCGTTTCTCACCAAATTTCACAGAAAAGTCATAAATATGGTGTTGGACCTATACCGGGTTCTGGGACCAAAATACGGACCCGATATCTAAAAAGTCAACTATGGGTCATACATTTCAAATTCATTAAGCCTTTAGCTTTCAAATTTTAACAAAGTCCGATATTTCGGGCTAGGGACTTCCGAATTCGATTCCGGTCATATGCCCAAGTCCCAAATCACAATACGGACCCACCGAGACCGTTAAAATACGAATTCGGATCCGTTTGCTCAAAGAGTTGACCAAAGTCAAATCAAATGGTTTTCAAAGTAAAATTTCATATTTTTCATAATTTTTAACATAAAAGCTTACCGAAAATCGAGGAGGGTAAAAATGAGATTTTTAAGTCTTTGGATCACAGAATTAGATTTTAAAACATAAGATTACCTATCGGGCCTGTCATGCCCCAAACCTGAAGGGACGTGGCCGGCACCCGGTACCATACTCGGCCCGAGCGTACCACTTTGTAACTATGAACTCTAGAGGAATAACCCTCAACCTAGGCCAATGAGGCCATATTCTGAATCATCTGAAAATATCGTCTGTCTCATCTAAGGGGTAAACATACCCAAAAACTCATATAGTGTTATACAAACTATACAAAACTTATCTACAAGCCTCTAGAGATAGTTGAACTGTATATAAATGTAAAGACTGACGAGGCCGCCGTGAACATCTACTATTATACAAACTATACAGGACTTGTCTACAAGCCTCTAGAGATAGTTGAATTGTATCATGGTTGGGACAGGGCCTCGACCTATCCATCAAACTTGTATATATAAAACGGACTCCAAGGTCTAGACTTGGTAACTCCGGGGAAGTGGAGCTTACCAACCAAGCTGATATTTGGCTCTGTCTACTAGGAAGGTTTATCCAGCTGTCTATCAGGACCTGCAGGCATGAAATGCAGCGTCCCCAATAAAGGGACATCAGTACAAATAATGTACTGAGTATGTAAGGCAACAAAATAACTGAAAGCTGAAACTGAATTGATGATATAATAACGGAATGTAACTGGGAGTAAAAAATAATCTAAAGATATGCTTACCTGCTGATACTGACTTAACTCTCTCCATATAGTATGTAAAATAGTTGTCCGGCTCTATAAGGCTCTGTATGTGTAACTGCCCTGCCGTAGTAGGCTCGCTCATAGGCGCTCGGCCATACTAGGCTCTGTATCTCGGCCATTCTGGGCTCGCTCATAGGCGCTCGTCCACAGTAGGCTCGGTATATAACTTACCATCTGATCAGAGGTTGCCCAATAGGGGCCTGCCCACCGATTATAGGTCGATGGTGGTAAAAAATACTGTAACACTGTATATATATATACACTCTCTGCTCTCTTAGCTGAAATAAGACAATACTAAACTGAATATGAAGTCCCGATAAGGGAGAATACTGTAACTTCTGAGACTAGGATAATGTGAATAAATTCAGGAATACGAACTTCTCTTTATGCCTCGTTATCAAACTCATGTAGTTACGGGATCATGCCAAAATGAAGAAAGGTTTAGCCTTAACATACCTTATCACAATCTTTCCAATCACCAACTTGAACTCGCCTCTTCTCACCTTAATCTACAACAACGATAATAATACTATCATTAAGTTACGAAAGGTACAACTAACGCACAACGAACGACAAGCTTATTTTGTATTAAAACGGACAACATTTCCCCTATAATCCTTACTTCCTCCAAATTCAAGATAACACCACAACACCAAAAACAACAATAAAAACATATATACATTAGTTTCCAATCTTATGTATACCACACAATACTACAAAACAGCCCAACACACCCCAATCTCTTCATACACAAAACGACCACCGTAGTAGTGTCAACAACCCAAAATTGTTATGATGAACGACCCGCCCAACATCCTGTATTTATGTGGTGTTTCTCCACACCCTTCCTCCTCCAAAACTCTCACAAAACAGTAGTAAAACACGCTGCCCAATAGCACCACAAAATAGTCCATAAAACAGTCCACAAAACAGTCCGCTACAAGTGAATAATTCAAACTCACGGCTTCCGATCACCGTCCCGTGAGTTCTTACAAATATAAAACGACTTACTATGCATATACAGCATAAAAAATGGATGAAAGAGAGCAGTAAACTTACCTTATTTGTTGGATAACTCGGCTCCTATCTTGGTTCTTCAAACTCTAGGCTTTACCTCCAATTAGAACTTGAAAGGGAGAGAAAATCAATTGGGGTTTGGGGGAAATTTTTGGGAGGAGTTTTGCAGAGATTAAGTCTGGTTATTTTTCCCTATTATAAACCTAATATATGAAGGGGATAAGCCTTTAAAAAGTCCTCTTTGAATGACCCGAACTGGCCCATTTTTGGACGACCCGAAGAGGCCCATTTTTGGATTTTCGTTTAAGCAAGTAGGTGACAGTCTGTGCAGTCTTGGAAAAACTCCCATATCTCTCTACTCCAATGTCGTATTGACAAACGATTTAATGCGTTAGAAAATAGACTCATAGATCTTTAATTTGATGGGTGGAACACCCCATAAATCTACGTATATTGGGAGAAAATGTCAGTTACATTGGACCCAAAGTTTCAGTAAAACTTATGAACGTAACTTGTGATGACTTTCATCGACTTTTGTTCCATCACTCACTTGACTTCAAAATATAACACACGACTATAATATGACTAAAATAAATCATAACATAACCTCCTTATCATGTTAAACACCCTGGTCTCACTCCAAAAGTACATGCTATAACATTCCCAATTTGTCGATTTTCGACTAAACATTATGTTTTTCAATTCCTTTAGCTTTTGAATCTTCCAACCATCTTTGTACTTGTTGTTCATGATTTCAATATTTATAACCTCCGAGGTAATATGATTAACTTACTTTGTAAACTTTTCAAATATGATTTCATTTCTGACCTTACATCAATTGACTTACGATGACTCGTACGTACGAAAATATGGGTTGTAACATCATTTCCCCCTTTGGAACATTCGTCCTCGAATGTTGACTGGTGCACTTATCAGTCTTATAACCTATAGCTCTTATAAATACTTTATTGCTGGCCTATACATCTAGGCAACTGTTCTATTATTAAATCCATAGGCCCGAGCATTCTCCCCTTTAGGCATCTTTCTGATACCACGACTTATGGTCTGAATCCTTCCAACCTCGTAATTATTGCGACCTTCTGTCTTGCATCCTGTACGACTTTGTCCTTGTATGTGTGCCTATGCGACTCTTCTATTCCTTTTCCTCCAGCTTTTAGCCAATCTCTAGGCCTCACTTTGGGAACATATATAGAACTATTACAAGTTGTTCCTCCCGGTGTATATAGGTGTAGTAAAGTTCTTCGCTCGGTAATTTGTCAAACTTACGACTGTTGCGATATCTTGTTTCGTAGCCTTGTAAATATATCCTTATGACTTTACTATATCTAGGTAGGTCATACTACACTATCACACTTGCTTCAGTTTATTATTGCCGAGGTTTGCTACCCAACTCCATGTTACCTCTCGCTTCTTATCCTATATGTATAAATCTAAGTCCTTTAGTTCTTCCTCATTACTGTTCATCTTAAAAATGAAGGCATGATATCATCTCATACTTTGGAACTTTTATCTGCCTATTGTTGATTCACCTTAATGTGGATCTATAATCTACCATTGATAACTTGAAACCTCTTACGTAATACATTGTCCTTAGGAATCACGTCTCATCAGGAAACATCTGAAGTTATTTTCTTGATCCATCTAGGGACGATACTATACTTCAATAACTGTATTTCATCGCATCCCAACGTGATTCATCTTATGAGGGGTATTGTAATCTCATGCAATTCATGAGATCCCTTCTCTTTTAATCATTAACCAATCAATGGCCTTAACGTTATCCTCTTATATATCACAATTACACCATTATTCTACTACCAGGGCAATATTTTATCTCTTCAAATTGCTCATAGTCTTAGACTCCTCTGAGTTCATTCAGGCTATACTGAGTTTTCTTTTTATAACTTATGGAAACCATCAGCTCTCTTGTTTTGATGGGCTTAATTTTGAGGCCTTACCTATTCTCGTCAACTTCTCAATAATCTTGTTGCTCTATTACACTTTAGCTTGCGATCTACACATATTTATTTATAGTACTTATAACCTTCCTTTAACTTTCTAGCACCATACATTTCCTTATGTTATTCAGGAACTTCAAGCGGGACATCAAATTGTCTCTAACTCTTCTTTACTCTCTTAACTAGACCTCTCGGTACTTGGAAACTATAGGCTAGAAGATATGTCCCTGACAACACCACTATCATTTGTGGGTACTGAATCATGGCGCTTCCAGCCCGCTATCTGATGTATGGACTATTCACAACCTTCTACATTTGAGCATTTCGTACCTTCTTAACCTTTACCTTACTTAGCTTTTAATCTCGCATTATATCTTCTGTCTCTTTAATAACCTCCCTTCCACATAGGTAGAATTCACTTCCACTTCTTGAAGCTCTACTATAAACTTGCACCTCTAGTGCGTACACAATCCGGTGGGAGCTTCATACTTACTCCTTATGAGACTGGTACTTTTTTTTTTCTAGCTTTATTGTAGAGCCGTTATAAAATATGGTTGTTGTACTATCTTTCTTGTACCTCTAATGTTAAGAGTGATTTTGCAATGTTCAGACTCCTAATTCACTTACCTGATGTAACTCGTTAGTTTCCTCTTCTCTCCCAGCCTTTAAGTAGGCTTAAGCTATCTTCCGATCTGTTGCTCAGGGTATTATTACTTTCTCCTTTGGTGGACGCCATGGAACATCCATAATATAATCTTCTAACAATTCAAGCCTTTGTCTGTGAGGTGGACTCAATTCTTTTTGTTTTAACTTTATACCGGCGTCTCCTATAGCTGTAGGAATGTCAACATATATGCTGCATGGATAATACTCTGAAATGTTAAGTGCGGTCATAACATAACTAACTCTGGGTCATTGATTTAATAATTCCTTTCGTGCCTTCTCAGTTTTCTTTAAAAGTGCGCAATTACTTCTCCTGGTCGTTCTGCCACTTATTGCATGAATACTTGGCTTATCCTAGTGCCAACACCTATTGGAATTTCGTGCAACTCATATGATCTCAAATATTTCTTTTGATTTTTACTTCCCGTTCATTAGCCACGATAGGTGCCACTTTCTTATGGAGTGTATACAATATTGTAGTGAGACTGTTGTTACAAGATCATTTCTTCTTTAGGTCACTATGCTTATGTTGAAGCCTTCTTCCTTATTTCCTTAGCTAGTCTTTCGTTGTAGCACTTAGGGAAGACCCTCTGACTCTTGTAGAGCTGGGAGCTTTTTACATCGTATACCCGACGAAAGATTTGATGCACTGACTCGCCAATAATTATCCTTAGTTACTTATCTTTGCGCCCTTATGCTCGTAGGGTTACTTCTGTACTCAAATTTTTATTATCTCCTCAGTGGCACTCTCTCTTTTATTTCCATAACACTTATACGGTACCTTTTACTGCCCAACTCCTATCAGAATATTCCTCAAGGATTACTATGTCGTATCTACGAGATCGAATTTCCTATGCTGGGTTTCACTTCATTTATCTTGCATGGTCTACTAATTTATCTAAGACCTCTTGTCTAGCCATGACTAGGCTCTTACTGAATTCCTGAATGAACTTCTAACTACTCATCAGTCCATGCTCATATTTACCTTCTGGGTAACCACTCTTGGGTTATGTCTTCTACCTTAACTTAACTTTTGCACTGGCTCCTAATGTATCAAGTGTTCATTCGCTCTTATTTATCAATAACATTTGGTGTGGGAACCCTTACTGCCTCCCCTCGTCGTCGTGCTTGCATAATGTTCTGGACTCGTATCATGTCTATAGGATCTGAATAAATGCAATATCATTCCTTTCACCATTTACTGCATTCTTCCTTTACTATTCCATAGTTACATGAATCACTTAACTCTGACTTAATACCATATTACACCATCTTCCCCCCTTTAGGGGAGTATTAACAAGTAATGCTATGAAGACTTACTTATAAATATTTTACCTCTTCATCTTCGACGTCTTTTCACGTCTTTATTGACTCTTACTTGCCTTGCAGTAACCTTTATGTATCAAGGATAATTGAATATCTTACACACGACGGTATCAGATACCTAGTGTAACTGGAACACTTAGTCCCTTAAGATTAACTGTGCTCAAAGTTCTTGCTTTAGGGAATCGTCTTCCTGAGTGACCTTTAAAGGTTATTCTTCTGTTGTCGATTGTATTATTGCTGGAATGCGATATTTGAAATTCTCTTGATGTCAACTATCATCACCTCATTTGATCCCTAATTGATGTTCAGTTTATCTTGTTCACTAGCCCATGCTAATTTCTATTACTCCGGGGGTCTAAATTATTTTGTCTTGGTAATCACGTTGGACGCACCAACTCATTTCTCGAAATGAGAATATGACTTTTGGCCTATACTTTTTTATTGTCTCAAGACCTGTCACCTCTTATTTTTTTTTGTTTTTTTTATTTTTTCACTTGACTATAGACTCTGTTATCATATCATATTTTGATTTACCGTTATCACCCATTTATCATATCTTACTCATAATACTTCATTTCTCTCTTCTTATTCTCCTGCTAATACTTCTGTTTATCGCATTATTCTGAAAACTTCAACAAAACATTGTTTCACTTTTAGCTCCCCTGGCTCAATCCACCATTTCGGGTTACTCTAACCCAAGCTGGATCTTGATATCCCATCCTTCTCTTAAACTATATATGTTAGCTCCCATAGGGCATAACTGAGATGGGTGTGGCCAATTGTACATACCTCTATTTCTGTTGAAGGTAACTTAGAATTCTTTTATTTCTCTACCTGACGTGGAAATTCGGACAGTCTTCATTAACTAGGTACCTTGTACCCTTCTTCACCTTGCTTCTGTTACATGTTGAAACTTATACTTTTACCTTATGATACTCCCATGGCCTACTATTCACAAGGTATGTTAGATATTCCCGTCTTAGGGTAAATGGGAAATTCGCACATATGGTAAGCACAATCTAATAGGGTCTCAAACAGGGCCACGTAGTCAAGAATTCTCTCTCTACTAATGCTTTTACCTGCTGTTGTATTAGACCTTTAGCTAGCTATGATTTTTCTAATTGAAAGCATCGCTATATCATTAGCAAACATAAGCTTTGGCTCGAACTCTTATGACTCAGCTCTATAGCACGATTTGGATTTGAATGAAGGGTAACAGACACCTAAATGCCTTGTAGCCTCCTGCTTATAAGTGTGGTGCACAACACACCCATAAACAAGACTCTACTAGACACGGCTTGTAGACTCCCTAGGATAGAACTGCTCTGATACCAAGTTTGTCATGCCCCAAACCTGAAGGGACATGGCCGGCACCCGGTACCATACTCGGCCCGAGCATACCACTCTGTAACTGTGAACTCTAGAGGAATAACCCTCAACCTAGGCCGATGAGGCCATATTCTGAATCATCTGAAAATATCGTCTGTCTCATCTAAGGGGTAAACACACCCAAAAACTCATATATATATATATATATATATATATATATATATATCTATCTATATAAATGTATAGACTGACGAGGCCGCCGTGAACATCTACTGTTATACAAACTATACAGGACTTGTCTACAAGCCTCTAGAGATAGTTGAATTGTATCATGGTTGGGACAGGGCCTCGACCTACCCATCAAACCTGTATATATAAAACGGACTCCAAGGTCTAGACCTGGTAACTCCGGGGAAGTGGAGCTTACCAACCAAGCTGATATTTGGCTCTGTCTACTAGGAAGGTTTATCCAGCTGTCTATTAGGATCCGCAGGCATGAAATACAGCGTCCCCAGTAAAGGGATGTCAGTACAAATAATGTACTGAGTATGTAAGGCAACAAAATAACTGAAAGCTGAAACTGAATTAATGATATAATAACGGAATGTAACTGGGAGTCAAAAATAATCTAAAGATATGCTTACCTGCTGATACTGACTCAACTCTCTCCATATAGTATGTAAAATAGTTGTCCGGCCCTATAAGGCTCGGTATGTGTAACTGCCCTGCCGTAGTAGGCTCGCTCATAGGCGCTCGGCCATACTAGGCTCTGTATCTCGGCCATTCTGGGCTCGCTCATAGGCGCTCGGCCACAGTAGGCTCGGTATATACTTACCATCTGATCAGAGGTTGCCCAATAGGGGCCTGCCCACCGATTATAGCTCGATAGTGGTAAAAAATAATGTAATACTCTCTCTCTATATATATATATATATATATATATATATACTCTCTGCTCTCTTAGCTGAAATAAGACAATACTAAACTGAATATGAAGTCCCGATAAGGGAGAATACTGTAACTTCTAAGACTAGGATAATGTGAATAAATTCAGGAATACGAACTTCTCTTTATGCCTTGTTATCAAACTCATGTAGTTACGGGATCATGCCAAAATGAAGAAAGGTTTAGCTTTAACATACCTTATCACAATCTTTCCAATCACCAACTTGAAATCGCCTATTCTCACCTTAATCTACAACAACGATAATAATACTATCATTAAGTTACGAAAGGTACAACTAACACACAATGAACGACAAGCTTATTTTGTATTAAAACGGACAGCATTTCCCCTATAATCCTTACTTCCTCCAAATTCAAGATAACACCACAACACCAAAAACAACAATAACAACATATATACATTAGTTTCCAACCTTATGCATACCACACAATACTACAAAACAGCCCAACACACCCCAATCTCTTCATACACAAAACGACCACCGTAGTAGTGTCAACAACCCGAAATTGTTACGATGAACAACCAGCCCAACATCCTGCATTTATGTGGTGTTTCTACACACCCTTCCTCCTCCAAAACTCTCACAAAACAGTAGTAAAACACGCTGCCCAACAGCACCACAAAACAGTCCACAAAACAGTCCGCTACAAGTGAATAATTCAAACTCACGGCTTCCGATCACCGTCCCGTGAGTTCTTACAAATATAGAACGACTTACTATGCATATACAGCATAAAAAATGGATGAAAGAGAGCAGTAAACTTACCTTATTTGTTGGATAACTCGGCTCCTATCTTGGTTCTTCAAACTCTAGGCTTTACCTCCAATTAGAACTTGAAAGGGAGAGAAAATCAATTGGGGTTTGGGGGAAATTTTTGGGAGGAGTTTTGCAGAGATTAAGTCTGGTTATTTTTCCCTATTATAAACCTAATATATGAAGGGGATAAGCCTTTAAAAAGTCCTCTTTGAATGACCCGAACTGGCCCATTTTTGGACGACCCGAAGAGGCCCATTTTTGGATTTTCGTTTAAGCAAGTAGGTGACAGTCTGCGCAGTCTCGGAAACACTCCCATATCTCTCTACTCCAATGTCGTATTGACAAACGATTTAATGAGTTGGAAAATAGACTCATAGATCTTTAATTTGATGGGTGGAACACCCCATAACTCTATGTATATTGGGAGAAAATGTCAGTTACATTGGACCCAAAGTTTCAGTAAAACTTATGGACGTAACTTGTAATGACTTTCATCGACTTTTGTTCCATCACTCGCTTGACTTCAAAATATAACACACGACTATCATACGACTAAAATAACTCATAACATAACCTCCTTATCATGTTAAACACCTTGGTCTCACTCCAAAAGTACATGCTATAACATTCCCAATTTGTCGATTTTCGACGAAACATTATGTTTTTCAATTCCTTTAGGTTTTGAATCTTCCAACCATCTTTGTACTTGTTGTTCATGATCTTCAATATTTATAACCTCCGAGGTAATATGATTAACTTACTTTGTAAACTTTTCAAATATGATTTCATTTCTGACCTTACATCAATTGACTTACGACGACTCGTACATACGAAAATATGGGTTGTAACAGGGCCATCGCATTATCCACCTCTAAAATAACTGTTCGTCCTCGAACGGACATAGAAAAGTACCTGAACTAGTGAAAAGGTGGGGATATCTACTCCGCATGTCCGACTCGGACTCCCAAGTAGCTGCCTCGACGGGTTGACCTCTCCACTGCACTCGGACTAAAGGATAACTCTTCGACCTCAACTGACGAACCTGCCGAGCTAGAATAGTCACCGACTCCTCCTCGTAAGTCAAATCCTTGTCCAACTGGACAGAGCTAAAATCTAATACATGGGATGGGTCGCCGTGATACTTCCGGAGCATGGACACATAGAACACCGGATGAATTGCTGATAACCCCGGTGGCAACGTAAGCCTGTAAGCCACCTCTCCCACTCTCTCCAGAATATCAAAGGGCCCGATATACCTAGGGCTCAACTTGCACTTCTTTCCGAACCTCATGACACCCTTCATGGGTGATACCCGGAGCAACACTCTCTCCCCGACCATGAATGAAACATCACGAACTCTACGGTCGGCATAACTCTTCTTCCTGGACTGAGCTGTGCGAAGTCGATCCTGAATAATCTTGACCTTATCCAAGGCATCCTGTACTAGGTTTGTATCCAACAACTGAGCCTCCCCCGGCTTGAACCACCCAACCGGCGACCGGCACCGCCTACCATATAATGCCTCATAAGGAGCCATCTGAATGCTCGACTGGTAATTGTTGTTGTAGGCGAACTCTATAAGGGGCAAGAAATGATCCCATAATCCTTCGAAGTCTATAACACATGCGCGGAGCATATCCTCTAATATCTGAATAGTGCACTCGGACTGTCCATCTGTCTGAGGGTGAAACGATGTGCTCAACTCAACCTGCGTGACCAACTCACGTTGTACTGCCCTCTAGAAGTGCGAGGTGAACTGCATACCTTGATCATAAATGATAGACACGGGCACACCGTGAAGACAAACGATCTCGCAGATGTAGATCGCTCCGAAGAATAGGTAACTGCCACATGAATGAAATGCACTGACTTAGTCAGCCTGTCCACAATGACCCAGACTACGTCGAACTTCCTCTGAGTCCGTGGGAGTCCAACAACGAAATCCATAGTGACATGCTCCCACTTCTACTCAGGAACATCTATCTTCTGAAACAAACCAACAGGTCTAAGATGCTCATACTTTACTTGCTGATAATTTAGACACCGAGCTGCATAAGCAACTATATCTTTCTTTATTCTCCTCCACCAATAATGCTGTCACAAGTCGTGATACATCTTTGTGGCGCCAGGATGAATAGAATATCGGAAACTGTGGGCCTCCTCAAGAATCAACTCACGAAGTCCATCCATATTAGGCACACAAACACGACCCTGCATCCTCAAAAATCCGTCATCTGCAATAGTAACCTTCTTGGTACCACCGTGCCGCACTGTGTCCCTAAGGACTAACAAATGAGGGTCGTCATACTGTCGATCTCTGATGCACTCAAACAAAGAAGACCGAGCGACTGTACAAGCTAGAACACGATTGGGATCTGAAATATCCAACCTTACAAACTGGTTGGCTAAAGTCTAAACATCTGATGCAAGCGACCTCTCACCGACTGGAATGAATGCAAGGCTGCCCATACTCGCTTCCTTTCTACTCAAGGTGTCAGTCACCACATTGCCCTTTCCGAGATGATACAAGATGGTGATATCATAGTATTTAAATAGCTCCAACCACCTCCTCTATCTCAAATTTAGATCCTTTTGCTTGAACAAATACTGAAGGCTCCGATGATCCGTGAAGACCTCACATGACACGCCGTAAAGATAGTGCCTCCAAATCTTCAGCGTATGAACAATGGCTGCTAACTCTAAGTCATGGACATGGTAATTCTTCTCGTGAACCTTCAACTGCCGCGACGCATATCCAATCACCCTGCGCTCCTGCATTAATACTGCACTGAGCCTAATACGGGATGCATCACAATATATCGTATAAGATCCTGAACCTGTGGGCAACACCAACACCGGCGTTGTAGTCAAAGCTGTCTTGAGCTTCTGAAAGCTCGCCTCACACTCGTCTGACCATCTGAACGGGGTACCCTTCTGGATCAACCTGGTCAACAATGCTGCTATAGATGAAAACCCCTCCGCAAACCGACGGTAATAACCCTCCAATCCCAAGAAACTCCTGATCTCCATGACTGAAGTTGGTCTAGGCCAGTTCTGAACTGCCTCAATCTTCTTAGGATCTACCTGAATGCCCTCTACTGATACAACGTGCCCCAACAAAGCGACTGAATCCAACCAAAACTTGCACTTTGAAAACTTAGCATACAACTGGTTGACTCTTAGAGTCTAAGTACAATCCTAAGATGTTGCTCGTGCTCTTCTCGACTACGGGAGTAGATCAAGATATCGTCGATAAACACAATCACAAAGGAGTCCAAATAAGGCTTGAACACTCGGTTCATCAGATCTATGAATGCTGCGGGGGAATTTGTCAACCCAAAGGACATCACTAGAAACTCATAATGCTCGTACCGAGTCCGAAAGGCTGTCTTAGGGACATTGGATGCCCTAATCCTCAACTGATGGTAGCCAGATCTCAAATCAATCTTCTAAAACACCTTTGCACACTGAAGCTGATCAAATAAATCATCAATCCTCAGCAATGGATACTTGTTCTTGATGGTGACTTTGTTCAACTGCCGATAATCTATGCACATCCTCATCGATCCATCCTTCTTCTTCACGAACAACACAGGTGCACCCCAGGGTGAGACACTAGGTCTAATGAAACCCTTATCAAGCAAATCTTACAATTGTTCCTTCAATTCTTCCAACTCTGTCGGGGCCATACGGTATGGCGGAATGGAAATGGGCTGAGTGCCCGGAGCCAAATCAATACAGAAATTAAATATCCCTGTCGGGTGGCATCCTCGGCAGGTCTACAGGAAACACCTCTTGAAACTCACGAATAACTGGTACTGAATCCATGGAAGGAACCTCCACACTAGAATCGCAAACATAAGCCAAATAAGCTAGACACCCCTTCTTGACCATATGTCGAGCCTTCACATAAGAGATAATCTTGCTGGTAGAATGGCCAGAAGTCCCTCTCCACTCTAATCAAGGCAACCCTGGCAAGGCTAAGGTCACCGTCTTGGAGTGAAAATCCAATATAGCATGATAAGGTGATAGCCAATCTATACATAAGATAACATCAAAATCGACCATATCGAGAAGTAGAAGATCTGCACTAGTCTCAAGGCTCCCAATGGTGACCACACATGAACGATAAACACAATGTACAATAATAGGATCCCCCACAGGTGTGGACACATGCACAGGAGCACTCAAAGAATCACGAGGCACAACCAAATATGAAGCAAAAATGGATGACACATAGGAGTAAGTAGAACCCGGATCAAATAGAACTGAAGTATCTCTACCGCAAACTAAAACAGTACCTGTGATAACAACGTCAGATGACTCAGCCTCAGGCTTGACTAGAAAAGCGTAACATCGGGGCTGGGCCCCACCATTCTGAACGACGTCCCTGGGATGACCTCTAGCTGGCTGGCCTCCACCTTTAATGGCCTGACCTCCACCTCTAACAATCTGGCCTCTACCTCTGGCTGCCTTACCCCTCCCTCTAGTTGGCTGAGCAGGTGGTGCAACCATTGGTGCCGGAACCATGGCACGAGAATCCTAATGCTGTGGCGTGACCCCCAATAACCTCGGACAGGCCCTCCTGATATGCCCATAACCACCACACTCGAAACATCCATCCTGGTACTGTGGCGGTGGAAACCGAGACTGACCCGAACGGGCCGAATGACCACGGTAGTAACTCTGGATAGGGGGTGCACTGATAGGAGCTGATGGTGCACTGTAGGCTGGCTGTCCATAATGAGGCACATAAGGACTATGACTCCCTGAAGCACTGTGGGATGCTTGAAGCGCTGAATGAAACGGCCTGGGAAGATGGCCTCTACCAAAAGTACCACTGCCTCCAGATGAGGCACCGCTGAACCCACCAAAATGACGAGGTCTCTTGTCAGACCCCTGACCTCCCTGAGCAAGAACTATCTCGACTCGCCTGGCGACATTGGCAGCCGCCTGAAAATAAATCTTACTCCCAGTCTCCTTAGCCATATGCAATATGATAGGCTGAGCATGTCCGCCAATAAACCTCTTCACTCTCTCTCTCTCTCGGTAGGAAGCAGAAAAAGAGCTTGACAGGCCAAATCCACAAAATGGGTCTCATACTGAGTAACAGTCATATTACCCTGCTGGAGACGCTCGAACTGACAATGATGCTCCTCTCTCAATGTGATAGGAAGAAACTTATCTAGGAAGAGCTGAGAGAACTGGTTCCAAGTAAGACCAAGCGATCCAGCTGGTCTGGTCAACAAATAATCTCTCCACCATTCCTTGGCAGAACCCGACATCTGAAATGCAGCAAAATCGACCCCATTGGTCTCCACTATACCCATGTTCCGTAGCACCTCATGGCAGCTGTCAAGATACTCCTGGGGATCCTCCAAAGGAGCACCACTGAAGTGAACTGGGAAGAGCTTGGTAATCCTATCCAATCTCTATAAAGCCTTAGAAGACATAGTTGACTCATCACCGGCCTGTGCCGCAATAACCGGCTGAACTACTCCGACTGGATGAGCTGCTGGAGTCTGATACTGGGGAGCCATCTGCTCCGGAGTGTGAGTAGTAGGAGTCTGTTCTCCTCCTCCAGCCTGAGAGACGGTTGGTGCCATGGGGAATGCGCCAGTCTAGGCCACACTCTCCATAAGGCCCACCAAACAGACCAAAGCATCCTGAAGCACTAGGGTGGTAATGAACCCCTCCAGGACCTGAGCTGGTTCGACAGGCACAACCTGGGCTGGAACCTCCTCATCAAACTCTACCTGAGGCTCCACCGCTGGTGCTGCTGCTCGAGCTCTAGGCTGAGATTTGCCCCTGCCTCGGCCTATGGCATGACCTCGACCTCGACCTCTTCCCCTCGTAGGAGCTGCCACTGGGGGTTTTGGCTACTGCTCAGCTGAAGATGCGGTACGTGTTCTCGCCACCTGCGAGAGAATAGAATAGAATGGTCCAATCAGCAATGATAGAATAAAATTGCGCGACAGAGAAGAATAAAAGTGAAACTGTTCCTAACTCTATAGCCTCTAGAAGATAAGTACAGACGTCTACGTACCGATCCTCCAGACTCTACTGAGTTTGCTCGTGACTCGTGAGACCTATGTAACCTAGTGCTCTGATACCAACTTGTCATGACTCGGTATTCTCACTATCGAGACCGTGATGACGCCTAACATTTCACTTGCTAGGCAAGCCAACGTTAGAACATTTTGTCCTTTTAACAATTTAAATTTAACTAATGAATAAGAACTGATTTAATTGTAATAATTCAAATATAAATGCGAAAGCTAAAACCATAAAAACATCTGCTACAAATCTCTAAACCCGGTGTCACAAGTGCATGAGCTTCTAGAGTAATACATACAAGGGTTTGAAATAAATACAAAGATGTCTGAATGAAAATACACAGCTAAATAACAATAAAGAAGGGGACTTCAGGAGCTGCAGCTGTACCTCAAGTCTCCGCAGGCTGTCCAATCCGAGCTCTCTAGTAGCCGCCGCTGGGACCGTCTCCAAAATCTGCACAGTGTACAGAGTGTAGTATCAGTACAACTGACCTCATATACTGGTAAGTGTCGAGCCTAACCTCGACGAAGTAGTGACGAGGCTAAGGCGGGTCACCTATACTACAAACTAAACAGAATATATAATAATGGCAGAAAATGGGAATACGGAATAGTATTAAACAACCAACTGAAAATAATAACCACAGCATCAAGAATAAACCAGTGTCGTTCGGAATTACCAATCTTTAATAATGCAGATACAAATACTGGAAAAAACCAACACAACTCAAGAAATGAAAATATATAGGTTGTTGCGGCACGGAACCTGATCCCACCAGACAACACAAAATCCTCCCTTATTTCACTATAACTATATCAACAACAGTAAATAATATATATATGTTGTGGCGCGTAATCCGATCCCACCATATGTCAATATCAGTATCGTAATTCACCCTTATTTCACTATGTCAATCTACCCTTATTCCACCTATTGCAGCATGCAACCTGATCCCATCGTATAGTATAAATTCATCCTTATTCCACCACATCAATCCACCCTTATTACACCTGCTGCGGCGTGCAACCCGATCCCACCATATCAGTACTATGTACTTAATGCACAGTCAAATCAACAGTTCAGACCACAATAACCTTTACGATAAATAATACCAAACTGAACCAAATAGAAACCTCGTACAATATAAAAAATCTACATGAGTAGTACTACACAGCGAGACCAATCCAGTAATTGACAATTAGAAGGTACAAGTAAGTCAATTTAAGCAAATAACATGGAATCATGAAACTATGGAAGAACTAACGTCGTGAACAGGAGAAGATATTGAATAACAAGTAGCAATTAAGCAAGGAAAGTATTTAGTTAATATAACCGTTAAGACAGGAAAGGAAATAATTAAGGAAAACTGGTAAATCAGGGAAAACAGATAATTCGGTGGCATATAAGCACTCGTCACCTTGTATATACGCAGCTCACATGGGAATAACATAGCACATAGTCCGAGGGTTCCTAATCCCCTCAAGTGAAGGTTAGACACAACACTTACCTCGCTCCAAAGACCACTCACTGCTCAATCACAACCTTGACTCTCAAACAAGCCTCCAGACTAATAAAATCTAGTAAATTACCAACCAAACGACTCAAATTAGGCCTTAGGAACTACCCATGATTGCAAGAATTCAATTTAGGCCATTTTTGAAAAAAGTCAATAAAACTCAACACCCGGGACCGCTTGGTCCAAACTCGAAATTCGAACCAAAACCAGATTACTCTTTCTCCCCGAGCCCGGTTATGTAATTTGTTTTGGAATCCGACCTCAATTTGAGGTCTAAATCCTCAATTTACCAAATCCCTAGTTTCTACCCAAAACCCCCCAATTCCACCATACAAACCTTAGATTTTAGGTTGAAAACTTGTGAAATGTAGTGAAAGATTGAAAGGAAATAAGTTAGAACCACTTACCAATGATTTGGGGAAGAAGGAGTCTTGGAAAAATTGCCTCTAAGGTTTTGGGTTTTGAAAATTTGAAGAATGAACCAAAAATCCCATCTAAGTCATATTTTGTTCAGCTGCAGATGTCGCATTTATGACCTGGGGCTCGCAAATGCGAGACCCGCAAATGTGAGAACTATCACACCTCTGCTTTCTTCGCAAATGCGAAGAATAGTTCGCAAATGCGAACTCTGGTTGGATCGCAAATGCGACTCAGTGATCACAAATGCGAAGAATCCCCCTCCCAGCTCCCATCGCTAATGCGAAACATTATTCGCAATTGCGAACTCTGGCCTCCCCAGCTACACTTCACAAATGCCATGAGTAGATCGCAAATGCGAACTCAATAGTGGTCGCAATTGTGAGATCTGAGGCCTGCAACAAAAACTGAAACACACCTCCTCAGAGTTAAGGGTCATTCAACGAGTCAAAAGTGATCCATTCACACATCAGTTGGGACCAACAATTACCCACACTAATCATGCATTATCAACAAGGTGACAAGTCAAATATTCATGCATATATAGTTCTAATGTGAGATTTGAGCTTCAATAATTGACTTTACTCATCATGGACTCTTGTTCAATCATGTAGGTCATGGTGGACTCCAAACTCTTCCTCCTCTACTTTCCATTTGCCAAGCTCACTTAAGAAATTAGCACTCAATCTTAAGATTCATGAAAGGTTCACTCATCTCTCACAAGAGAATGCCACAAGTACAGCTTCAAGTACCATAGGCTTGCCCCTCATGTAGATCACCACTAATGTAAGCTCACTCGGTTCAAAATTAAGTAGGACTTCTTTCGGATTATAAAGAAGGCTTTTGGCTTAGGGTATGATATCATATGGGTAAGTGGTTACATCTTGTCACGACCCGGAATTCCTACCGTCGGGACCGTGATGGCACCTAACATTTCACTTGCTAGGCAAGCCAATGTTAGAACAGTTTATCCTTTTTAACAATTTAAATTTAATTAATGAAGAAGAACTGATTTAACTGCAATAATTCAAATATAAATGCGGAAGCTAAAACAGTAAAAAAACATCTGCTATATTTCCCTGAACTCGGTGTAATAAGTGCACGTGCTTCTAGAGTAATACATGCAAAGGTCTGAAATAAATACAAAGCTGTCTGAATGAAAATACCCAGCTAAATAAAAATAAAGATGGGGACTTCAAGAGCTGTGGGCACTGAGCAGTTGTACCTCTAGTCTCCGCAGGCTGTCCGATCCGAGCTCTCTAGTAGCCGCCGCTGGGACCGTCTCCAAAATTTGCACAGTGTGCAGAGTGTAATATCAGTACAACCGACCTCATACACTGGTAAGTGTCGGGCCTAACCTCGACGAAGTAGTGACGAGGCTAAGGCGGGTCACCTATACTACAACCTGAACGCAGTATATAATAATGGCAGAAAATAGGAATACTGAACAGAATTAAATAGCCAACTGAAAATAATAACCACAGCCTCAAGAATAAACCAGTGTCGTCTGGAATTACCAATCTTTAATAATGCAGATACAAATACTGGAAAAAAAACCAACATAGCTCAAGAAATAAAAACATATAGGTTGTTGCGGCACGGAACCCGATCCCACTAGACAACACAAAATCCTCCCTTATTTCACTGTAACGATATCAACAACAGTAAATAATATGTATATGTTGCGGCACGCAACCCGATCCCACCATATGTCAATATCAGTATCATAATTCACCCTTATTTCACCATGTAAATTCACCCTTATTCCACCTATTGTGGCGTGCAACCCGATCCCACCGTATAGTATAACTTCACCCTTATTCCACCACATCAATTCACCCTTATTACACCTGTTGCGGCATGTAGCCCGATCCCACCATGTCAGTATTATGTACTCAATGCACAGTCAAATCAATAGTTCAGACCACAATAACCTTTACGATCAAAAAATACCAAACTCAACCAAATAGAAACCTCGTACAATATAGAAAATCTATACGAGTAGTACTACACAGCGAGACCAATCCAGTAATTGACAATTAGAAGGTGCAAGTAAGTCAATTTAAGCAAATAGCAGGGAATCATGAAACTATGGAAGAACTAACGTTGTGAACAGGAGAAGATATTGAATAACAAGTAGCAATTAAGAAAGGAAAGCATTAGAACATATAACAGTTAAGATAGGACAGGAAATAATTAAGGAAAAGCGGTAAATCAGGGAAAATAGATAATTCGGAGGCGTATAAGCACTCGTCACCTCACATATACGTCGCTCACATGGGAATCACATAGCACATAGTCCGAGGGTTCCTAATTCCCTCAAGTCAAGGTTAGCCACAACACTTACCTCGCTCCAAAGACCACTCACTGCTCAATCATAGCCTTGCCTCTCTAACAAGCCTCCAGACCAATAGAATCTAGCAAATTACCAACCAAACGATTCAAATTAAGCCTTAGGAACTACCCATGATGGCAATAATTCAATTTAGGCTATTTTTGAAAAAAGTCAATAAAAGTCAACACTCGGGCCCGCTTGGTCCAAACTCGAAATTCATACCAAAACCCGATTATCCATTCACCCCGAGCCCGGTTATGTAATTTGTTTTGAAATCCGATCTCAATTTGAGGTCTAAATCCCCAATTTACCAAATCCTTAGTTTCTACCCAAAACCCCCCAATTCCACCATGAACACCTTAGATTTTAGCTTGAGAACTTGTGAAATGTAGTGAAAGATTGAAAGGAAATAGGTTAGAACCACTTACCAATGAATTGGGGAAGACGGAGTCTTGAAAAAATCGTCTCTAAGGTTTTATATTTTGAAAATTTGAAGAATGAACCAAAAATTCCGTCTAAGTCATATTTTGTTTAGCTGCAGATGTTGCATTCTCGCAAATGCGAGCCCCGCAAATGCGAGAACCATCACACCTCTGCTTTCTTTGCAAATGCGAAGGATAGTTTGCAAATGCGAACTCTGGCTGGATCGCAAATGCGACTCAGTGATCGCAAATGCGAAGAATCCCCCTCCGAGCTCCCATCGCAAATGCGAAATATTGTTCGCAATTGCGAACTCTGGTCTTCCCATCTACTCTTCGCAAATGCGATGAGTAGATCGCAAATGCGAACTCAACAGTGGTCGCAAATGCGATGATTGATCTCGCAATTGCGAGATCTGAGGCCTGCAACAAAAACTGAAACACACCAACAATGTTCTAAGTCCAAATTCACTTCGTAACCTATCCGAAACTCACCCGAGCGCTCGGGGCTCCAAAACAAACATGCACACAAGTCCTAAAACATCATACGAACTCACTCGCGCAATCAAATCACCAAAATAATGCCTAGAACTACGAATAGGACACCAAATCAAAGGAAAGTTTCACAAAAGCTTTAAAACTTCTATTTTGACAACCGGACGTCCGAATCACGTCAAACCAACTCCGTTTCTCACCAAATTTCACAGAAAAGTCATAAATATAGTATTGGACATATACCGGGTTCCGAAACCTAAATACAGACCCGATATCCAAAAAGTCAACTATGGGTCAAACATTTCAAATTTATTAAGCCTTTAGCTTTCAAATTTCAACAAAGTTCGATATCTCGGGCTAGGGACTTCCGAATTCGATTTTGGGCGTACGCCCAAGTCCCAAATCTCGATACGGACCCACTGGGACCAGCAAAACATGAATCCGGGTCCTTTTGCTCAAAGCGTTGATCAAAGTCAACTCAAATGGTTTTCAAAGCCAAATTTCATATTTTTCATAGTTTTTAACATAAAAGTTTTCCGGAAACACGCCGGACTGCCCACACAAATCGAGGAGAGTAAAAATGAGATTTGTAAGGTTTCGTATCACAAAATTAGGTTTTAAAACATAATATGACCTATCGGGTCATCACTCGTCTTTCCTTAAGCACTCCACATTTTCATTTCTCAGCTCGCGATTACCTGTTTTTAGGGGCATTTTATTTTCATTGGGGATTAGAGAGACTCAACATCACTCTTTTCTTATTTGTTTCATTCTTTATCTCCCTTTTTCATTTCTCATGTTAGGGATCACTACCTCTTTTTGAATCTATCAACCCTTCCACTTATTCACTTTTTGCATTTTTTTTTGTTCTTTTCTTTTCTTGCCTTTTCTTTTCATTGAGATAATTTTTTTTTCTTTTTGTGCCTTGATACCTTTTTCAAAATTCCTCAGCTCTCCCCAAACTTATGCTTTAATCCACTTGTTTCACAAGAGTTCTAAGGAAAGTCAGGGTGCCAAGAGAAAGTCACGACAAAATGGGTAAAGGTTTATAACATGGTTATCAAATGAGAAAGGCTAGAGGCTCAAAGGGGTTGACTAGGGATAACGACAATTGTTGGCAATAGAAAGCTCAAACGGGCCAAGGAAAGCCTACAATCACTTCTCAAACCAAGCAAATCTTAGGATTTTGCCTTGAAACACATTCGGGGCAAGTTTTAGATCATTCGCACGGATACTTGGACTAGAAACAATTCATCTTACCTCTCATGCAGCTAGATTGTAAAAGAGGATAGAGTCGAGAGCCTACAACGACCACATTCAAGTTTAAAAATCACTATGGTTCAGTTAAACTACTCGATGATTACCAAAGTCAACTCAAGAGTCACAAAGTCATTAACTAGAGCTATTTCTTTCAAAAACCTTGTATCTAACCATAAGCACGTAGTTAAGTTTGTTGGTACCAAATGAAGCATGATTAACTCTTCGAGAATTACTTGATTAGGTCTTTTATTCATTACTACTACTATTATTACCTAAACACAAAAACAGACTCATTCCATTAAGAAGGTTGTCACGCCATCCATCGTTGGGATGAGTCACCCGGTTCACACAACAACTACCTTTGGAAAGAACCGTGGCATTAAGAAAACCAAAGTCTTATTATCTACTAAAGCATAAAAAGAAGCTACTTAATGAAATAAGAACTAATGTGGAAAAGATAAAGAGGCTAATAAGCAATAACTACTAATAAGAGAGGATATAGATAAATACAAATAAGAAAAGAAAGAGTATCATCAAATTATTACAGACCAAATGTATCATAGTATACTAATGTTTCAAATAAACTCCAGCCCCCGAATAAAAGTAAGCATTGTCCCCAATGCTTAGCAAAATAAGAGTAAAATATGAGAGGGTGAAGAAAACTCCCTAAGGATCCTTGGACATTTCAGTGTCCCCAGCAATGTCATCTCTCTCAGAGTCAGCCAACTGAATCTCATCATCATCAAATCTAGGCGTGGCTGGGTTATCGAATATCGTACGCACTGCCTCAACAGTGTCGGCAGCAAGGTCTTACTTGTCAGACTGGCCGGCTGGTGCTATCGGTGCAAATAGTGCTGAAGGATCTGGGGCGGACTGATGCGGGTCAAGCAGCATATCAAAGGGAATGTCACCAGCAGTAGAAAGTCTAGTCACCTCCCTCTGAAGCTTGTCCACTAATTTCTTGCTTACCTGGGACTTCCTCATCTTCTTTACTTCTTTTCCCAGCTCCTTAATAATTGACCCGTGCTGCACCAATGTGTCTATGATAGTCTTCTGGTTTTCCAGAATCTTCTTCAGCATCTCATTAATGTCAAAAGGAGCCTGTGGTGCCTGTGAAGTAGACTGCACTGCAATAGTACTCGACAAGTCAGACAACTTTGCAGTAGCTGTTTGCATCCAGTTGTTGAGACTCGTCAATGTCTGGGAGCCTCGCAGCGTAGATTGTGGGGCAGTGGGCATGGGCACTAGCCTCAGAGCTGCGGTATGAGTTATCGTAGGGGCTGTGGATAATGGAGAAGGCATAACAATGACACTGGAAGAAGGCTCAGCAGTGGTGGATGGGAAATCAGCTGTCTCAGAAACTACCATTGTTCGCTCATCAGAATGACATATAGTAGTAGAAGGTTGGACTTTCTTCTTTTAGTTGATCACATCCATCACTGAATGCCAATCGAAGGCCTTCTTCGCCTTCACCTTGGTGTCAAAATCTCTCGGCTCTACCTTTGCATCGTTAAGGTACTCTGTGATAGTGTTGGGATAAGGGTAGGCCGAGCTGTCCTACCATGAAATCATTGAAATATTGTCCAACATCACAGCACCCACATTGATTTGGTACCAGACCATAATGGAAGCCATAAGAACTGCCCGAGAAATGGGAAGGTGAGTCTCGTTCTGGAATGGATCCAACCTGCTACAAAGAAAGGTCTGCCACCCTTTTTCCTCAAATCTCAAAGTACTCCGCCGAATGGGAACCCCAACGGTAATCCATGGTGGTGGTGGCCCTAGTGGTTCTAGAATCTCAGCCAACCAAGTTCGGACTTCCTCTTTCAGTGCGCACTTCTCGAGATACTCCTTCTGCTCAACATCCTCGAAGACCAAGTATGCATTTAGCGTATGCTGATCAAACCTTACCTTGAGGTTGCGTACTTTGGTCATCTTCATCCTTTTTCTATATACGGGACATAGGAGCTAAACTCGGAGAGGTCTGCACATCTCCCTCTACCGGCTGTTGTTTTCTTTCTGATTGTCTTGGGATGGCCAAGGGGCAAGGCACTTTTACCTCGACCCCGAGAAGATTTACCTCGTCCCTTTGAAGTGTCGCCTCGGCTTCTTGATCGAACCATTATCTGTATCAAGCAGAGAAGATTGTTAGTTGCAATTCATTGTTCAAACACATACAAGAGTCATATAGTTAAGGGAGAAACAATTGGACATAGTGGGGGTTATGAAGTTGATTCATGCCTGCAGGATAAAGGATTTGCGGTCCGCATATTTCCGTTATGCGACCGCAATGCAAAATCTACGGTCCGCACAATGTGACTTGCAACCGCACATTTGAGTATAAAACATGAAGACTATCTGATGACAGAGAAGGGCCTAATCTGTGACCGCAAGAGGAAATCTGCGGTCTACATAATTTTACTTACGGCCGCAGATTACTTCCTCACATAAGTTTCTAAAAGTTCAAATCTACGGACCGTATAATTCAAGTGCGCCGTATAACTCAAACAATTACGATCACACAATGTTTTTAACTAAGATTTTTTGATTTCTTGCACAAATAGGCATGGCAATATTGTAAAAACATGAAATTTAACTAACCCAATCCTAATAGAGTATGTATCTAGTTTACCCAGTTCATATATATACCCCACATGGACACACAATTGAACCCTAATAACAGATGGCCTAAAAGGAACTAAAAATCTACAAATTAAACTAACACATAAAAGAAAAACAATTAACATGAAATTGAAGCATACCAGATAGAGTGAGTGCAATGAGTGACTAATCGAGGTGGCTATGTGTGTGGACAGTTAAAATCTCCAAGATAAATTAGCAAAGCAATAGTATTTTTGTTCAGCGAGGGAAAAAGGGTAAAATGATGTCCAGTGTTCTATTTATACCAATAATTTTGAGAAGGGGGAGGAGACGAGTGCGGCCTCATATTTTCATGTGCGGTCCGTACCCTACCACCTGGGTGAACACTCTTAGAACCCAATCTGCAGTCCGTACATTTTTAGGTGTGGCCGCAGATTTCACGTGCGGTCGCAAATCGACCTCCGCAGTGACAAGCTTAAACTTCAGAGAGTTGGTATTTTTGATGTTTCAAATGTGCGGTCTGCAGGATAAATGTGTGGCCACAATGCTCATCTGCTATGGCACCTAAAAATGTGCGGTCCGCACAAATCAAGTGCGGTTCGCACTCATTTGAACACTTAGCCATATTTTTTTCATTGTTCTTGTAAGTCATACTCATCCATGTAGCACACTTCAAATAAAGTTAGAACACAAATAACACCTAACTATAAAAATAAAAATTAAAAGAACATGGGTTGCCTCCAAAGAAGCGCTTGATTTAACGTCGCGGCACGACGCAGAAAACTCTCAAATAAAGTGAATGACCGCCACCACGTGGCTATCTCCAAACTTGCCCAAGTAGTACTTCACCTGGTGACCATTGACTCAGAATACTTTATTATTTTTGTTCTTTAAGTCTAATCACCAAAAGGTGTCACACCAATAATTTCAAAAGGACCACTCCACTTCGATTTTAGCTTCCCAGGAAACATCCTTAACCCTGAGTTGAACAACAATACAAGATCGCCCACCTTGAATTCTTTGTTCCAATTGTATTTGTCATGAAGAAATTTAATCTTTTCTTTGTACAAGGACGAACTCGCATAAGCATGGTACCAGAACTCATCCAATTCATTCAAATGTGGAACCCTCAAGTTAGCGGCTACATCCCAATCAAGATTCAACTTCTTTTGAGCCCACATTGTCTTGTGCTCTAGTTCCACCGGAAGATGACAAGCTTTTCCGAACACCAACCGGTATGGCAACATTACGATAGGTATTTTGTAATCCATCTGATAAGACCAGAATGCATCATCAAGCTTTTTGGACCAATCCGTCCGATTAGCATTCACTGTTTTGGAAAAGATACTCTTTATCTCCTGTTTGGAGACTTCCACTTGCGCACTAGCTTGTGGGGGATATGGAGTTGTGACTTTGTGAGTAACACCATACTTTCTAAGTAAAGTGTCAAAAGCCTTGTTGCAAAAGTGTGACCCCCCATCGCTTATAATTACACACGGAGTACCAAACCTTGTGAAAATATTCTTCTTCAAGAAAGACACTACACTTCTCACCTCAGTGTTGGGTAAAGCAATGGCCTTAACCCATTTGGACACATAATCCACCGCGACCAAAATGTAGGTGTTTCCACAAGAACTCACAAAAGCCCATGAAGTCAATACCCCACACATCAAAAATATCAATCTCCAAAATGGTTTGTGAGAGACATTTCATTTTTTTTTGAGATTCCACAGGCCTGTTGACATTCATCACATCTTTTCACTAATTCACTAACATCTTTGTAAAGAGTAGGCCAATAGAAATCGCAACTAAGCACTTTGGTTTTCATTCTCGCTCCACCATGATGACCACCATATGGCAAAGAATGACAAGCCCCAATAATTTCACCTTACTCTTCTTCTGGTACACATCTTCTAATCAGCCCATCCTTACAAATTCGAAAAAGGTATGGTTCATCCCAATACTAATCTTGACAATCCTGTTTGAGTTTCTTCCTTTGGCTTGAAGAGAACTCATCCGGAATGATTCCACACACAAGAAAATTTGTTAAGTCCGCGAACCATGGCACCTATTTCATTGAAATTGCCAAGCGTTGCTCATAGGGGAAGGAGTCATTGATTTCAAGGCCATCATGCGGCCTCCCCTCCTCCTCCAAAGAGACAAGTGGTCCGCCACTTGGTTTTCACTACCTTTTCTATCTTGGATGTCAATATCAAATTATTGTAACAAGAGCACCGATCTCATCAACCAAGATTTGGATTCCTTTTTGCTTATAAGATAATGAAGTGCCGCATGATCCGAGTGGACAATAACTTTGCACCCATCAAGTACGAGCGAAACTTCTCAATTGCAAACACAATAGCAAGGAGCTCTTTCTCTGTAACGGTATAGTTGACTTTGGCACTATTCATGGTCTTACTAGCATAGTAGACCGGATGGAAAATCTTGTTAATCCGTAGCCCCAAAACAGACCCAAATACTACATCACTTGCATCACACATGAGTTCAAAAGGCACACTCCAATTTGGAGCGGTGATGATGGGAGTAGTTGTCAACTTGAGCTTCAACAATTCAAACGCTCTCATGCAATCATCATTGAAATTAAACTTAGAATCCTTCTCAAAAAGCTTGCACAACGGGTTTACTACCTTAGAAAAACCTTTGATGAAGCGCCGGTAAAAACTCGCGTGGCGTAAGAAACTCTGCACACCCTTCACCGAAGTTGGGGTGAAAGCTTATAAATCGTTCCAATATTTGCCTTGTCAACTTAAATTCCATTCCTTGAGATTTTGTGACCAAGGACAATACCTTCCTCAACCATGAAATGGCATTTCTCCCAATTGAGCACAAAATTGATTTCTTCACATCTAACCAACACTTTGTCCAAATTTGCAAGACTATCATCAAAAGAATCTCTAACCATCGAGAAGTCATCCATGTAAACTTCAAGGTAGTCCTCCACCATGTCCGTGAAAATAACCATCATACACCTTTGAAAAGTCGTCGGTGCATTGCACAAACCAAATGGGATCCGCTTGAAAGAAAAAGTAGCATAGGGACATGTGCAGGTTATTTTCTCTTGATCTTCTGGAGCAATGAGAATTTGGTTGTGGCCCGAGTACCCTTCAACAAAGCAATATAAAGCACGACCGACCAATCTACCGAGCATTTGATCTAAGAAAGGAAGTGGAAATTGATCCTTCCTTGTGACTCTGTTGAGATTGCGATAGTCCATACACACCTTCTAACCGGTCACCGTTCTAGTAGGAATCAACTCATTCTTGTCATTTGTGACCACTGTCATGCCCCCTTTCTTTGGGACATATTGAATCGGAGAAGTCCATGAACTATCAGAGATGGGGTAAACAACCCCGGCATCCAACCACTTGATAATCTCCTTCTTGACAACTTCTTTCATAGCTTCATTGAGTCTCCTTTGATGTTCAATAGATGGTTTGGCACCATCCTACAACTTGATCTTATGCATGCAAAAGGCGTGGCTTATCCCCTAAATATCTGCCAAGGTCCACCCAATAGCCTTCTTCCTCTTTTGTGATACCGCCAATGTGGAATCTTCCTGCACATTAGTCAAACAAGAGGAAAGAATAATTGGTAAAGTAGAACAAAGACCAAGAAATTCGTACCAAAGATGTGGAGGCATTTGCTTCAACTCCAAGGTAGGAGGCTCTTCAATAGAAGGCTTTGTAGGAGGAGTTGTCCTATTTTCAAGATCCAAGGACAATTTTCGGGATGCATAGTTGTATGATCACATTCCTTGCAAAGAGTTCATACATTCTATAAAGCCATCCATCTCGTCATCATTGAAGTTGAGCAAGACGACCACTACTAGAAAATGGCTGAATTCCGACCGCCAAAATGGTTGGAAATCACGAATTTTTGATTACTTTCCGACAAAAATTAGTCGGTCGGAAAAACATTTTCAACCAAATCTGTCGGTGATTTTTGACCAAAGTAGTCGGAACGTTCAAAATGTCAAACGACCAAATTATTTTCAAATTTTTGACCGAATCAGTCGTAATAATATAAATATAAATAAATATTTATTTAAAATTAAATAATAAAAATATATAATTTTCGACCGAATTAGTCAGAAATTAATAATTAAAAAATAAAATTTATTTAATTTCCAACGGAATGCATCAAAAACTGTTAAAAATGATTTTTTTTGTCATTTCTGACCGATTCGGTCGGAAATCTGGGTATTTTTGAAAAGGAAAACTGGACAGATGTCCGACTGTTTCTGTCGGAAATCAATCGGAATTTTCTGTAAAACTGGGCAGATTTCTGCTCAATTTTGAGCTACACCATCTCTCAAACAATTACAATACAATAACACTAACAATCAATCAACAAATATAACATCTAAACCAACAAATCCAACCATTAACACAATCTAAACCAACAAATCCAACCATCCAAATAGTAGCTCACATTCAAGTTTTAAAACAAAAAATAAACTTGTCTCTCACAATCAAGTTTACCAATCAACCGAAACCATACACCTAAACTACTACAAATCAAATTCAGTCTGTTCATCCTCATCATCAAATAGATCATGCCCATGTTTTCTCATGAATTTCTGCATTTTAACAAATGTTCCGAATTGTGAGTCCAACAGTTACTTCAAATCACGAATTTCTTTTCTCATATCTTCTATCTATTCTTGATTTTGAGAAGAAGAAGAATTGGGTAAGAGTGGGTTTGGATGACATATAAGTCGACGTACTCCAAGTCCGTAGACTCTGCCTTTGCTTACTCCACCCGCTGCCTCTGTCCACAATGAAGCCATATCATCAGGTGTTGGTTGAGTTGAAGGAAGCTGAGTTTGTTGCCATTCTTTCACCCTTTTATGATAATCTTCCTGAAATAAAAACATAACTATTATGTAAACAAACTAATATTAATAAACCATAAATAATTATGAAGTTAGTATTTTACATATGTGTCCGACGCACGTGTCTCCACCCAGTGTTCTCTTGTACCTGTCACGACCCAAAATCCACTATAGGTCGTGATGGCGCCTAATGACGCCGTCAGGCAAGCCAACGGTGATTGATCAACTTAATTACTCATTTTTATTACTTGAATCATAATTCCCATTAATTAAATAGTAAAAATAAAGATTCCAGGGTGAAATGATAATAATTACGTGAACTACCATACTAAACATCCAGTAGGAACCCCCCAAAATCCGATGTCACAAGTGCATGAGAATATAAATAACACTGATGGAGACTCTGTATGATGCAGATCGTAATATAGAATGCAGCTCACCGTAAAGTCCCCGCAATAGTTGTGCCTCTGCGCCCAAGAGACCACCAGAAATGTAAACCTGCACAACAAGTGCAGAAGTGTAGTATGAGTATGTAAATCAACACGTACCCAGTAAATATCTAGCCTAACCTCGGAGAAGTTTTGACGAGGGGTCGACATCGACACTTACTAGTGGTCCAATAAATCATGTATAGTAAGAAGTAAACAAGTATGAGGAAGAGTAAATAAACGATATAAACCAATATAAATACGAGGTACAATCCTCCTCTGAACGGTAAACTCAAGCTCTCAATTAGCAGTTACCTTTTTCAACCAGAGTATATATAAAATGGACCTCACTATATAGATCATCACAACTCAAATCAGGAAACAAAAACACACGGATACGCTGATTTCTTATCAAATATTACGCACGACGTTGCCAAGGCAAACTATCCTGTCCATAAGAGTGTTTTATAGAAATGTCGTGGCGAACGACCTGATTCCATCATAATGTGTGTACTACCGAGGGTCGAACGAAACGAACCATAGATGCATCTATTATACTACCGAGGTGAACGACCTGCTCCCATGAGAGTGTGATACATAATCCTGCCGAGGCGAACAACCCAATCCCATTAGAATAAGAAGCTTTAATGGATCCCTGACCCAGTCACGAATAAACGTGTTAGTTATGAATTTTAAGGAAAACCTTGCGATGAATACACACAATACAGGAGAAATTCATAAGGGAAGCATAAATTATTCCGCGGATTATCAAGTAGCTCGTCACATCTCTACAATAGCGAGTCTATCACCCTATGCAAGTCTAGTCTCAAGTCGTAACGTGAAATAAAGGAATTTAAACGAGCAAAGATAACTCAAATAGTACTATTATAACATGGCGTGAATCTAAGTCTACCCGGACATAATCAGGAATTCTAGCATACGCACGGACACTCGTCACTTCATACGTGCGTACAGGGGCGGCCCAACCTCATCGGAGGCCTAAAGCAATTTTAATAAGAGGCCTTAATATATATATATATATATATATATATATATATATATATATATATATATATATATATATATAATTTAATGAACATAGTTTTTTAAAAAATTAGACAAGTGAGGATGTGGAATTAAAAAAATGAGAACTTAGTTTTATAAAATACAAAAAATTAAATGAATTTAACGTTGATTGCATCACAACTGAAATGGGAGAACCCAGAAAACATAAGTGACTCCTTTTTTTAGTAAGTCCTTTTCTATATTTGGTAACAATTCAACTTTAGATTTTTCTTTTTACCATTAATGAGATGATTTCTAGCCCAAAAACTTCTATGATTTATTTAAGATTACAAGTTTCAAAAGCCTTCCTTTAATTCATAAAATCCATGTCCAGTCAAATACTTTCATATAAATTGGGACGGAGAGAGTATAGTTTATGTAAGGAAAATAAATAATAAGTTAGATTATTAGATATAGTTACGTGACCAACTAAGTTAGATTATTAGATATAGTTAAGTAAAAAAAGTAAAATAAAATTGACAGAAAACTATTTTAGTTATATTAATTAGAGGAAGAAATCGAGTTATTAAAAATTAATATGATAATAAAGAAATAAATTTATCAATAATAAAAGATAATTATATAAATAATATACTACTATATATAGAAAAATACTAGTAATTTTGGGGCCCTTAAATATTTGGGGCCTAAAGCAAGTGTTTCACTTGCTTTAGGGTTGGGCCGCCTCTGCGTGCGTAGCTCCCACAACATGTAGCACATAAGAATATAACACCTACGGGGTAATTTCCTCCTCATAAGGTTAGATAGGAGACTTACCTCGCTCCGAAGTTCCATAACTGGCTCCAACGCCTATCTAAGACCTCAAAACAAATGCCCATCGATCCGAACTAGTCAAACAATCATGAAAAACCAATAACAATATACTCCAACATCATAATTAGCTTATTTATAACAATTCCCAACTCCGCTCAAAAAGTCAATAAAGGCAACCCTCGGGCTCACGTGCTCGGATTTCAAAAATTATTAAAAATAAAAATATTACCCATAAATCAGATGGTCTATATCCATAAAATCATCCAATTTCGTCCATGAATCGACCCTTAAATCAAGGATTTACCATTTCTCAACTTTGGGCTCAAAATCCCAATTTCTACAATCCAAACACGGATAAAAATAATAACCAAAGGAAATAATAATGGATAAACATCAAAATAAAAGTCATATATTTACTTCCTTGTTGAGATGAGAACAACGCCAGGAAAATTACTTCAAGCGGAGCTCTAGAACTCAAGATATGCCTAAAATACGAAAATTCTCGGTTTAAAACATTGTCCAGGTGATTTTTCTTCATCGCCTTCGCGGAAGACGACGAGAAATTTTTCGCGTTGACCGGTCAACCCATAAATCCTTCTTCGCATTCACGGAACCTCTCTTGCGTTCGCGAAGAACAAAGCTTTGCACCGGAAACCAACAATTTTATCCGATACGGAAATTGGCATAACTCTCTCATACGACATTGGAATTCGATGATTCTTGCTGATATGGCTCCGTAATTATGATACAGATCTAATGGATTAATCTAATAACAAATAAAAGGTCATTTTCTCAATATAGTGCCCTTTATGCCCAAGGAAATGACGCTAAAACACCAAATAAGAGCGTGACACCATCCAAATACATCTGAAACACACCCGAGGCCCTCGAAACCCCATCCAATCACACAAACCAGTCTCGAAATATAACACGAACCTACTCGAGGCCTTAAATAATACCAAACAACATCAAAACCATTAATCAACGATCGAAACCTTCTTTAAACTTTCAAACATTGACGAACGCGTCCGATTCATACTTAAATATTTTGGAATGACGCCAAACTTTGCGTGCAAATCAAAAATTACGATACGAACCTATTTCAAGGCTCGGAACCTCAAACGGACATCGATAACATCAAAATCCACTTCAAACCAAACTTATGAAATTATAAAACCTTCAAAATGCCAACTTTCCATAATAAGCATTGAAATGCTCCCAGACCACCCGATACTCAACTCGAACACATGCCCAAGTTCAAAATCATCATACAAACCTATTGGAACCTTTAAATTCTGATTCCGAGGTCATTTACTTAAAATTCAGACCTTAGTCAATTCTCCCAACTTAAAGCTTCCGAAATTAGAATTTTCCACTCGAATCAACTCTAAACTTCCCGAAATTCGATTCCGACTACGCTTACAAGTCATAAAATATGAAGTAAAGCTACTAAAGGTCTCAAACCTCCGAGCGACGTGCTAGATCTCAAAATGACCGTTCGGGTCATTACAATACCGTCCTTATTCTTTTTCTTATACATCTCCTTGAAGACCTCAGCGTGACTCGTATATCGCCCTCTTTGATTTTCCTTCATAACAAAATGTATGAGTTAGACATTACAATCATAAAATTCTAAATGTAAAACTAAGAAAATTTTTATAAGTAATTACCAATCTTAGTTTATGGACCGCAAAACTAATCGAACCTCCTGTGTGCAACAAGCCACCTTTACTGGAGGCACGATTTGCCTTTCCTTGTTCACTCTTATTCTTATTCCATTCATCGGTATTCCATTTCACATGAAGTTTATCCCAAACATCTTCTCTTAACCATCCTGGCATTTTACCAGTATTCCGAGCAGCGAACATAGTATCTTTAATCCGCTTAACAGCCTTCTTCTCTAAAATATCATTTATTTCATTTTGATGTTGAGGCTGCCATGTACACTTTGTCTGCAATATAAAAAGTAACATTAGATGAAGACTATAATTATTAAATAAATGTAATCAATTTTTACCCTAAATTGATTCCATATTTTCTCTTTGATGTTGTACGATATCTGTCTCCAAGAATTCCACGGCTCATGATAATATGGCTTCATAGAATCCACAACTAAATGTGTAGACTGAAAGGATGGCAAAAACCTGCATAAAGTTAACATATATAATTAATAAACATCTTAAAGTTTCAAAAGTTTTAATTATAAATAATATTCCTTAATGTTAACATATCTAAAAGTACATTCAAAACTTACAAAATAGTATAAGAGCCTTCTTACCCATCCTCGTAGGGGACGATTATCAATAGATTATAACTACCATATTGTACATCCCCTCTAAGATTATGCCTGCGTCTACTAGATGGTGTAGAAGCAGCACTAGATATAACTGGGCGAGAGCCTCCAATATCCAACCTAGATATGCTGGGAATGGATGATGATGATGATGGAGTGGAAGATGATGGAGCAACAAAAGATGAACCATCATGCTGACTACTATAAAAGCTCGGGGATGCAGTAGCTGGTGAGCCAGTATGCTAACTACCATGAAATCTCGGGGGTGAAGAAGCTGGTGAGCCACCATGCTGACTACCATGAAAGCTCGGTGAAGAAGATGGTATACATAGTGTGGGTACAAATTTAAAAATAGTGTTACTTTGACTTCCTTTGGCAGGCATAGAATAATACTGAACTAAATTATTAGATGGAGGGGGGATAGTGAACATGGTAGATGGCAATGCAGTCGACTGAGGAAGATGATGAAGAGGATAGTGGAGGACTCATATTTGTCATACTTGAGGTAGTTGGAACATATTATTCTTTTCTTCTTAGATTTTATCTTTTCCTTCCCCTTAAATACCATATCTGTAATATAATCATAATAAAATACAAAACAAAAAATACAACAAGTGATAGTAAATATAAAATAATTATTCTACAAATTAAATGACTAAAAAAATAATTAAACAACCTAATAAGTCATAAAAATGTAAAATAATTTTGCAACGTAATAGATAATTAAAGGAATAACATAAAACCCCAACATGTCATAAACAACATACAATAATTTTTTAAATATATTAAATGATTGAAGGAAGGACAACATAAAAAAGAATAACAAGTCAATCCTCATCGCTATCTTCATAATAATCACTAAGTATTCATCATCGCATGTTTCACTTTCATCTAGTAATTATTTCTCATCACTTGTTTCATGTTCAACACCTCTATCTTCGTCCTCATTTGGTCCAAGGACAGAAGGATCAAATTCTTCATATATCCCCTTATTATGCTGCAATTCATCTATTAATTCATCATCCACTATTGATTCAACACTTGAAATGTCATTCTGGTATGCCACATCTAATACATCTTCGACTTCCATTCTATAAACGGGCTTTATTTTCAAAACTACCCGCCATGCAGACTTATTCTTGCTCAAAGGATAAGGAGCATAATACATTTGTTTCACCTTTTGTGCAATGATAAAGGGATCATAAAGTCTATACTGTCCCGTGTGTTTAATTTCAACTATTTTGTACTGAGTGTGCATCTTTTGTACCTCTATTCGGTGTTGGATCATACCATTTACATTGAAAGAGTATCAACGTTTTCTTTGGCCAACCTACAGTATGCTCTCGTTCCAAAATCTCTTGAAGCACACCATAATAATTAACATCTCCATCACCTTTCACCCACACCCCACTATTGTTGGTTTTCTTTCCATTAGACCATTCTTTTGTATGAAATTTGTACCCATTGACCAAGTATTTAGACATCATTCTGACTCTAGGGCTAGGTCCCCAAGATATATCACGTAAAAATGAGTCATTAATTCCATTAGTTGGATCATATATATATATATATATATATATATATATATATATATATATATATATATATATATATATATATATATATATAGATATATATATATATATATATTAGAATTTTAAAAATACATATAATTAATTTACATATAAGAAAAATTATGTTAAATAATAAGTAATACTTACAAATTCTTTAAACCACTCTGAAAACTTGGGATAAACAACATCTTGCCCATATGTACCCACAAAGTAACTGCCATTATAATTTTTATTAGTTAAATCAGTGGTAGATCTAATATAAAAGTCCGTAATATATACTTACCTATAATAAGGTTGGACCTCAGGGCAATTCAACAATACATGTGTTGTAGCTGACTTTAGCTCCATCTCAGACAACCTTCGCTTTGGACTATTGTTTGGACCTCCTTTACCTGATTGATTAAAAATGGAAAAGGGTGGTGCCAAAGGATCGATTTAGCCTCCACCATCATGCCGATTCGGTCTATTTCTCAAACATGGTACATCATGTTCAAAATAATATGAATAGAAATAAGATATTTCTTTAGCCACATATGCCTCGCATATCGAACCCTCAATTCTTGATCTATTTTTTACGGTCCGTTTACATTTGCCAATAGTCCTGCATAGTGTTAGTTTTAGACGAAACAATCTTTAAAGCAAATACAAAAGGCAAATGATTAAATGGCATTACCTCTCGAAGGGATACATCAATCTACCTTGAACTGGCCCTCCAAGCCGTGCCTCTTGTGCAAGGTGAATTGGAAGATGCTCCATTACATCAAAAAAAACCAAGAGAGAAATTTTTTTGTCACGGCCCAAATTTCTCCTATAGGCCGTGATGGTTCCCAACGTCGCTGCTAGGCAAACCAACGGTGAATTGACTATGAGATTTCTCCTTTTTAATAAGTTCCCAAGTAATTAAATTCTATTTATTAAGAAATTAGGGAGTAGAAAAATTAATAAAATAAAATGAAGGAAACTGAGTGGGCATTCATAATAATATAAATACTCCAAAACCATAAAGTCTACTAGTATGTGTACCAAGACCTGGTGTCACAAGTATATGAGCAATTAGTAAAATATACAAAACTCTAACTACTGTCTGAAATAAAAGTAAACAAAGAATAAGTGCAAAAGAGAGAATCTAGGTGTTGCAGAACGGCTCAGGAAATAGCTCACCACTAGGCCTTGGGGTATTGGGGGTGCGCGCCGGTATGACTGCCAGATGCACCTGCCTCAAATCTTGCACGATTAGTGCAGAAGTGTAGCGTGAGTATATAAACAACATATACCCAGTAAGTATATAGTCTAACCTCGAATAAGTATTGACGAGGGGTCGACTCCGACACCTACTATGGGCTAACAATAAAATACAAAAATTCTAAATACGTATGGGTCAGGTAAATAATAATTAAACTCAATAACAACCAGTGAATAAATAATTCTTTCACTAATAGTAAATCCCAAGTTAATTTTCGTCATTTAATAATTTTAACCTTTCAGGCCATAAGACAATATCAAGTATAATTAGGCTCCGAGTATTATCATGCACGATTCATGCCGAGGTCGTACGACTCGATCCAGAATAATGTATACACTACCGAGGGTCAAGCGGCACAAACCATAGATGCATCTATTCTACTGCCGAGGCGTTCAGCCCACTCCACAAGAAGAGAGTATACTTTATAAACATCCAATTTAAAATCTATTAGAAGGCTAACTCACAAAGAAGCATAATTTCTATTAACAGTCAAGTAACCCGTCAAAACTCAAGTAAGTGGAAGTCGGCCTTTTACAATTCCTCTATCAAGTTCCCATATAATTTAGGCACTTTAATTAACAAATATGGTGCAAACATTACAAGTATTTCATAATTTGGGTCCTAAACTACCCGGACATAAACATAATTAGTAGCTACGCACGGACTCTTCTCACCTCGTATGTACATAACCCCCACAATTAGAAGAAAATAGTAATTTAAATCACTTATGGGGTAAATTTCCTCTTACAAGGTTAGGCTAGAGACTTACCTCATCTCAAAGCTTGCTTTCCAGCCTCAAATTCACTTTAAAGTCTCAACTCGGTCTCGAACAATCCGAAACTAGTCAAATGTTGTATGAATTAATCAATACATGTTCAAAAGTTTATAATGTAACTATTAGAGTGATTACCCAACCCCTATTGGATGATTCCTAAAATTCATCCCAGGGCTCACGTGCCCGAATTCCGGAAATCTTCAAAGATAATTATTACCCATAACCTCACGAACTCAAATATTTAATTTTTACCCAATTCCATAACCATTTTCGTGGTTAAATCCCATTTTTATCAAAACCTAGGTTTTTCATCTAAACTCAAAGTTTTCATAATTTTACATGTTAAAATGAACCCATAATCTATGTATTTAACTTACATTGGATAGAAATTACTTACCTTCAATAGCTAGGTGAAATCCCCTCTCTAAGAAGCTCCAAAATCGCCCAAGAAGTGAAATAAAATGAGCCAAAATGGCCTAAGTCCTGTATTAAATGGACTTCACTACCTCCAGCACTTTCGCTTCTGCGGCTTATTGGCCGCTTTTGCAGCTCCACATCTGCAGAAAGATCATCGCAGATGCGGCTCTCCCCTAGATGGCCTACTTCCGCATCTGTAGACAACTGGACCGCTTCTGCGAGACTGCGTCTGTGGCGCATGTGCTGCACCTGAGGCTCTGGCCGCTTCTGCGGTTGCCTTCATCGCACCTGCACTTTCGCAGGTGCGGTCCATGCTCCGCATCTGCGATACCTAGGCAGCCCACACTAGGCCACTTCTGCGGCTGTTGGCTCACTTCTGCGAGCTCGCACCTGCGGCTAGTCCTCCGTAGGTGTGATTGCACCAGAAAGAAGAAACTCTGATGCTTCAGCCCTTTTCTCCAAGTCCAAATGACTTTCGCGCATCATCCGAATGGCCGGGGCCCCCGAGGCCTCGTCCAAACATACCAATAAGTTTGTAATCATGAGATGGACTTGCTCAAATCTTCAAAATGCGGAAAACAATGCCAAAACTAAGAACCACACCCTAAACCAAATCGAATCAACTTATGAACTTCAAGTTCTTCCAACTTGCTCCGAACGCGCCGAATCATACCTAAACTACTCGGAATGGTATCAAATTTTGCATGCAAGTCTTAAATCACCATACAGAACTATTCTCAGGCTCAAAATCCCAAACGAACCTTGATAACACCAAAATCTACTCCAAACCAAATTTAAAAAACTTTCAACCCTTTAATAAACCAACTTTCAACTTTAGGCGCCGAAACGTTCCCGGGTGACCCAAAACCTGATCCGAACAAGCCCAAGTCCAAAATCTTCATACGAACCTGTAGGGACCGTCAAATCTCGATTTTGAGATCGTTTACTAGAAATATTGACCCAAGTCAAACTTGACCCCTTTAAAGCCAATAACAAGGAACTAAGTGTTCTGATTTCAACCCGAACCCTTCCAAACCCGAACTAACCATCCCCGCAGGTCATAAAATAGTAAAAGCACATACAAGGAGTCTTATTTAGGAGAACGAGTATCTAGAAAGTAAAATGATCGGTTGGGTCGTTATATTTTTGCCAGCACCCTCAATGTGCTAGAACATATATCCTTGAAAAAACAACTTATCTCTGTAATCGGTTTCCATATTCGATCAGGCAATGCATTGAATACAATAGGCATCAGCGCTTCCATGAAAATATGACAATCGTGGCTTTTCATTTACGCCAACTTTCCTTCTTTCGTGTCAACACACCTGGATAAATATGATGCATACCCATCAAGCATCCTCAAATTGCTAACCCAACTACAAATCTCTCTTCTCTCATCCAAGGTGAACGTGTAACTGGCTTTGGGCTTCTGAATCTTATTGTTAAAGTATGTCAGATACAACTCACTTCGCCTATAATATTCCTTTAAGTCCATCCCAGCTTTCAAGTTATCTTTGGTCTTGTTAGTAACATCCATAACAGTGTTAAATAAGTTGTCAAAAAAATTCTTCTCGATATGCATGACGTCCAGATTATGCCGAAGAAGATTGTGCTTCCAATAAGGCAACTCCCAAAATATGCTCTGTTTAGTCCAGTTATGTGTGACACCATTACCTAGTATCTTAGATGGTAGAGACTCTGTTACTTTAGGCATATCCCTTACTCTGTTCCAAATTTCTTCTGAACATAAGCAGGCTGGTGGCTCCTCAAAATCAGTTCGGTTCTTCATAAATGCACTTCTATTTCACCTAAATTCATGATTCATTTGCAAGAATCTACGGTGGCAGTCGAACCATGTATTTTTACCTCCATGTTTCAAAGTAAATTCTTTTGTGTTTTTCATACAATAAGGGCAAGCTAACATTCCAGCAGTCGACCACCCGGACAACATTCCATAAGCAGAAAAAACATTTATGGTCCACATCAAAGCAGCATGCAATCTGAAGTTTTGTTTAGTTGATATATCATATGTTTTCACACATTGATGCCATAATAATTGTAACTCATCAATCAAAGGCTGCAAGTATACATCAGTCAAACTTTTTAGATTGCGTGGACCTAGAACAATACAAGTTAGGAACAGATATGGACTTGTTATACACAACTCGGGCGGAAGATTATACGGGGTAACAAACACTGGCCAACATGAATATGGTGCAACAGAGACATCAAATAGAGTAAATCCATCTGTGCATAATCCCAACCTAATATTTCCTAGTCCACTAAAAAACTCGGGGAACACCCTATCATAATACCGGGTGGCCTTCTATGTTCAAAGTGCCATCTCATATGAGGAGCAGAGCTCATTGATGCATACAACCTCTTTAACCTAGGTATAAGAGGTAAGTAATGCATCGCTTTATCTAGAACTTTCTTTTTGTATTGGCATTTGTGACTTCCTTAAAACGAGGCTGATTACAAAATTTACAGTTCTCTAGAGATGCGTCATCCTTATAGAATAACATGCAATCTTTCTCACAATAATTAATTCTCTTTGATGAAAGACCCAACTTAGAAACTAATTTCTTAGCAGTGTAGAAATCTTTTGGTAAGTCAATTTTACTCGAATTAAGTTCATTTATAAGCCCAATAATAGGATCCATACTCGCTTGGGAAATAGAACTATCTAATTTAATACTTAGCAATCTAACCGCAACATACAACTTGGAATGCACCGAGCCTTCATACAATGGACGACTAGCTTCCTCTAACTGTTCATAGAAACGCTTAGCCTCATCATTTGGTTCGGATTGAACACCAGGAAACATCCCAAAAGCATCCCTCATCATTTCATTGTATCGAGAATTTTTAACATTATGATCCGTAATGGGGCTATCCTCACCACCAAAAGAATTATGAAAGCTAACATCATCTAAACTAGCATGATTCTCCCCGTGAACAGTCCATATATAATAATTTTCTATAATCCCTTTCTTGTAGAGATGAACTTTAACTTCGTATGTTTTTAATAACTTAACACACTTATATTTCACACAAGGGCACCTAATCCTTCCTCCAATAAGAAAATCATCAAGTATTTGAGCCTTAACAATAAATTCAGCAACCCCTTCAATAAATCCATCCCTCAACCCGGCACGAATAGAATGATTCCTATAATACATCCATCTATGATGCACAAATTCCATCTACACAAATAGAAATCTAGAAATGAGATATTTAAAACAAATTAATTTATTTAAACTGGTTGCAAAGTTATACTCTTTCAAAGGTTCCTTTTAGATATATATGTATCATTGTGTCAAAGCACTTTAATTGATATATTTTATTTTTTAAATTAATATTTTTTTAACACTCGAAATCTCACATTAATCCCTATTCTAAATAATATAAGTTTTTAAATATAATAATTAAATTTGAATAGCTTCTTAAATGTTCATATAATCCAAATTAACTAATGATTTCTCAAATTTACAAATTGATCTTAATGTTGAAATTGAAAAAAATTAAATTTAATATCATTCTAATAATAAAACTAACAAGCAACAATGAACCTAGTACAACAACTTTTACATCAAAGCTTTAAACTATAGCTAGTTAATATAATTAAAATCAATAAATTATAAAGTTAATATATCAATCCAATAAGGTAGGTAAAACTTTTTATTTATTTCTAGATTAATAACCCTTGATTTTGAATTGCAGACTTTGAATTCTTCAAATTCTTAACAATCTTCTTTCTTCTATTCCAATATACTCATATATAGTCCTCCATCCCTTTGGCTTAATTACCATTGGAAGTGAAAGTGAAATTTCATTTTTCTTCTTTCCCATCGTTGTTTTCTCAATTACATTATGCCAACATGTCACCTTTTGTATTTCGAAAATAAATTAATCATTCGCTAAATTTAGATTCAGGATTTCTTAACATATTCTTGTTTAACCCAAAATTGAGTGACTATTTATGACATTGGTTTTTGGACAACTTGGATAATCTAATTGACATAATAATGGTGAAAAATGAATTTCGCAAAATAAAATCCCTATAGGAACAACATATATTATTCTCTCTTTTTATTTTATATTAAGTATCATTCAAAAACTAAAATCCCTAAAATTTCAACCATACCTAATTCAACTAGCTAGGATATTCATATATAGAAAATCTAATAAGCCTACAACAATTAAAATTACAACAAATTTAACAATGAAAACAAGATATATATGTCAACGAAGTACTTACCTCGACGGAAAAAATACCGGAGAAGAAATGTCGTTGCCGCCGCGAAACCACTGCTGAAAACGGAAAAAAAAAGTTAAAAAATTAAGGGGGAAAGGAAGGAGGAAGGAGCGGGAGAAGGGAGGAGGAAACGAGGGGGGGGGGGGAGAAAGAGAGCGAAAATACATTACCTATAATGAGGAGTATGGTGAAGAAGGACGAGAGGGAGAGAGGAGGAGAAATGAGAGAAGGAGGAGGAAAAATAATGTTTCTATTTTTGGGGAACGGGGGTCGGGTAGGGTTTTAAAAACAAAATCCGACCAATTCGGTCCGAATTGTCATTTTAAATATTTTTTTTTAAAAAAAACTACTGACCGAATCGGTCGGAATTGAAGTCAAACGAGTCAAACTGGATTTTGTGCCAAAGATTGCGACCGATTTGGTCGAAAATTTTAAAAAAAATATATAATTGATATTTTTTTGAAAATTCCGACGGATTTCGTCAAATATTTCCGACAAATGTTTTCCTTCAGAAATTTCAGTCGAAATTTTATGATTGTTTAGTAGTGGACCTCAAACATATCACCAACATTGATTGTAGCACTTGTTTCATCAACAATAACATCGGTCACCAAGTTCACAAAAGAACACACCTCATTACTATTTGGTTGCCACATAGACTTACACACATGGAATACTACTTTTTTATCACCAACCCGAAAAGTGAGTTCTCCGGCTTCAACATCACAAAGAGCCTTACCTGTAACAAGGAAAGGTCTCCCAATAATAATTGGCATTTCATAATCAACCTCACAATCTAGAATGATAAAATCCTCCGGGGGAATGAATTTATCAACACGAACCAAAACATCTTCAATCACACCCAAGGGCCACTTCATGATACGATCAACCATTTGCAATCTCATAGTGGTGGATCTTGCTTTCCCAGTTCCCAAAGTATTGTAAACCGAATAGGGCATCAAATTGATACTTTCCCCAAGATCATAAAGAGCTTTAGCAAACTCGGCACTTTCAATTGTACAATGAATTATGAAAGTACCGGGATCCTCCAACTTAGGATCCATTGAATGCACAATTGCACTCACTTGATGAGTGACTTTGATGGTTTCAAAATTCATTGGATGCTTCTTTGTCACAAGATCCTTCATAAACTTTGCATAATCGGGCATTTGTTCCAAGGCTTCAACTAATGACACATTGATTGAAAGACTCTTCATCATTTGAATGAACTTCTTGAATTGATTCTCACCATTTTGCTTGGCAAGTCTTTGAGGGTATGGAGGTGGAGACTTAGGCAATAGTGCCTTAGCCTTTTGCACTACCGGCTCTGGTATGTCAATAATGTGTTCCCTAGATGGGTTCACCTCCTCTTGAGTCTCTTTCACACTATCATCAATATCAATCCGAACTTCATCATTAGGTTACACCACATTGTTCGGGATATCTTCTTCTTGCATCACTTGATTATCATTAACAAGTTGCCTTTAACTTGAGGTGGGTGCATTCCCGCCTCGTCCACTTCTTGTGATAACCACCATAGTATGCCCCGTATTATTACCACCCTTTAGGTTTACCACCGTGTCACTTGGTAGTGATCCCTTAGGATGAAAATTTAGAGCTTGAGAGATTTACCCCATTTGAACTTCTAGGTTGCGGATTGATGTGTTGTGTGAGGCAAGTTGGGCATCTGAATCGACATTTTTTTCCATCATTTGCTTGAACATATTTTCGATACGCCCCATCTCATTGTTTGAAGAACTTGAACCATGGGAAGGATAAGGAGGTGGGTTGCTTGGTTGTTGGTACATTGGGGGCCTTTGAAAACTTGAGCCCTGGATGCCTTGATTGTTTCTCCACCCACCTTAATTATTGCCTACCAATTTCCTTGGTTGTTTCCACTCCAATTTCCTTGATTGTTGTTGTTATGAAAATTCCCTTGATTGTTTTTTCCACTCCAATTTCCTTGATTGTTAGAATTCCAATTGCCTTGATTATTTTGTGGTCGCCATTGTTGTTAGCTTGGGCCTTGAAAGTTGTTTGTTTGTCCTTGAAAATTATTCACATATTGCACTTTCTCCTCTTATTCATTGTAGGAATCATCTTGCTCAAAACTATCATCTTCTTGCACATAGTTCTCTACTCGATCTTTCACGTGTAGGCCCTTGGTCCTCCTCTTGTTTATCATCATGCTCACTCTCTCCATAACATTAACTTGCTTAGGAGCTTGCACTTGATTTAGTTGGGCCTTTGCTAGTTGAGTCATAGTAGTTGTCAATTCGACAATGGATTGCCCATGGTCTTGCAATTCTTTGTGAAGGTGGATCATATTTGGTTCACCTTGTGGAACATTGGCCCGGGATTGCCAAGCCGACGATGTTACCGCCATCTCATCCAAAATCTCACACGCCTCCGCATAAGGCGTAGTCATAAAGTTCCCACCGGCTAGTTGATTCACTACACATTGTTTGGTTGTGTTAATCCCACGATAGAAGGTTTGTTGAATCATGTTTTCCGTCATATCGTTATTGGGATATTCCTTGACCATAGTTCTATAGTGCTCCCATATCTCGTGTAGTGGTTCATTCGGCTCTTGCTTGAATGCCAAGATCTCATCTCGAAGTATAGTCATGTGTCCGGGAGAGAAAAACTTAGCAATGAACTTTTCCTCCAACTCATCCCAAGTGTGAATTGAATGGTTCGACAATCGTTCCAACCAATATAAAGCTTTCCCCCGTAGAGAGAAGGGAAAAAGTCTTAGCCTCAATGCATCCTCGGAGACATTCGTTTGCTTGCTACCCCAGCAAGTATCCACAAACCCATTCAAATGTTTATAAGCATTTTGTGTTGGAGCACTGGTAAAGAAACCTCGTTGCTCAAGCAAAGTGAGCATCACATTGGTGATTTGGAAGTTGCTCGCACTAATACAGGGAGGGAATATTGCACTAGCATAACCTTCGTTGGGCAATATCCGGTGTGGAGCTGCTCTTGGTGGAGGTGGGGGTGGAACATGCACATTATCATGAGGCACCCAGCCTCTTCGATTGGCTTGGGGCTCAAGAGATACCTCCTCAACTTGCTCATCCTCGCCATCCAATTCCCCCAAAGGCACATTTCCGAGATCATTGTTTGCCGCCATGGTTGTATCTAAAATTTCTCACACAAGTTAGTAACACGGAAGTAAAAGAAGATATTCCAAAAACAAACCCAAATTTATAGCTAACTCCGTTTTAACTCCTCGGCAACGGCGCCAAAAATTGATCCACATCCAATCCGTACTCAATAGTGAGTAGAAATGATTGTTGGAAGAATAGTACCCACCAAGAGTCAGGGTTGATTTCCACAGGGAGTTACTATGGGTGTTAGGAATATACACTTGACGAAAGCAAATGGAACAACTAAATTGCGCTTCCAAACAAAATGTTTTGATTTCTAGTTCTATTTTACTCTAGAAATTATGAGCTATGAAAAGAAACTAGAAGTGAATGATTAGTTTTGGTATTTTTTCAAATAGTTAAAAAGCCTAGGAATATGACCGTAACCTAGGTGCTCGCCCAATAGATTAAATATGTTAACAATTGTTTTGTTGTTTGGGGTATATTATAGCTCTCAACTCTACGTTACCCACTCAATACCTCTTGATCATAGAGTGATTTTTCCCAATTTAGCTTTCTCAAGCCCAAATGTGTATAAAACTAAATAGTTGATATGAGCTCAATTCGGGTTCTCACTATCTCTAGTTTGAACACTTTAATTAGGCTAATCAAACCCTCAATTAGCCAAATTCCTTGTTAGCCAAGTTATCCTAGACTAGGTCACTCTTTCTCAAGTAGAGACCAAGTCAAAAAGGCATGAATCAATATTTGCAACCATTAATTATAAACTTAAAGCACAAACTAAGCTAAATAATCAACACCCAATCATAAACAAGCATTAAATTAAATACCCATAAAGTTTACACATAGGGTTGGGTCACAACCCTATAAGAGTCAAGTTACTCATAGTGAGAAATTAAGTAAACACAGAAGAAATGCTAATTAAACTCATAATCTAAGATTAAAAAGATAAAATATGATGCTTGAATCCAAAAATAGTCACAAACTTCCTAAAATAGCAAAATATAACGGCTACATCAGCTCAAACTTCAAAACTTGACCTAAAACTGTGAATCTCGTTTATTTATAGTGGCCCAAAATTTGCTGACAAAAATGCTCCTCGGGAGGTTCTACGTCCGCACAATTCCATGTGCGGTTTGTAGATTTCTTCAGCTGGCAATGTTTAGGATTCTGCAGCCGCACAATTCTGCTTTGCGGCTGCAAAGCATCTTCTGCGGCCACACAATTCTTGTGCGGTCCGCACTTCAGGCAAGGCTCATGTCTTGGTCATTTGCACACTATCTAAACTTTGAATCATTTGTTAGTGCAAAACTTGTTCTGCGGCCACACAATTCACGTGCGGTCTGCACATCGGCTAAAACTCTGCTGGGCTCTTTCACTTACCTAGCTTGAGGTAAGGTTGGAGGGGTCTACGAGGACTATCGTGATCCCCATGGATCGTGACTCATTGGGGAAGTCCCGGCCCTCAGCCCTCTCTGTTCCAAAATAGAGGGTAAGACCCTCTAAGAGATAAACGATGGTGCTTTGTAGAGGAGCATTGCTGGCCTTGCTCTCAGGGTAAGTGTTTGTGTTTCAACCTTTATTTTTTTTATTTTTCAAGGCGTTCTTAGTTCTGAATTCTTTCTTCTCTTTCCTTTTTATAATTGTAGATGATGATCTTGGAGATCAAGAATGCCCAGATGGAGAATAGGCATAAAGACATCTTTGTAAAATTGAAGGATAAGTACTTTGAGAATCGTGGCAAGTATCGACATCTCCGCAGGCAGTTTTGTGAGAGTGGCGACATGCGGGACCTTAAGGACGAGTTGAAAGAGAAGGATGATGAGTTGGTGCGGGCCATCGAGAAATATAGTGTCCTCAAGGGGATGTTGAGGAGTATAGAAAAGGAGCTAGAGGTCAACAAGGGCGTGGAGACATAATGTAGTGACCTTCAAGCTCAAGTGATCGAGTTGCGAGGGCAGTTAGAAGAGTGTCGAATTCAGCAAGAGGCCCTCAATAATGAGATTGTTATGAAGCAAAATGAGCTCGAGAAGGCATAGTCTTCTTGTTTGGATGCTCAGAGGAAGACAAATATGCTTGATTTGGAGAATATGACTCTCCGAGACGAGCAGGAGAACGATAAATCAACGGCGAGAGCCAAGGAAGATCGACTTGAGGAAAGGATCGGAGAGTTGGAGAAAGATAACTCCATTCTTCATGATCGAATGGTCGCTTTGGAGGCTGAGAAGGCCCAATTACTTGCACAACCATCCTCCTTCCGTATTTCAGATTTTCCTAATGTACCTCGGGATTTATATGAATAATAGATTCATGATGAGGCCTAGTTAGATGTATTTTTAGATTTCCATGCGGTGGGGTCCGTCTCTAAGGCTGCCCTTAAAGATGTTCCAGTTAAGGCTCGTGAAGCTCGAGTCGCTTGTGGATATGATCCCGCTACACCTGAGGTCGATGACGAGAATGGGGACGAGGGTGTAGATCGGCTTGAGGAGAACGCCGAGTATGATACGGTTTATCCTCAAGGCGAAGGTGGTGACGATGAGGGGGATCGAGATGGTGAGGGTATCGGTGGTCAGGGTGGTGATGCTATTGAAGACTGAATGCGAGGGCACTACGGGTCTTGATGGCGGTGACCAGTAATTTTCTTTTTGACTTTTTTGTGTATTTTTGCCGGCTTTTTCATGAGCCTTTGTAAATAGTTTAAGTATGAAATATCAAAGTTGTTCCTTACATCTTCTTCTGTTCCTATGGTTTATTTTATGTACTTGTATATTTGTTTTTTGCTTCTATTGTTTGCTCGTTTCACTTTTTGTCCTTCTTATTGTTATTGTCTTTTAGCTGGTCATGGCCTTGGAGCCGAATATTCGTAGGTCACGTGCGTTACTTCGTTGAGATGTGGCCGAGGGTCGAAAGGTGTTTGTTCGAGCGAGGCCGAACATAAACTTTCATTAAATCGCAGTCGAGGTCCAGTAGGTGTTTGTTCCAGCCTAGTTGAACATATCCTTTCTTTAAATCGCGATCGAGGGCCGGTAGTTGTTTGTTCGATCTTAGTTGAACAAAACCTTTCCTTAAATCGCGGCCGAGGGTCGATAGGTGTTTGTTCGAGCTTACTCAAATATAACCTTTCATTAAGTCGCGGCCGAGGGCGGGTAGGTATTTGTTCAAGCTTAGTCGAACATAACCTTTTGTTGAATCGCGATCGAGGGCTGATAGGTGTTTTTTTTAGCATAGTCGAACATAACCTTTCGTTGAATCGCAGCCGAGGGTCATTAGGTATTTGTTCGAGCGGGGTCGAACATAACCTTTTGTTAAGTTGCAGCCGAGGGTCGGTAGATGTTTGTTCGAGCCTAGTCGAACATAACCTTAATACGAAAAAGGTGTCCTAATAAATGTAAGTTTCTTATTACTTTGACATTGTCGCTTTGGTTACATACTTGGAGAAAATTACAGATCTTGGGTGTTGGCGGTGTTCCACTCCCAGTCTACCTTGTCCCTTCATTGTTTGATTGGAGAGTATTGAGGAGTCGAGCAACAAAAATAACAAGACCCTCCCTTGCGTACTTTGAGTCATGGTGTTCACTTTGCCGCCTCATTAAAAACCTCTTTGAGAAAACCCAAATGGGACAAAATTCAAGCAAGGGAAAAAATACGACTTGGGGGACACTTTCTCTCAGAAGTTGAAGTATTTGAGGTGGCTGATGTTCCAATTTTTTAGTAGTTATTTTCCTTCCATTGTTTCTAGTTGGAATGAACCCTTGTTTACTTTGGCTATGATTTTGTACGAACCACCCCAGTTTGTTCCCAGCTTGCCTTCCCGGGGGTCTTTGCTCGCTTGAATTTTGGCTTTCAGCATGTAGACCCCGACTTTAAGTGGTCGGACCTTTTCTTTCTTGTTGTAATAGCGTTCTGCTTGTTATTTTTGGGCGACCATTCTTATGTACGCCATATCTATTCGTTTTTCAATCTTGTCGAGTTCCTGCCTTCTGCTCTCATCGTTACTCATACCGCATTCGTGGGAGTACCTTGGGTTGGGTTCTCCGACTTCGACCGATATTACTGCCTCGGTTCCATAGACCAAAGAGTATGGCGTCTCTCATGTGCTAGTCTTCGGAGTTGTTCGGTAGGCCCATAATACTTCTGGTAGTATTTCTGGCCACAGTCCCTTGGCGTCCTCGAGTTTTTTCTTTATGATGTTTAGTATGGACTTGTTAGAGGACTTTGCTTGCTCGTTACCTGTTGGGTGATATGGGGTTGAGAGTATCCTCTTGATATGATATTTCTCGAAGAATTCAACAATTTCCTTTCCTGTGAATCAGGGTCCATTGTCATAACTGATCTCCTTGGGTAGGCCGAATCAGCATATGATGTTTCTCCATGTAATTGTGATTACCTCTTGTTCCCGTATTTGGGCGAATGCTCCTGCTTCCACCCATTTAGATAAATAGTCAGTTAAAACCAAAAGGAATCGTACATTACCTCGCCCTGCTGGGAGGGGGCCCATGATGTCCATTCCCCATTTGATGAACTGCCACGGGGATGTGACTCAGTGGAGGTGCTCGCCTGCTTGGTGAATCATTGGGGCGTATTTTTAGCACTGCTCGTATTTCCTCATGAAGTCTGCAGCATCCTTTTTCATGGTGGGCTAATAGTATCCCGCCCGTATGAGGCATCTGACTAGTGCTCGAATGCCGGATTGAGCACCACAATGGCCTTCATTGACTTCCTCGATGACGCGCTGGGTCTGGTTTAGGCTCAGACATTTTGCCAGGGGGCCACCGTAAGTTCTCTTGTATAGGTCGCTATGAAGGTGATTGTATCTGGCCGCTCACATTCTTAGTTTATTGGCTTCATTCTTGTCGTATGGGAGTACGCCATCCTACAAATAAGCGATAATACGATTGCGCCAATTCCAAGTCAAGTTTATGGTTCTTACCTTGATTTGGTCTAGTGATGAGTTGAGGAGGTGTACTACGTTATTGTCCACGGTCGTGATATTTTTGGTACCTGAGGCCAATTTGGCGAGGCCATCCGCTTCGACATTCTACGCCCGTAGTATCTGGTCGAGCTGTCATTCGTTGAACTCAGGCAGTAACTTGCAGATCTCGGTCTGATATTTTTGTAACCTTTGTTCCTTGATTTGGTAAGTCCCTGTGACTTGGTTGGCTACGAGCTGGGAATCACATCAAAGTTTCAACCGCTTGCTAGCCTCAATCCTACAATTACGACCTCGTACTCGGACTCACTGTTAGCCATATCTGGGCACCTTATGGACTGACAGATTACTTCGCCTGTAGGGACCTCGAGTATGAGTCCTAGTCCGGACCCTAATACGTTGGACGCGCCATCGGTGTATAGGACCCAGAGGTCTTTTGCTTGGAGAGAATCTTGGAAGGCTTCCCTTTCGATTTCAGGCATTATTTTTGCACTGAAGTCGGCGAGCACCTGCGACTTTATCGCCATTCGCGGCTGGTATGTGATATCGTGCTCGCTTAGCTCGATGGCCCACATAGCCAGCCTCCCCGATAGCTCAGGTTTATGCAAAATGCTCCTTAGGAGAAAGGTTGTGACGACCGAGATGGGGTGGCACTGGAAATAGGGTCTAAGATTTCGTGAAGCTACGACCAATGCCAGAGCCAATTTTTCAAGGTGAGGACACCTCGTCTCGGCGTCGACGAGTGTTGTTCTAATGTAATAGATGGGAGATTGCGTACCTTTATTTCTGCGGATCAGCACTGCACTTACCGCTACTTCGAAGACGGCTAGATATACGGGGAACTGCTCCCGAGGTTCGGGTTTTTAAAGTAGGGGTGGTGACGATAGGTATGCCTTCAGTCCTAGAAGATCCTGGATACACTCGGGAGTCCATTCGAGGCCATTGTCCTTTTTGAGCACGCTAAAGAATTTGTGAAATCTATCAGACGAACGCGAGATAAATCTCAGCAATTTGACCAGTCAACCTTTGGACTTGCTTCTTGGTAGTCAAGAGCTCAGGTATTCCTTCGATAACTTTGATTTGGTCTGGGTGACCTTGATCCCTCGTTGCGACACCAAAAAATCCAAGAACTTTCCCAAGGCTACGCCAAATGCGCATTTATCTGGGTTTAGTTTCATCATGTACCGTCTTAGTATGTCGAAAGCTTTCTTCAAATGATCGATATGGTCCTCTGCCTTTACGGACTTGACCAACATGTCATCTATATATACTTCCATGGTCTTGCCGAGATGGTCTTTGAACATCTTTGTCACCAATCTTTGATATCTAGCCCCCACATTCTTCAGCCCAAACGGCATGACCCTATAACAATACGTTCCTTGGTGGGTGATGAACGTGGTCTTCTCCTGGTATTTTTCCTCTATAAGGATTTGGTTATAGCCTGAGTAGGCATCCAAAAAAACTCAATAGCTCATGCCCAGCTGTTGCGTCGATGAGTTGGTCAATGTGAGGTAATGGGAACAAATCCTTCAGATATGCTTTGTTCAAGTCTGTGAAGTCTATGTACATCTGCCATTTACCGTTATTCTTTTTTACCATCACTACTTTGGCAATCCACTTAGGGTACTTCAACTCCCTAATGGAGTCGTTCTCTAACAAGTTTTCCACTTCTTCGCGGACTGCATCGTTAATGGTGGGGTTGAATTTACGCCTGACCTATCTAACTAGGGGGTGGAACTGGTCGACGTTTAATTTGTGTGTGGAGATTTCCCTGGGGATGCTCACCATATCTGCATAGCTGAAGGCAAACAAATCTGCATTAGTTATTAAGAATTGACTGAATTTACCTGGTTCCCAAAGTTTGCAGCCGATATAAGCCTTTTTGCTATGGTCGTTGAGGTCCAATTGAATGGGGTCGAGGTCTTCTATGGTCAAATTCGCAGCCTCGACCATTTCGGGATCCATTATCACGTCTCCGGTCTCTCCTTGCGTCGACGTTGGCCCTGTTGATTGTTATGCCTTTTTTTCCTTGTCTTTTTCCTGTTGGGTTGTCGTGCTGTCTAAGGCTATATGGTAGCATTCCCGGGACATGCAATGTTCTCCGCGTATGCTGAATATTCCCCATGGTGTTGGGATTTTAATTATTTGGTATAGGCTGGAGGGGATGGCTCTCATAGGATGTATTCATGGTCGCCCCACTATGGCATTGTATGCAGTGGCCTGATCCATAATGTGGAATGTCATCTCCAGCGTTACGCCACATGCCAAGACGAGGAGTGTAATTTCCCCTGATGTCCGCTCAGATGCATTATTAAAATTGGTTAGCATGATGCAATATGACACTATCTTATCCTCGAGTCTCATTTGGATAAGGACTCGGGATGGATAATGCATGCCACGCTTCCATCGTCCACCATGAAATGTTTGACATCGGTATGTAAAATATGCAAAGTAATAACGAGGGCATCATTATGAGGAAAAGTCAAACTGTCGGCATCCGATTCATCGAAGATGATACTTTCTTCGAGTTTGTCATACCATTCGCGGCTGATAGACCATTTGAGATTGTGAGTGGTGGTGAACTTTACGCCATTTATAGACGCAACGCCGTCTCCACCGATGATCATGTTGATAGTACGAGCTAGTGATGGCAGCTTTGGCAGGCCTTAGTGTTCACGTCCTCTAGCGAAGTTAGTCCTCCCCATGTCGCTTAACAACTCTTTGAGGTGTCCCTGCCGTAACATGTTTACGACTTCTTATCTTGAGAGTGATGCAATTTTTTGTTTTTCGCCCACGTTCCTGGTGGAACTCAAAGAGGGTGTCGGATTTCCTGGTGTTCGGGTCATATCTCATCTTCGGCGGCCACTTCACCTTTGTTCCAAGTTTCTCAAAAGCGTAGACTATTTCTGTAGGTGACACACAAAAATTATGAGCAGATAATAAAGGGCTCAAACCTCTTTCATTCTGGTGAGTCCCTGTTCTTGGCTTGGATGGGCCTTCTTCATAGCGGGGGAAAGATGCGGCAACCGCCCTGACATATGGCTGGTGCCGTTCTCCATTGGACCGCGAAACCGGGTGATCTCTCCTGATGTTGTTTCTTCGTTCTTTTCTAAATTCATTTTTTACCGAGGTTAGTCAGTGAGCTGGTCCATTGAGGTCATCTTCATTTGCTCGGACCTCAGCACAATAGGCATTATGGATTTCGTCCCAAATGGTTGGAGGATATTTCATCAATTAGTTTAACAGTTTTCTGGTTTCCCTTGAACCATCTCTACTCAACCCATTCTGGAAATCCGCGACTACCATCCCTTCGGATACGTTCGGCAAAGTCATCTTTACTCTATTGAATCAGGCGAGGAAGTCCCTTAGCCCCTCTTCCAAGGACTGCTTGATAGTGAATATGTCGTTTACTCTTGCTTCGGCCTTTTTGGCTCTGGCATGGGCAGTTACGAACTTATCGACCATTTCCTCAAAAGTCTCTATGGAGCGGGCTGGTAGCTGTGAATACCATGTCAATGTACCTCTCGTAAGGGTTTCGCCAAACTTTTTAGCTAAATAGAGGACACTTGTTCCTTGGAGAGGTCGTTGCCTTTCACGGCGGTGATGTAATGGGTCACATAATCCTCACGACCAGTCGTCCCGTCGTATATTCTAAGGTAGGGCGGTATTTTGAAGGTCTTTGGTATGGCATGCAGGGCTGCGTTATCATTATACGGCTGCTCTAAAAACCTGCCGGCGTCCCTTTTTGGCAACACCTTAGGAGCGCCCGGTATCTTGTCGACTCGTTCTTGGTGTTCTTTCATCGAATCTCAGAGTGCTTTGTTTTCATTCTCTATTTCTTCCATCCTCTTTAGAACGGTAGTGAGGGCACTGTCACCTGCACTGTTAGTAATATTGTGAGTTATACCTGCCGTCAGAGGGCTTGGTCGGTTGCACTGCTCGTCCGTTTGTTGTATCATGCAAGCTCTTGCGGTTTCTGTAGTCATGTCTATAGCGGGTTTGTTGAGGACGCTCATCAGTATGTTGGTTCTCCATGCTTCGATGAGCTTTTTCACAGCTGGTCTTCTGCGGACGTGGCGGCTTCTTTTCCGCTAGATTTTGTTATGCTTCAGTAGGGAGAGGCGACCTCTCGCGCCTAGGGGAAGCATTGGGTGTCACGTCCTCGCCTACTATTTCACAGATCTCGTTGATAGCATTCATGAGGTTGCTAGGGAAATCACTTGTTATTTTTGTCCTTTCTTCTTGGTTACCTGCCATATAGGTTTTGTACGTACAAAGAAAGAAGATCTTGGGGTTTATGAAGTTAGTGACTTGCGTTAGCTGTAGATCTAGAGTTAACTAAGAAATTCCCACAGACGACGCTAAATTATTTGACAAAAAAATATAGATCTTGGTTCAACTAATTAAATTTATACCAATGAGGGTTAATCTTAGTTAACAATAATATCCCAAAGATGAAATTCTCGAAAGTGCAATAAACAATATGTAGATATACTTCAATAGCAACGGCGACACACAATCAATATTTAAGAAATCAAAGGAAATAATGAAGCATTAAATAGTGATGAACAACAATAAATGACACTTATGTAAATAGAACGAATGAGTCATCCAAGAAATGATGGAATCAGTGAATGTTCTTTCTAACAATGATGAGTGATGGACGAGCTTTTGAATATATGAGCTATTCCCGGATCCAGTGAAAAAATCTAGACAAGACTCTTAGTGTAAAGATTGTTTTTGCATAGTTGCAATAAGATCTAATTCTCTCTTTTAAAGTCCAAGTGTATTTTACAAAATGAATCACATGTCCCCTGTCATCGTGTCTCTTTCTTTTTATAGGGAACATATTTTTAGAAATTTTAATAGTAGAGAATATTCTCTGTCAAGTATTATCTTAAAGCTAACCGTTATAACTTTGTCAAGGGCATACGACCTCGGTATCGATTATTGACGACTCCTCGACTTCGATCTTTGCCAACTCTTCGACCACGACCTTTATTGTTGATTAGATCACTTCGATCCATGGCGACCTGAAGATGCTTTACCGATATCATTTTGACTTATAATCTAGAGATAGATTTTGACCCGTACATCAATACCGTCGAATTAACCATTCATTTGAGGCGATCTCAACTTCTCATTCGCACGGAGAGGTGAAGAATTCCTTTCTCCACTAGTATTTTCACTTCTTTTTTCCTTAATATCAGTTGGTTTTATTTCAGAAGCAAGTTACAATATTTTAATTTTCCTCATTCGCATCGCACTTAATCTATTGTGAGAAACAAAATTAATTTCACCACCTTTCGCTGTCGTCAATCACCTTCTTGTTTGTTGAAAAAAAAAAAAGGCACCTTCCTTGGCTACTTTCTTTGAAGTAACTCTCATATCTCCTCCCATAACTTGTACTAATAATCTTGCACGAAACTTCCTCGACATTTTACTCTACCAACTATAGAGGTTAAGACAATGATTTTTATGGGGTTTATGATTAAATTGCCAAACACCGAGACGATTTATAAGACTATTTAAAAGGCTTTCAATAGTTGTCAAGTCTACTGGTGAACAGAGACTAAATTTATACTCTAAGGGTGTTTAGTTTGAAGACAAGTTATGTTGTGATTAGTTATGTTAGTATTGAAATAATCAGGTATCATGCGGAAGTTAGTAATTAAAGCAAATATTGAACGGTGATAAATCAGACAACAAAAGAGAAATCTATCAAAAAAGACACAAACATTTAACGTGATTCGGTCAATTGACCTACGTCCACGAGCGAAGATGAACAATATCCACTATATAAAAGAGAGTACAAAATATCGAGCGAACAAGCTTACAAAGAGACAAACATAAGTGACACACTAACACTTGTCCCGAAAAGTTATCCCCCTAAACAATACTCTCAAACCCCATGTGACTACATTGTGGATGTTACTGAATTAGAAGGAAAAATCCTTAATTTATAGAAGTTAAACCTTTTCATACAAGAAAAGAGACTATCCAAATATAAGAGATTTATAATTTTCATTTACGAAAAGGAAAATCAATTATAGAGGCACCCAATAATAACCATTGAAAGTGGTCTTTTTAGTAAGAGCGGAAACTCACAGCCGCTTTTGCCACAGTCTCTGCCCTTCGGGTGAGCACTCTGTGGTGAGCATTTTGTACGCATTGGGTAAACTTCCCCCTGTGTAATAGCCTGCAAACCACACATGAAATGTAAACCGCACTAGGCAAGCCCTGTGCGACAGACTCAACCCAAAAGACATTGAGGAGGAATTCGATCCCAGAGTTAAGTGGTCATTCTTTGATCATACTAGAGGTTACGTTTTTCTTTTAATTACTATTGTAATAGTAGTTATATACTTATATTACTAGGCAATCCCTGTGCGACAGACTCAACCCAAAAGACTTTGAGGAGGGATTCGATCCCAGGGTTAAGGGGTTATTCTTTGATCATACTAGAGGTTACGTTTTTCTTTTAATTACTATTGTATTAGTAGTTATATACTTATATTACTAATGTCATAGTGTCATGCTCATTCCACGGAAACATGAAGGAGATAAGCAGAAAGGGAAAACAATAACAGTTGTCTAATTAAGAATTCAATTTTGTAAAAGTAGTTGTAGTAACTTATGTTAGAACCAAAATACTTTAAAGACAGAACACTGTGATCTTTTATCTAAGAACTATCATGTCAAATCACCGAGAATTAAATATTAGATGCGAAAGCGTACTTGAATCCACGAGAGACGATGAAATCCTTCGTCTTGCAAGTTATTGGTCTTACAAACCAAGACATGGGTGACTCTCAACTTTTCCAACAACGGGATATCAGGAAAGAAAACACTTTGTTTGATTTGGGGATTGATGTTTGGCTATAATTTCGTATTTTTAGTGCATTACTTACCTTGCATTTTGGGGCTTTAATGCTAAATTATACTATATTTGCTTTATTGAGTCTATTTTATGTATAGGGACGTTGGAGATAAAATTAGAGAAAAGTAAAAATTTTATGTGTATTTTATACACTACATGAAAGATTCGTAATTATTTGATGACGGAAAATATTATGACTTATAATTGTGCAATATTTGAAGATAAAACAAAAGAAGACAAAAAGAAAAGAAAAAGACAAAAGAAGAATTGATAAAAGAAGAGAAGCTAATGCAAAGAATAGCAAAAGTTAGGCAGAAAACAGAAATTGAAAACGAAGCAGACTCTATGGAATTGAAAACGCGAGCTTTATTTCTCGCTACAAAGCTGGCGTCGCGAGGCTTGAGGCGAGCTGGAGGCGCGCGGAAGAGCAGGCTAGGCGCGGTCTGTCGCGGGGAGACGCGTGTTACGGATTATTAAAGTCTATTTCATCTCATATTTGGTTTTGAACTTGTTTATTTTGTTTGGGTCTTTTTCCTACACATAAATAGTCATTAAACATCAATTTTGAAGGGAGATCGAGATTAGACCGACATTAGAGACCGAGATAAGACCGACATTAGATCGGAGATTCGACCTAAGGAAGAACACACTAGGAGCAAGGCGTATAATTCTTCTACGAGTTTTTTACTTCCTTCTTCCTATTTCCATTATTGGTTATGAATTCTAGTATTGTACTTATGCATACTATTATGAATAGCTAATTTGTTATCTAAATTTTTTATAGAACCTTTTGTAGGATAAATTCTTGTTATGGTTTTATATAATTGAGCCGTTGGATTTCTCCATTTGTTCAACTACGTTTATATTGTGGTTGGTTGAAGAGCTCTCAATCGACTGTGCCTATTTAGTGTGTATTACTAGGGAGAGAGTGCATATTTAGGTGGTTGTTGAACAACATCGCTCCTAACGTATATGAGGGATCAATACGAAGGATTTAAAGGTGGGATTAGGGATAACGAAACCTTGGTACGATCCGAGTGAGTCGTACTTAATGCCAGCTAGCGTAATTCGGGAGAATATGTCTAGTAAATTGTGGTAATTACTCGGGAGAGAGTTACGACACTCACAGCGCTCATGATCGGTAGAAAAAACTTAGGCAAAATTATAGAAGGCATAGCGGGAATTATTCCGACAATTGGGGGAAATCATAACTCTAGACCTCCTTAGTCTTGTCTAAAATTTCATCCTCGTTAGTTTGATAATTTTACTGCTTTATAATATTTGTTAGTTAATTAGTTAGAAATAAATATTATAATCTCTATAATTAGGATATTGTTTGGACTTGTGTTTTTTAGCAATATTGAACAGTTGTAGATAAGTCTTAGTTCTCTGTGGGATTCGACTCCGGATTTGTAAACCGGATTATATTTACAACGATCGCTTAGTCTTTTTTATAAAGCATAGTTGGGCGTGATCAAGGATCATAACCCATTTATTATAGTTGCACATGTTTATGTAATTCTAATTTAACTCATCATTAAATTAGAAGATACATTCGAGTATCTACACATAAGACCTCATACTTTAGGAGGTATCTTATAGACCCATTTAACTTTAAAACTTAGTAGATCACTTTTAATTTAGGTCAATCTTTTAACGATAGCAACCAACATACAATTATACTTAACACAAAATATATGGCAAATCCATAATCTCTTACAACTTATACTCCTAAAAATCAATACCATCCGAATATTAGTAGCTTTTTTTGTTATCATAATCATCTTAAAGGCATTAGACAGACTTAACTGAAAAGGAAAAGAAAAGGGGAATGGCTGATAAGACAGACACGCAGGCAGGCAGGCAGAGAAACAGAGCTGAGTAAGTTTTGCTCGGTGCACTAAGCTCCCGCTATATGCGGGATTCGGAAAAAGATTAAAATATAGGGATCTATTATATGCAGTATTACTATGCACTTCTACAAAAGACTATTTTCATAGCTCGAACTTGTTAATTCTTAGTCACATAGCAAAAATTTTACCAATTACGCCAAAGCCGGAGGAGTTAAAATTGAGAGTAACTTGTGATCAGCGGAGATACAATTGGCTTGTAACTTTGGGAGGAAGGAGTTTCAGTCTTTCCAAAACGCGCAAATCAACAATTCAAAGTTGAGAAAGCTGGAGAATCTATTCCATTACATGTTTTCATTGGCAACCTTTTGAATTTCAACTTTAAACCACGAGCTTTCATCAAACTTAAACTTTGTTGATTTATTTATTTATTTATTCTTCGAAGTGCTTCAATTCTCAAAAGCCATGTTTCTGACCTATGCAATCTATTTGTCTAATTTAGTTATTAATGAAGGTACTAGAAACTAAAGGCACTTTAACAAATGATTCTTTTTCCTAAGTGAATCGTAGTAGCTAATGGAGTACTAAGTTCTTTTTGGGAGAACGACAATTACTTGTAAAATAAGCTTCATTTTCAACTTTCAACCAAATCAACAAATTCTTTTTCACCCCTTCGTATCGACGATTAATAGTAAATTGACATAACAAGTATTGTGATGGGTGATAAGTACTCCTTCATCTTTAATCAGAAGTTTTAAATTTGAATCTTGGGTACGGAATTGCTGAGTAATGTTTTACTCTGAAATTTCTTGGCGCGAATACGAATCTAATAGGGCGCAATGCAAATAATGAACACTAGACGTAAAACAGGAAAAAGAGTGGAATGGTTAAAGGAGAAAGGGAAAGCATGGTCTTCAAATCATGTCACGCCTCCCAAAATCTTTTTCTCATCACTCTCCTTTTCCATACTTAGTCCTTAAGATTTCTCTTCTTCATCTTCTCATCTTATTTTTCACAGTTTACAACATAAAACAAGATCCAAAACCCAAGCCAATTTTTCAATGGAGGACACATTTACAACTCCTAATTACATCTCAAAACAACAGAAATTAACCTTTAATGTTCCAGCAAACCATGCAAATTCTAGCAGTAAGTTTTATTATCATTTTTCCTTTAAAGCTATACTAGTTCTGATACTTCTAGTTGTACTTCCACTTTTTCCTTTGGAAGCTCCTGAAATTATCAGCAAATCTCTACATACTGGAAGTTGGGAAATTCTTCAGCTTATATTAGTTGGTATAGCTGTTTCTTACGGCTTATTCAGCAAAAAAAGTGAAGATGAAACAGAAAATGAATACTGTAGTGATTCAAAGTTTGATAATGTTAAATCTAGATTACTTGAGGTTTCATCTTTTTTTGATGATGAGGCCGAAAACCATTCTGTATCTGAAGAAAACAGAGTTCAGACTTGGAATAATTATCAGTATCATAGTGGTAAACCAGTAGTAGTTGTAGCTAATGAAAACTCTGTTGATCTTGAAAAACACAGAGGTATAATTGGTTCAAGAATTGATGAAAAGCCATTGCTTTTGCCAATTCGGAGTTTGAAATCTCCTGTTCCTGAATCTATCTCAACTACTTCACCAAAATCTCTTTCACCTTCACTATCCAAAATTTCATCTCCAAGAAAGTTTTCCTCTTCAGTACTTCCATTTTCATCAGAATCTGAAGCCAATATTGATGACAATATAGTAAGGAAAAAGAGTTTTCTCAAGTCCTCTCCTCCGCCTCCGCCTCCGCCACCACCTCCTCTGCCACCACCAACCCCTATTCTTAAAAAATCTACTCTGTTGAAATCAAGCTCTATAATTATAGATGACAAGGCTGCTTCTGATAAGGAACTGAGGAGAAGTAGTAGGAGTGTGTCGTTTGAGGGGAAGTCTGTTCGAACAATTAGGCCATTCATTGGAGCTGCTAGAGCAAGAGTACTATATGGTAAAGATTTTATAAATGGAAAGGCAGAGGGAATAAAGAATAAGGATATTGAACAAACTTTTGTCGATAAACTGATGAATGAAACGTCGCATTTTGTATCAAAGCCAGCAGTGATGGAGTTTGTAGGGGAAGAGAAGAAAGTGTTGTCTGTTGAAAAGGTAGTTGTGGAAACTGATGAGGACTCAGATGATTGGTTTGAAGAGAGCACAGGAAATGAAGAGGTAGCAAACAAGAATGTTAGTGAGAAGGCAACTGAGAGTGTTACTGATGTTGACAAGAAGGCGGATCAGTTCATAGCTAAATTTAGGGAGCAAATCAGGCTTCAGAGAATTGAGTCAATCAGAACATCTGCTACAAACCTTGTAAAATGATCTTGTTCAAAATGAGGTGATATAAGAACTATGTATAAGTCTTATGGTTAGGGAGTAATTGACTTGCCATTAGAACAGTTTTATAGTTAACTAGAGAAGTTAGCTTGTCTTTCTTTGCCTTTTTAGTTTGTATTTCCAAACTTGTCTCAGTAGTATCATAGTGGCTTACAATGCTAATATGTAACAACACCATTATTTAGTGATTCAGTCAGTTAAGTAGTTGTCTTTGTGATGATTTATCTCATTGCTTCTTATAGATCTTTTGTAATTCCAGAAATAACAAAACTTCAGTCGAAGACCTTATGTGAACTCGTGAGTTTGCATTTCCTAGCTCATGAAAATACTTACTGATAAGCAGTACTCCATTTGGTTGGGCGATAAAATCCAACAGTTGATCAATGTTGGTAAACTGTGTTCAAAACAGAAAAGTCAGAAGATTGGAAGTTAGGACAGAGAAAAAATATTCCTCGCCCATAATTTTCTTGTGTGTCCGTGTCCTTAATCAATTTAATCCTCTCGCTGTTGCCTAAGATTGTGGACTCTCAAGATAAAACGGAAAAATTGCACTTTAAATTACAGAATTTCGGCGAACTCAAATGATGGAACAAATCACACAATGCAGACTCTATTTGATTTTAGAAATATGCAAACTTCAGGAATCTCAGTTATATAAATGTATTTATACGCAATAAATAGTCGAACAAATTTCATGCCATCTTGAGTGTTTCCCAAGCATTATTAGGACAGCCCAATTTGGGAGTTTTTTCTATATATACTTTGATAGGAACTTATTAATTTATTTTCTCTAAGTTTTGTAGTTTTCAAAAAGTATCTAGGTTTTTCTTACAAATTGAATACATTCCTCCTTAAAAAGCTCACATCCCATGATTAATACCTTCAATTAAGGGATTCAATTATATCATTTTCTTTTTTTACACTTCTCCTCATTTCATGCGTCCTAATTTTTTTAGTACGTAGATCTCCTCTTCTCTCTCTTCAATAGTTGCACGTCTTCAACAAGAAGCTAGTAAGTTTGCTTCAGTTGTTGAATGATTTTGGTTGGAACCTTCAAATACTGGATATAATGCCATACTACATATTCTATGTTCCTATTATCCTTATAATGTTAGAAAAATGATACCTAATCTAACAAATCCAATAACACAGAACTGATTTCCATAATAGATACCAAAAAGATACTTTTTCTTTGCCGTTAGAAACCTATACATACGGCATAGAATGTCATGAGATGACAAAAAAAAAATCAGTTACTAAAAGTTTCTTCAACAATTCAAAAATTGTTAAACTCTAGCAAAATTATTACTAATAGGATAATGGCTCATACACAATCCAAATGTGAAATTGGTCACAAACTTACAATTGCTCATTACCATATACAATTATCATAAATTTGTGATACAATTTCAGCAACAATTATGATACAAATACAATTATGATACAATTCTCATATTTATCTTCTTCAATTTTCAATCACAACTCTAAACTTAAATTCTGATACAATATTGTATTATAATTGTATTAGTATTGTATTAGGTATTATTTTACATATTGATATATGCGATACAAGTCAAATACAACTTTGATACAATTGTGATATAATTATGATACAATTAACATACAATCGAGATACAATTCAGAAGCTTTTCTTTTTCGAGTTTCAATATAAAATTTTACCTAAAAATAACTCTAAACTTAACCAATCTCCCTTATAATTGAGATATAAATTCCAAGTTATATTTTCAATCGTTTGCAAGAGCACCCAATCCAAACAAATCATAAATTCGTAAAACCCAAATGTTGAATCCAAAGCTTCGAAAGTTTTTAATGGTTGTCAATGGAGAACTCTTTACTACTGCAATTTTAGAGATAATGTCGATGAATTTGTGTGAAGAGGATGAGAATAAATCACAATTTCGTAAAACCCAAATGTTAAATTCAATGTTTCGAAACTTTTTAATAGTTGTCAATGGATAATTCTTTTTTACTGCAATTTTAGAGATAATGTCGATGAATTTGTGTGATGAGGATGAGATTTGGATTAATGTGTATGAAAGAGAGATATATTTCAAAAAAATTTTAAAAATGGGATGAAAACGTGATTTTAGGGGCTTTGCATAAATGATATACATGAGAGTAAAGGGGGAGGGGGGAGGCTGACATGGGGGAGGGGAGAGGGAAGGGATGTATCAGTTACATCCTAGTTTTAAGGATGCTCTCTTTATTAAGGTTTTATATATAAATAGTAAATAGGTTTTATATATAAATAGTAAATATAGATAGAGAATATAATTTTTAAGAAACCTAAAGAAAAGTGGTAAATAAATTTTTATTATAGTATAGCTAGGTAAATTTCCCAATTTGAGGCCCCCTCTTCCAAATTAAACATTTTCCCTGATTGTGGTTTCCTAGAACAAAAGCCCAAGAAGTTTGAGATTGGGTTTGTTATCCACAACATCTCAGCCCAAACATCTCCTTATAAGACTACTTATAAGTTCTACAACTCTCTTGTTCAGTCCAGTAGGTAATTGGACCCTATCTCGGCTAATGTTGGGGTGCACAAATAGCTATTCTTAGGGATGCTATTTAGAAATTAGTCGGTACTTATTTTTGTCCTAAAATTTGAAATTACAAATCTTAACTTCAAGACAATTCAGGACATTTTTTTTCCTGAAAATTTAAACTGAAAAACTGAAATTCAAAATGCACTAGCTAATTCCTAAATAGTAGCCCTTTAGAGTGGCTACCTTGTGTCATTTCTACACTAATGTTGCGCGCTCTTCCCCGTTTGATTTTTGAAAAAATTACGCGACACATTAAGCATATACACCGTATTTACCATTCGTAGCTATACTCTCTAAATTTACCATTCGTGGCTATATTTGAATTTTATAGCAAATCCATGAAACAAGAGATCAATTGTTCTAAATTGAAACAAGATAGCAACAAGCCCTCGTAGCTCAGTTGGTTAGAGCGCCTGCTTAGTAAACGGAGGTCTTGAGTTCGACTCTCAACAAGAGAATTTTATTTTTCTGTATTTCTGTATTTTGCGTTGGTTGTATTCGTTGTGCGAATGAATATAGTCGATACATGTTGTATCCTTTTTATACACCCTTGTATACAAGTCGATAGGTATATTCTTTGTACATACCCCTACATTTCGCGTTGGTTGTATTCGTTTCACGAATGAATACAGTTGATACAAGTTGTATTCATTACGCGAACGAATACAATTGATACAGGTTGTATTCGTTGCGCGAACGAATACAGACTATTCGTTGCGCGTCTAAATACAAGTGATACAAGATGATAACAATTAAGCAGTAACTACTAATGGTAATTAGACAAACTATAATTACTAGGCTGTAAACTATAGTGCTTTATGAAAATTCATCTTGATTTTTTGGATTAGGGCCTGTCTTGTTTTATCTTATTTCAATTGATTGGTTAACTTTAAAGTTACATTGAATTTTTAAACGTGATTAGAATTGAGCATAGTATAAAGTAACTTTTAGAGCTAAATTTATCCTTAAACTTCCGTCGTTGGTATAGAAGAAGCGAACAAAAGTATGTTCACTTGCTTTCTTGTTCTGTTTGTTATTGTTAATTAGTGGAGTATACGAAAGTTAGCAGGGTTAGCTCTTTTGGTGCAGAAATAGCAATTTGGTGATGATTAAGTTTTATACTGACTATGAAATAATGGTTGACACATATTCTTAACACATAAAATCAACTGAAGTTATCTTAGACGATAAATTTCCAAGAATGTATGCCAAATCCGTATAACGTAGCCACTGTTCAAGTGGTGGCTAATAGTCATAGTTGACCATTCATCCAAACATATAAGTGGAAAAAGATCAATTTTAGTCCATTAAGAATAAGTTATTTCTGCTTTTGATTTTTATACTCGATCTTACAAATAAATCTTTTATTTTTATTTTGTCCAGCTTTAAGAATTTATTATGTTTACCTCAAGAATCGAAGAGCAAAAAATCCCACAAAACCCAGGAAACGAGGAAACAAATTCCAAAAACATTAGAAAAGTTCTGTGTGGTGGTTCCCGTTTTGCCTTACATTTTCTTGGGGGAGATAGTTCTTTCTTAATTCCCTTAACCTATAGTAGTTTCTAAGAACAATCATATAAAACAAATGAATAAACTTTTGTTTTTGGTATCATTGCATTACTTTACAAAAAAAAGGTCCTCTTCCACAGTCCCCGCTAATGATCTTGAAATGGGGAAGATAGAACTATTACTAAATAGAGTAAAATGACTTGACCCTAATCAATCAGTCGGTAAAAGGGGGAAAAAAATGGAGGGTCTACAATAAAAGCAAAGAGATTTTCTAGACCCACCAAATCCCCAACATGCCCAACAACCTTATCTTAAAACCATTATATTCCTCCCTACATATATTACAGTTTGTCATTGTCACTTTTGTCTTGCAAGCGTAGGATGAGAGTCCATTTGACCAAATTGCCCTTGTGATATGGGAGTGGTGGCCCACAGGTTTAACTGCTGAGGTGGACCCAGCCTAAGATTGACAGGTGTACTTGTGGGACCCGATGCAACACGCTCACATGAAGGGCACATGGTGAGGGTGGTGGGAGGGGTCATTTGCATGTAGAATTGAGGTGAAAGCTTCAGTGCTCTTAGCTCTTGAACCTCTTTCTGTAATCTCCTGTTTTCTTCTGTTAGATTCTCAACACACCTCTTCAAAAAATCGCAGTCTAGTTCAGTTTGCTTCAACTTTGTCCTGTATGTCCACACAGATTATTTTCAGGATATTTCTTGAGTAGTAATAACTTCAAACAGTTAGAAGTGTGATATATATATATAATGATATCATTGTCTACATCATTCTTAAAGTAGAGCAGAAAAATCCTATAAGAATTAACTTAAACAACGTTAACCAAGCACTTAAACTTAAAATAGTCTAACTTCTGTATAACACATGTATATTCAATATATAATATATTTATCCTATAAGAATTAACTTAAACAACGTTAGCAGAGCACTTAAACTTAAAATAGACGAACGAATATATAACATATATATTCAATATATAATATATTTATAATTGTGTATAAATTAGATCGGTTATTTATGTAAAGATTGCCACATAAATACCGGCAAAATTTAACGTTTACTTTTTTCAGATCGTATACATAAATTATACACAATAATTTCATGTTATACATATATTTTATGTCCGCACACTATTTTTAGTTTATGAGATGAGTTGAACGGCTATTAAATCTCACCTAGCTCTTCTGTTCTGGAACCACACTTCCACTTGCCGTGCCCTCAATCCCAGTCTCTTTGCCAAAGCCAGCTTTTGCTTCTGCACAAAAAGAAAATCATCATCAATATATACCAGTTAGGTACAATAATTAAAATCCTCGAAAACGCCCTTGAACTCATTGTGTTTGTATCTAATAATGATGATCTAATTAATTAGTTAACTTACAGGATTGAGGGTGCTGTGCTCTTTGAAGTTTTCTTCAAGAACGGCGGACTGTTCTTTAGTTAAACGGAGTTTTTTTCTACAAGTTTCTCCGTCCTCTTCGTCGCTGATTCCTCGAGAGCAAGCCCTTTCCATGTCATGCTCCTCACAGTTGGCTTCTCTGTCGTTTCGCTTATTACCACTCACGCTTGAAATTGTGCTGTTCGGAGACGATACGCCGGCTTCCTCCTCCGCGTCCGCCGTTTCCGGCAGCCGGTTCACGTCGATTCCCTTTAGGAAAGTCTTCGTTTCCACTCTGCATGTCTCCGAGTTCCGATCTGCAATCAATATTTACCCATTAGAAAAATTAATTAGAGAAATGAAGTTCCACATTTTTGGATCAAAAAGGTCATTTTATTAATAAAAGAAATTCCCTTCACTTTTGGTAAAGATTTTGATCGATCAGATCTGAAGTTTATAATATGAAGAAAAGCTAGCATTATAGATGAGGAAGAGCTAATTAACAAACCTGAGGAAGGAAATGAATTATCAGTCCAAGAAGTTTTGCGAATGAGATTAGTAACAGTCCTGTTCTGTGGAAAGCTTAAGCTGAGGCTCAACCCCAGATCTTCCATTTTTCTCTCTCGGGGTCGGGGGGGTTACGTTCTTGAAAATAAAACTATAACAGCAGCTTCCGAAATTAAAGAAGATGTGGGATGACTAGTTTTGTGAGGATTTTCAGCTTTTCTGGTACGATAAGAGGTGAGACTTATTACTCATATGAATATGAATAGAGGAGAAGAGAGAGAGAGAGAGAGAGAAACCAGTTAGTGTAGTTTGAAGCCTGTTGAGTAGAGCGTGTTATATATAGGAAGAATATGTATGCCTTTTCTTTTTCTTTTTTATTTGTAAAGGAAATTATAATACTCCTAAGTACAGGTGGAAGTGTAGAGAGGTGAAGGGTTGTGCAATTAGGCCAATCATGAGTCATGACTAGGGGCGTACGCGGGTACCAGTTATCATAGATTTTGCCTCTTGAAGTTTACCAACCATTCACAGTGCTTCTTAATTGAAAAAAAGAAAATAAAATGCAAACTAGGGGAGAATATATTTTGGGATTACTGCAGACCAAACTTTGGATCGGATAATTTATAATCGAAATGCTGATTTTATGATGAACTACGCCTTCTGTAAAGTGCTACGGAAGCTCACCCAATATGGAGCACTTTATTTGATACAGTTACAATTTGAAGAGTTAATAGAATTTTTAAATTAAAACCTTTTTATGTGCTTTTTAAATATTATTAACATGACTCATAATGCTTTTTATAGAAATTTAAAAAATTATAATTGAATTCACACAAGAAAAATTAAATAGTTTAACTCTCGTATTCCTAATCGTTTCACATAAAATGAGACGAAATGAGTACTAATTACTCTCAGCTCCTCCAGCCCAATTCAGTATGTAAATTGGAATTTAGAACACTGTGGTTTCAAAATGAACACAGTAATGTTAACATTTACATAATGTCAAAATATAATTTATTCAAATAAACTCATAAGACTCGCTACAAATTCCATTTAATCACTATTACCATGGCCATGGAAAATTGAAGAAGTAAGATCATGTCGTGGTAGTTCTGGTACTCCCTGTGTGGGTCGAAATCTGCCAGATAATATTCGAAATAAGATTACCCTAAAGGAAGAATTCTCGAGTCGTCATTAGTCGAGATGGGTCAGGAAGCAGAAAAATGTGTAGCCGAAGAGTCGACGGGAGTCGTGGTCAAACACTCCCTCCGAGCCAAGGATTACACTTTTTGGTCAACCACTACCTCCGAGCCAAAGATCAGAATGCACGACTAAGCGAAGTAAACCAAATGCCTCAACAAAGAAAGGTTAGACGATTACGAGTACAATTCCAAGTTTTAGGGAAGCCATCTGCGTTGGCCACCACGTCCTCAGTTCTAACGAAAAAGAAATTGTGTCAGAACTGGCGGCTAGCCTTGTCATCCATCTTCACCACCAGGCACTTGCCCCCTCGGTGGAGAAGGTTTAACATCGTCCCCCTATAGAAACTAGGGGTGAATAGATGCATCAGATGATGAAGTGTGATCTAAACCCCAGCAGCTCCGCAAACTTGGTAAGCATCCTAAAGAGCTTGTAGATATATGATGCGAGCTGAGCCGGGCAAACGCCACAGAAACGCCAAAACTCCTCCGCTCGTTGAAGAAGGAGAAGAGTGTAGCCGACATGAAAGGGGTATGCGTAGAACGCACAATATCCAGGGCAGTGGACTTGTACCACGTCCCGCCCGGCAGGGACCAACTCGATGCGAGCGGGAAAGCCGTATCTAGCCCTAAGCTCTAATAAATCGTCCTCCTTCATCGTCGACTCAGAGATTTTGGGCTCGACTTCAGGAGACTTTGTAAAATCATACATGACTTTTTCACTACAAGGAATTATCTCCTCCACCATAGGAAAGTTCTCGTCCTCAATGGTAACGGAGACGCCCTCCGGGTGAGGAGGAAAAACCAACGCTAAGGGAACCGAGTCGCTTTCCTCGCTGGGACCAGAAGATACGTTTGACATATTTCCAACAAAAGAGAGAGAGTATTTAGAGCAACGGGGGGTGAAACAACAGGAATCTCTAGGTCAGTGAAAGAAGATGCACATCAATGGAAGAAGAAGAAGAACAAGAAGACACAAGGTTTCGATATGAGAAATTTGTAAAACATAAGATTATGTCTTCACACCCCTATTTATAAGAGCTCATGCGTCGGAACCGATAAATTAGGTCATCATTACTTGGCACCACTATCGAAGCGGTAGATACAACCAAAAGACGCACATGAAACGAAGCAACACATCGGGAAAATGTACCATAACGATGCATGATATCATGACGTCACTTTGATCCTGGAACAACGTAACCCAAAAGGTTTTGCGGCTCAAGAAAGGTTACGTTGTGAGCTCGCCTCAAACATCACGAACCGACACGTCCGTCTAATCATCTCGACCACGACGAACAAAATCCGCTCATCAAACCCGCCTGAGGCCGGCCTCAATAAGTGGAGGGACTAAGAGTCGACGGGAGCCGTGGTCGAGATATCGATAATGGTCGAGGTCGAACATCGTTGATGAAACTGTAATGGCTAATTTTCAAAATAAGATATTAAAGAGAATATTCTAGCGAATATTCTCTGCAGTTTATACTATTAGGGTTTGTTAGAAATATGTCTCATATATATATAGGAAGAGGGGCCAATGATGTAAGGCACGTGAGATTCATCTGTAAGAACAAACTTTTGGCTAAAGATTATCTCTCTTGCAAAGATACAAGAAGGACCTTTTCATCAAGATTCTTGTCGAAATTATTCCCCACTTTCCATCAGATTAGAGAATACTTCGAACATCCAAGGATTTGTTTGTCACTCATTATTGTCACGAGGAATAACCACCTAATTCATCCTTTATTGGGTGAATCACTCCTTCTATTTACTTAAATGTCATTTATTGTTATTCATTGCTATCAAATGTTCTATTATTGCTCATGTTACTTGGAATGATTGTTGCACACCATTATTATATTTCTACCAGATCTATCCAACGTTAATCATGCTTTCGAAACTTGCATCTACAAATATTATTGTTAACTAGGTTTAACCTCTTATCACATAAATTTAATTATTTGAGCATGTGATTACACTTTTTGGTAAAACATTCCCTCTGAGCCAAAGATCAGAACCCACGACTAAGCGAAGTAAATCAAATGCCTCAACATAGAAAGGTTAGACGCTTACGAGTACAATTCCAAGTTTCAGAGAATCCATATGTATTGGCCACCACGTCCTCAGTTCTAATGAAGAAGAAATTGTGCCAGAATTGGCGGCTAGCCTTGTCATTTATCTTCACTACCATGCACTTGCCCCATCGGAGGCGAAGGTTTAGCATCGCCCCCTATAGAAACTGGGGGAGAATAGATGCATCAGATGCCGAAGTATGATCACAACCCCGCCAAGCTCCACAAACTTGGTAAGCATCCTTATGAGCTTGTAGATATACAATGCGAGCTGAGCCGGACAAACGTCATAGAAACGGCAAAACTCCTTCGCCATTGGAAGAAGGGGAAGAGTGTAGTTGACATGAAAGGGGTAAGCGTAGAATGCACAGTACCTACGGCAGTGGACTTGTAACACGTCCCGCTCGGTAGGGACAAACTCGATGCGAGCAGGAATTCCGTACTTAGCCCTAAGCTCTAATAAATCAGCCTCATTCATCGCCAACTCAGAGATTTCAGGCTCATCTTTAGATGCCTTTGTAAAATCATACCTGACTTTCTCACCATGAGGAATTATCTCCTCCACTGTAGGAAAGTTCTCATCCTCAACGGTAACAGAGACGCCCTCTACATGAGGAGGAAAAACCATCGCTAAGGGAACCGAGTCGCTTTCCTCGCTGGGACCAGAAGATATGAACATATTTCCAACAAAAGAGAGAGTATTCAAAGCAACGGGGGTTGAAAACAATCGGGATCTCTATGGCAGGGAAAGAAAATTCACAACAATAGAAGAAGAAGAAGAAGAAGAAACATACACAAGGTTTCGATATGGGAAATCAGTAAAACTTGAGATTATGTCTTCACATCCCTATTTATAAGAGCTCAAGCGTCGGAACCGAGAAATTTGGTCTTCATTACTTGGCACCACTATCGAAGCGACAGATCCAATCAAAAAAAGCACATAAAACGATGCGTATAGGAAAAACACATCATAATGATGCATGATATCATGACGTCACTTTGATCGTGGAACAACGTAACCCCAAAAAAGTTACGACTCGTGAATGGCCACGTTGTCAGCTCGCCTCAAACATCACGACCCGACCCACTTGTCCAATCATCTTGACCACAACGAACAGAATCTGCTCATCAAGCCCGCTAGAGGCCGGCCTCAATAAGTGGAGGGACTAACTGTATGGGTCGAAATCTACTAGATAATATTCGAAATAAGATTACACTGAAGGAAGAATTCTCGAGTCATCATTAGTCGAGATGGTCCATGAAGCAGAAATACTCGTAGGCGAAAAGTCGACGGGAACCGTGGTCGAGATGTCGATAATGGTCGAGGTCGAACATCGTTGATGAAGCTGTAACGGCTAGTTTTCAAATTAAGATATTAAAGAGAATATTCTAGCGAATATTCTCTACAGTTTGTACTATTAGGGTTTGTTAGAAATATGTCTCATATATATAGGAATCGGGTCCAATGATGTGAGGCACGTGAGATTCATCTGTAAGAAAAGACTTTTGGCTAAAGATTCTCTCTCTTACTAAGATACAAGAAGGACCTTTTCATCAAGAATCTTGTCGAAATTATTCCACACTTTTCATTAGATCTGAGAATACTTCGAACATCCAAGGACTTTTTTGTCACTCATCATTATTAGGAGGAATAACTAGGGCTGCTTATCGGGCGGATTGGGCGGTTATATACTCTTAACGGTTTGGCTTATCGGTTATCGGCTTTTAAATGTATTAATCCGCTAGCCACCCGATAAGATATCGGGCGGATTGGTATCGGTTTAGCTCTTATCGGGCGGTTGTTGGGCGGTTTATCGGATTGTTTGTTGACCGCTATGACTCAAAATAAAATTCCTATGCTCAGCAGACTACATTCCAGTCTATAGAATATGGCACCTAAGAAGAGAGCTAAATAGAAGAAATAGAGAGATGTGTATTCCAACGTATTTCCTAGTAGAATCATCTCTGGGGATGAGCCTATTAACAACTTATAACTATCAGAAGAAATAGAAGAGAACACTGGGTATAATACATGACATCAAAATTATCTAATAGTAACTAAATGGAATAGTAAATTATAACTAAATGTCTAATAGTAAATTAGTAATAGAGAATAGAGATAGAGTACTGGAAGTGGAAGAATAGTTTTTGATTATTTAATATATATATATATATATATATATATATATATATATATATATATATATATATATATATACACACACACATATATATTCTTAACGGGTTAACGAATTATCCGTTAAGAAAATTGAATAATCCGCCCCCAAACCGATAAGCCGTTAATAAAAAAAATTTAATCTGTTTCCCGTCCGTTAAACCGTTAAACCAATACCAATAAGCCATTAAGCTTCGGTTTTCGGTTTCGGTTCGGTTTTGAACACCCCTAGGAATAACCACCTAGTTCATCTTTTATTGGGTGAATCACTCCTTTACTTAAATGTCATGTATTATTATTCATTACTATTAAATGCTCTATTATTACTCATGTTACTTGGAATGATTATTGCACACCATTATTATATTTCTACCAGATCTATCCAACGTTAATCACGCTTTCGGAACTCGCATCTAGAAATATTATTGTTAACTAGGTTTAATCTCTTATCGCATAAATTTAATTATTTGAACCAAGAATTATACTTTTTGGTCAAACACTCCCTCCGATTCACTTTAAATGATTTTTTAGCTCTTTTCACACATATTAAGAAATTTAACTTTTAGCATTAATTAACAATAAAATTGACCGTATTAATATTAATTTGCTCATTACAAATATAAGTATATAACAAATTGTTCCTAGGCTACTCCAAAGGTAACTTTAAAAATAAGAAGTTAATTACTTTTTGATATTTAAAAAAAATCAAATATTATGAACCACGAAAAAAAAAAAAATTACTTAAAGTAAATCGGATGAAATATAACTTTAGAAGGTAGCAAAGCGGCTTGAAAAACTACGGCTTCCTAACAAAGCTGCTGGAGTTTTAGTAACGTCCTCTAACTTTGACTGCCGTTGAAAGTTGAACTAACAATTGGAGTCCTGTACTTCTTCCATTGTCTTTTTATTTTCTTTTGTTTGTTAACTTTACTAAAAGAAATTAAGGACCTCGTACGTACGAGAGGTCTTGTGGTTAAAAAAAAAAACTTTTGTGATTTTTTCGCGTTCTTTTTTTTTTCTCTTTTTCACTTCTAACTTGTTGTGTTGTTGTTGGTGTGATCTAATGGTAAACACCCTCCACTTTCAACTAAGAGGTTGTGAGTTCGAGTCACCCCAAAAGCAAGGTGGGGAGTTCTTGGAGGGAAGGATGCCGAGGGTCTATTGAAAACAGCCTCTCTACCCCAGGGTAGGGGTAAGGTCTGCGTACAAACTACCCTTCCCAGACCCCATTAGTGAGATTATACTATGTTGTTGTTGTTGTTGTTGTTGGGGTGATTAAGATGTTTCATAACGTTGTGGTATAAGATTGAACTGATAAATGGGTTTCTAGGTGCGATATGTTATCATAAACGTTATTAGTATTCCTTACAACACTAATAATATTTTAAGAATTCATTATTCAATATCTCAAATATATAAAATTGTTATTCCCACCAATATTGATGTATTTGTAAATAATAATTCTGCAAAATATAAGTTATCGTAATGAAACAGTAATTAATTCGAGCCCACTGAATTCATAGTGTTTCCTTAAGGAATTTAATCCCCTCCTAGTACCCAAGGTAATGGATTATTTCCTCCCAGGATAGAACGAATCACACACTGGTGTAGCGGCACTTCAAACCCCAGTGTTTCAGCGAACACAAAGTTCGGTAGCAAATCACACTTACAGTTGCTTTGTTTGAAGTTAAAACAATGCAGAACAAAGGAGTAGAAACTCAGAAAATCGTATGGAAATGCTGAGAGGAAGGAGTGCAATGTATAGCCAAATCTGTTGAGCGATTTCAGTTTTGTGTATTGTGTGTGTCTTTCTTCAACAGTTGTTGCACACACACACACACACACACACACACACACACACACACACACACATATATATATATATATATATATATAGCAGCAAGTGTTGAAGAAGAACGATCGCCCACCCTCCATAGTGGAGCATACATTAGCTTGTTTGTGGAGCAAGCACTTGGCCATGGTGGGAAGAGCATTAGGCGGCTTGTTGTCGCAGCTGGTGGTCAGTACACAGATTGGAACATATCCGTTACAAATGCGGATAATCTTACGTTAATATTTACTATTAACAAATAAATTAGGTCCAAAAAATTAATCAATCAATCGATTGACCAAATCCAAATCCGAATCCGAAGCCGAATCCGAATCCGAAGCCGAAGCCGAAGCCGAAGCCGAGCCGAGCGAGCGACAACAACGACGGCGCGATGCTTGCTTTCTTCTTAACTCTTTAAGAGCTACAAGAAGAGCAATTATATATATACCCACCAAAAATCTTTTCCTCTTCCAATATGGGACAATGTCTCATTGTCAAGAGGGGGAAACTTAAAATTTTACTCAAAAATTTTATTTTTCCTCCATTTCCCATCCACCCTCATTTTAAGATTATTTCATCTTAAAAATAAAACCTCAACAATCCCCCACATAAATGGGGAATGGCTATATCACGGAAGTATGCATGGAAAAACTATGTGATTTGCAAGCAAGGATTAATCGCATCTGGATAAGTAAGTTTCCCTTTGAACTTTTCGTAGTAAACTTATGTCGGATATACTCGGTCAATCGGTAGATTTGATATCTTTGAACCGTCGATCTTTGGTATATACCTAGACAACCATAAGTCACACAATCAACCCTTAACCGTCTTTGGTTCTCATTGTTGTGTTCGTTTCAGCCATGAACACTGCCTGGTTTCATAAGTGCATAGAGAACTGGCCTTACAAAGTTCTCCTTGAAGCGGCTAACACTTCACACTTACATAGGTGATTCCTAAACGTGTCATCCTGTAGATACACTATTTGATATACCCCGTATCAAATTTAGAAATCATTAAAAAGCCTTAATGTTTTATCCTTGGTACTGAACATTGTCTCATCACGAGAACGGACTAAAATTTTATTTGACAATGTTGAACAATCATTAATGACTTTGTTTGATCTCCTTGAACCTAGATCTTGGGATCTCCAGTCTTCTAGGTAGAGTTACCGCCACAATGACTTGTTCTCGGCCATCGCCTCATTCCCCTTGATAATTTCTCAACTACCTCTCTAGTTAGGCCTTTTGTAAGTGGATCCGACACATTATCACTTGACTTTACATAGTCAATCGTGATAATTCCTCTAGAGAGTAATTGCCTAACGGTTTTATGTCTTCGTCGTATATGACGAGATTTACCGTTATACATAACGCTCCCAGCCCTTCCAATTGCCGCTTGACTATCACAATGTATGCATATTGGTGCCAACGGTTTGGGCCAAAATGGAATGTCTTCCAAGAAATTCCGGAGCCATTCAGCTTCTTCACCGGCTTTATCTAAGGCTATGAATTCAGCCTCCATTGTAGAGCGGGCAATACATGTTTGTTTGGACGACTTCCAAGATACCGCTCCTCCACCAATAGTGAATACATATCCACTCGTGGACTTAGAATCAGTTGAACCGGTGATCCAATTTGCATCACAGTATCCCTCAATCACCGCAGGGAAATTACTGTAGTGCAATTCAAAGTTCTGGGTATGTTCTAAATATCCCAAAACTCGTTTCATTGCCATCCAATGAGATTGGCCTGGATTGCTCGTATATCGACTCAGTTTACTTATAGCACAAGCTATATCTGGTCGTGTACAATTCATGATATACATTAAGCATCCCAACACACGAGCATAATCCAATTGTGATATGCTTTGGCCTTTATTCTTTGCTAATGCAAGATTCACGTCAATTGGAGTCTTTGCAACTTTAAAGCCCAAGTGCTTGAATTTTTCAAGTACTGTCTTAATATAATGAGATTGTGACAATGCCAGACCTTGAGGAGTCTTATGGATCTTAATTCCCAGAATTAAATCAGCAACTCCCAAGTCTTTCATATCAAACTTGCTATTGAGCATACGCTTAGTAGCATTTATGTTGGCAATGTCATTACTCATTATCAGCATATCATCCACATATAGGCAAACAATGACTATGTGATTTGGAACATTTTTAATGTACACACATTTATCACATTCATTTATCTTAAAACCATTTGACAATATTGTTTGGTCAAATTTCGCATGCCATTATTTGGGTGCTTGTTTTAGTCCGTAAAGAGACTTAACAAGTCTACATACTTTTTTTTCTTTACCTGGAACTACAAACCCTTCAGGTTGTTCCATGTAAATTTCTTCCTCCAACTCTCCATTTAAGAAGGCCGTCTTAACATCCATTTGATGAATTTCAAGACCATACACTGCAGCTAATGCTACTAACATCCGTATGGATATAATTCTTGTAACTGGAGAATATGTATCAAAGTAGTCTAGACCTTCTCGTTGTCTACACCCTTTGACTACGAGTCTTGCCTTGAATTTATCAATAGTGCCATCATCTTTGATTTTTCTCTTAAAAATCCATTTAGAACCCAAAGGTTTATTTCCAGGAGGAAGATCAACCAATTCTCATGTATGGTTGTTCAATATGGATTCTATTTCACTATTGACTGTCTCTTTCCAAAACAATGATTTCGAAGAAGTCATAGCTTCTTTAAATGTTTGAGGCTCATTCTCCAATAAGAAAGTCACAAAATCTGGTCCAAATGAAGTAGATGTTCTTTGACGTTTACTACGTCTTGGATCCTCCTGATTACATGTACTTTCTTTTGTTTCTTCCCGAGGTCGTTTAAATCCTTCACCAAACGACTCACATTCCTTTTTATACGGATATATATTTTCAAAGAACTCAACATTATCTGATTCTATAACTATATTATTATGAATGTCGTAATTTTCTGATTTATGAACCAGAAATCGATATGCTTTACTATTTGTCGCATATCCTATGAAAACACAATCAACGGTTTTCGATCCTATCTTTACCCTTTTGGGTTTAGGAACTTGTACTTTTGCCAAACACCCCCACACTTTAAAATAATTCAAGTTGGGGTTCCTTCCTTTCCATTTTTCATATGGAATGGATTGTGTTTTTCTATGGGGCACTCGATTTAATATTCGATTAGCCGTAAGAATGGCTTCCCCCCACAAGTTTTGTGGCAAACCAAAACTTATCAACAACGCGTTCATCATCTCCTTTAATGTGCGATTCTTTCTTTACGCAATCCCATTAGATTGGGGCATGTAAGGGGCTGTTGTTTGATGAATAATTCCATATTCTAAACATATTTCTTCAAAAGGAGATTCATATTCACCACCCCTATCACTTCTTATCATTTTTACTTTCTTGTTAAGTTGCGTTTCAACTTCATTTTTGTATTGCCTGAATGCGTCTATTGCTTCATCTTTACTATTCAGTAAGTAAACATAGCAATATCGAGTACCATCGTCAATAAAAGTTATGAAATACTTCTTTCCACCGCGAGATGGTATTGACTTCATGTCACAAATATCTGTGTGAATTAAGTCTAAAGGATTTGAATTCCTTTCAACTGACTTATAAGGATGTTTAACATACTTAGATTCCACACATGTTTGACATTTTGATTTTTCGCATTCAAACTTAGGCAGTACTTCCAAGTTAATCATTTTTTCGCAAGGTTTTATAATTGACATGACCCAAACGTACATGCCATAAATCATTTGACTCAAGTAAGTAAGAAGAAACTGAAATATTATTATTATTTTTCACAACCATTACATTCACATTGAAAAGGCCCTCGGTGAGGTAACCTTTTCCTACAAATATTTCATTCTTACTTATGACAATCTTGTCGGACACAAAAACGCACTTAAAACCGTGCTTAACAAGAAGTCCAGTAGAGACTAAATTCTTTCTCATTTCGGGAACATGAAGGACATTGTTCAAAGTCATGACCTTGCCAGAAGTCATTTTCAGAAATATCTTCCCATATCCTTCAACTTTTGCTGTTGAAGCATTTCCCATATAAACTGTCTCTCCGGGTCCAGCAGGAGCATAAGTAGCAAAAGCTTCTCTAACTGCACAAACATGGCGAGTGGATCCTGAATCAAACCACCACAGTTTAGAATTTCCCACCAAGTTACATTCAGAAAGCATGGCATACAAGTTATCAACATCATCATGATTTACTACCATGTTTGCTTGACCCCTTTTCTTGTCTTTCTTCGGAGCACGACACTCCGTAGATTTGTGTCCGTTTTTTCCACAGTTGTAGCAGTTTCCACTGAACCGCTTCTTGCTTGGGTTGTATTTCGGACCAGAAGCCTTCTTCCTCTTTTTGTTATCTTCAACAATATTTGCTCCCATTATTGTTGAATTTCCACGGCCTCTCCTTTCAGCAGCTTTATTGTCCTCTTCGATTCTCAACCGAATAATGAGATCTTCAAGGGACATTTCCTTTCGTTTGTGTTTCAAATAATTTTTGAAGTCCTTCCACAACGGAGGTAACTTCTCAATCATTGCTGCTACTTGGATGCTTCATTGATGACAAGACCTTCAGCAAGTAGATCATGAATAATCACTTGCAATTCCTGGACTTGGGTAATAACAGACTTGCTATCTATCATTTTGTAGTCCAAAAATTTTGCGGCAACGAATTTCTTCATCCCGGCATCTTCAGTTTTATATTTCTTTTCAAGCGCATTCCACAATTCTTTTGACGTCTCTACGCCACTGTATACATTATACAGATTATCATCCAGTCCGCTAAGAATATAATTCTTGCATAAAAAATCAGAATGCTTCCACGCTTCAATCACGATAAAGCGTTCATTCTCTGGAGTTTTATCTGGCAGATCAGGAACATCTTCCTTGATGAACTTCTGTAGACATAACGTAGTTAAGTAGAAGATCATCCTCTACTGCCAACGCTTGAAATCAATCCCGGAAAATTTTCCGGGTTTTTCTGCCGGTGCCAACGTCGGGTGTTCGGCTTGTCGATGCGTTGGCAGTCACCATCGGAACAGCTTGGTTTTCGCTTTCAGTCGTCATTTTTTCTGGGGAAAAAAATGACACAAACAAACGTTTAATACACGTTTTCAAACTGGAGTAAAAATCACGTAGATTTTAATCTCCAACAAAACGCCACGAAGGCTTTACTCTCCAAAACGGGAGTACATAAAACCACAAAGGTTTATGTTTGCAGAATAATAAGAATAACACAAATACATAAATAAATATTAAATACCTTAAGATTGTTATTCCCACCAATATTGATGTATTTGTAAATAATAATTCTGCGAAATATAAGTTATCGTAATGAAACAGTAATTAATTCGAGCCCACTGAATTCATAGTGTTTCCTTAAGGAATTTAATCTCCTCCTAATACCCAAGGTAATGGATTATTTCCTCCCAGGATAGAACGAATCACACACTGGTGTAGCGGCACTTCAAACCCCAGTGTTTCAGCGAACACAAAGTTCGGTAGCAAATCACACTTACAGTTGCTTTGTTTGAAGTTAAAACAATGCAGAACAAAGGAGTAGAAACTTAGAAAATCATATGGAAATGTTGAGAGGAAGGAGTGCAATGTATAGCCAAATCTGTTGAGCGATTTCAGTTTTGTGTATTGTGTGTGTCTTTCTTCAACAGCTGTTGCATATATATATATATATATATATATATATATATATATATAGAGAGAGAGAGAGAGAGAGAGAGAGAGAGAGAGAGAGAGAGAGCAGCAAGTGTTGAAGAAGAACGACCGTCCACCCTCCATAGTAGAGCATACATTAGCTTGTTTGTGGAGCAAGCACTTGGCCATGGTGGGAAGAGCATTAGGCGGCTTGTTGTCGCAGCTGGTGGTCAGTATACGGATTGGAACATATCCGTTATAAATGCGGATAATCTTACGTTAATATTTACTATTAACAAATAAATTTGGTCCAAAAAATTAATCAATCGATCGATCATTTGACCAAATTCAAATCCAAATCCAAATCCAATCAATCGATCATTACGACGACGACGCAATGCTTGCTTTTTTCTTAACTCTTTAAGAGCTACAAGAACAGCAAATATATATATATACCCACCAAAAATCTTTTCCTCTTCCAATATGGGACAATGTCTCATTGTCAAGAGGGAGAAACTTAAAATTTTACTCAAAAATTTTATTTTCCCTCCATTTCCCATTCACCCTCATTTTAATACTATTTCAATCTTAAAAACAAAACCTCAACAAAAATAATATAAGACCAATCTAAAAATCCAAAAGATTTTGGACGCCTATGTTACATTTCTACATCTCATAAAAACTGGCTGTACGTACAAGTTAATTCATTCTAGAATTACAAGGCACAAGCCTGCATGTTAATTCAATTTTCTAAGATCCGAAATTAAGTACACTGCTCTCAACTTCATTGTCATTATCAGCATAATCTCTTTGACATTAGACTGCCATCATATCAAATCAAATCATGGGGCGAATTTTGCCTTATATATGCTTTCATCAAATATTGGTTCTTCGCGATACTGCCATTCCTTCCCCAAAACCCCAATTGCCCACCTGAAGTGGGGCCCAAAACCATCTCCTACTTGGCCCCCCTTATCTTTTGTAAAGAAAAAAATCTCTCTATCCCATTTTCCTCCACGAGTTTAAAGAAGAAAGAGGTTCTGTGGGAGTATGGAAGAAATAGTCTCTTTCGTGGCCTTTTCTCTTTATGAATGATGCGATGGCATTTCTTGTCTTCATAAAAAAAATAAAAAAAAAATAAATATATATATATAGTTTGACTGAATATAAAGTTTTATGATTTTAAACTAAATATATTATACTCCCTCCGTTTTAATTTAGATGAGGTAGTTTGACTCGACACGGAGTTTAAAAAAATAAAGAATACTTTTAAAACTTATGGTCTAAAAAACTTAGAGCTTGTTTGGATGGTTTTTACCCATTGTATTGTATCGTATTGTTACTTTAAATACGATGTTTGTTTTGATTGTTATTTAAATTTAATTATATCGTATCGTTAAATCCGTCGTTATATAACGACGAAATGAGCCACTTTATGTAACGACCAATTTGGTATGGTCACGGCATTACCTTGCCTTTTTCTCTCAATCTCACCCTTCATTATTATTAAATAATTTTATTTTATCAATTACCCTACCTTTTTATATAATAGTTTTACCCTGTATCATAATTTTTTTAATAATATTGCAAGTTTATTCTTCATATTGTTGGTGCGTGATATCATGAAACGATGACAAACGACATAATCTATCCAAACATTGTATTTATCAAACGATACAGTACAATACAATACAGTACGATACGATACATTATGAAACGATACATTACAACCATCCAAACAAGTTGTAACTTAAAGGATAAAAATTTTGTGGGGCCATGAAATTTATGTTGTTATAGATGCTTCTTAGTAAGGGTAAAGTGAATAAAATGAAGTGTTTAAAGTTAAATTATTTCTAAATTTAGAAATATATCATTTATTTTGAAACAGATTAAAAAGAAAAATAAATTATCTAATTTGAAACGGAAGGAGCAGTACATATCAAATATCATTTGAATTTTGTAGTTTCAGCATGCAATATCATTCTAGTTAAAGAGAATCCAAGTTAAACCACAGTTGTTTTGAATTTGTTTTTTTAGAAAGAGAAGAGTGAGTAGCAAATCCGATTCAAGAATGATTGACAAATAAAACTATGTGAGGTCAGCCAGCTAATAGTGGGTGGGTGGGGGGTTGCCAAGCCAAGGCAAAGGCAAATGATTAGATATATTTTATACTCCGTATATTATTATTATTATTATTATTATTATAAGGTTAAAAGGATAGTTGGGGGCAAGGAGGGTGGAGACAGATGGGAGTGGATTTCACGTGGGCTAACAAAATGGGAAAAGCCCCGCAAGTAACAATGATAAAATGATCATCACTCGCCCACCTTCTTTTTTCTCTTTAGTCCCAGAACTCACGTGGACCAAACATGTCGTGCTGGTTTACACGTGGTTTCAGATATCTATGCCCCTCTTTTATTTATTTATTTATTTACATAAGCTTAATTGGCCGTGCATAACTTTTTTCATCTAACATCCTCCATTCCTTTCAATTTAAAACACGTTTGTCTAAGCACAGATATTAAAAAAAATGATGATTTTTAAAATATGTAGTTTTAAATAAGTTAAAAAAAGATTTAGAGTATTTGTGTACTTATAAAAAAATTTCATTAAGGATATAATTGGAAATTTAAGCTAAATTATTTCCAAATTTAGAAATTGATCATTCTTTTTGGAATGGACCAAAAAGAAAATAGGTTCGGATAAACTGTAACGAAGGGAGTAATAATTTATGGTGGTGGTAAAATGGTTAAAAGAAAATAATTATTTATTTATATTATCAATTAAAAAATGAGTTGAATAATAAATATTTTAAAAATTTTAAAAATGAATAACTAATGAATAACAAATAAACTTAATTTTTATATTTGTAAAACCTCGGGTTTTCGAATTTGTGAGACTAAAAATTCTCTTTTATCGTAATCAAGAAACCGTACAAAAAGGAAACTGCACTTTAAGCATCCAAAGACATCTACGCCTGCTATATTAGGCATAGAAACGTTCATTCATCAAACTACTCAAGCAAATAAGCAAAAGGGAGACGAGAAAAAGTCAAGCAAAAACAATAAAAAAGGAAGTTAATAAATGTGATATGAAAACACGAAGGGTCGTCAAGTATTGTGATGAGACAAGAACGCGCGCAGAGCTTTAAGTTGTCTTATATATGCAAATGTGAAACAATTTAGTTCTTTTTTCAGTTAAATGACACATTTTAATTGTTCCTATGACACTTCACTTTGCCTAACCATACCAATTTTATAAGTAAGACATAAGAGAATTGGGTTTTCATCAGCCCTTTCCAACCATGCTGTTTATAATATTTTCACGCATCAAAAGACTTAGCAGTATAACAAAAAACTAAACCCTAAGATTTTATGCCTTTACATTTGCAGCTCAGTACTCTCCTTCAATAAGCACCAAGCCCAATTCACTCTTACCTAAATGCTAACTTTTTCAATTTTCTTTTTTATGTGAAGCAAAAGTATCTATTTACAATGTCGTATGTAATGATAGAAGTTTGCCTTTTTCTACGTAAATAATTGGACGACACTAAAATTTATTTATTTTATAAATTCCTCTCCTGGCTGTGGACTCACAAGTAAAGTGTTCATGATTTGGCGTCCATCACCAACAACAATAATAATCTAATATAATTTCACTAGTGGGGTCTGAGAGGGTAGTATGTACGCAGACCTTACCCCTACCCTGGGTTAGAGAGACTATTTTCGATAGACCCTCGGCTCCCTCCCTCCAAGAACTCCTCACCTTGCTCTTGGGGTAACTCGAATTCACAACCTCTTAGTTGAAAATGGAGGGTGCTCACCACTAGAGCGAACTCACATGAAGCACATTAGTATTAGTATCTAGGCAAACCGAAACACTATTATAGATTCTTTTTCTTTTAGTCTTAAAATAAATACTAAAGGTAGGTTTTCAACCTAAGCATAGTCTAACCATTGAAGTATCCAAAAATATGATGAATGAATAAAGTATAATGAAAATGGCCAGTGCGAAGCGACAAGATGTCGGAGGGGACGAGGAAAGGGTGTCGCAATATGAGTGCGTGTGTGTTGTCCCATGTGTTTTTTAGAACCCAATAATATATCTTCCTTAACCATCGCCCCACCTCATATTTCGCCATTGAATGATAGACCAAATATAATGTATCTCCTCGTTTTGGAGCAACGATAAAATTATTTTTGTATGATCTAGGTTACGAATTTGAGCTGTACAATTAACTGTTAATATACATTAGAGTAAGCTACCTACACATACCCTTTTAGGGTGAGGTCCTTCCCCAAACTTCACGGAAATGAAGGATATTTCATGCACCAAACTGCTTTTTGTTTCCTCCTCGTTCAGTTCCTGGTGTGATGGGTCTTAGACGAGGTCCTCACCATGTGCTTGCTGCTCGCTTCCCTTTCCTTCCCATTATTAATTTTGGCCTATTAGATTTCACTTAATATTAAGAATCTGAATCATTTAAAAATTATTAATTCGATATTTAACTCAAGATTTCTGCATATATAACATTTTATCAATTTTCTCTAGTGTACAATCGTCATCGCCACTAGCCTTTATCACACAATTGTGGCCGTACTGCCATCGCCACCATCAGTCATCATTAATTACTCAATCACTACCCAGCGCCACCGCAAAAACACTAATACAGTCAAACCTTTTTGTAACAATCTTGTTTGTTTCAATAATTTTTTGGCTATACTATAGTTAAGTGTTGGTATAGAAAACATATATTATATAACATAACCTAAAAATCGGTTTCAAGAAAAATTAGTTTTTATAATGGAGTAATGTTATAAAAGAATGATGTTATAAAGATGTCTGACTATTTTAAATAACTTTACCAACTATCACTATCACCAATCATCACCGCCAAACCACCAAAATCGATCACCTCACAACCACCGGGCACCACGTCTGCTAGCTACTACCACCACTTGGTTATAAAGTGTGCATTATGAAACAAATTGTTTTTACAATACCATGTAAATTAAGATTTTTAAATTATTTATGAATATTTATTAATTATTATTTCATTTGAATCTTACATTTATTAGTTTTTAAATAAAGATGAGAAAAAACAATCTTAATTATCCAGTAATCAAATTTAAAAATAATACCTTAATATAATCGAATGCATATTCAAATACATGCATCTTAATCTTTAAAACAAACAAGCAAGACCTTAACTTCTTTATTAGTACTCCCTCCATTTCAATTTATATGAAATGTTTGAATGAGCACGAAATTTAAGAAAAAATAAAGATTTTTAGAATTTGTGGTCCTAAACAATTCAAAAAGGTGCTCATAGTATTTGCGTCGTTATAAAAACTTCTCATTAAGGGTAAAATTGTAAGTTTAAGCAAAATTGTTTTCAAATTTAGAAATGGATCATTCTTATTGGAACGAACCAAAAATGAAACAAGTTCACATAAACTGAAAGTTAAGGGTTATCTAAACTTTCAATAAAGATGTATTTTAAGAAATTAAGAGTTTGTAGAACAATGAAATAATAATATTAATCTCTGTCGAAGTTAAGGATATATAGTGGGGTTGTCCTTTATTCTTACTGTCATTTATGTTCTGTATGTTTTTCTTTTCTTATAAAATAATAGTGACAATAATTATAAATTTAATTCTCTCTACCATTTTAATTACGGGGTGATGGATTCCCTACTGTACAAACTATACTTTGGGGGGTGGTTGAGGGTTTCCAAAGATGAAATTTCTTTCTTTAGTTTAGTAAGCAAATTAAAAGTGACGAGCTTTGTTAATAAGCAATAAGTTGTTTAAAATGCAAGATTTAATGCTATAAATGGGCAGCGACAACACTCAAGCAACTAGTTTGCATTACCAATATATCGTGAACATAAACATCAGATTTGTGAAGTGAAAAAACAACTTTCTAAAAAAGAAAAACAAAAAAGGAGGAAATCAGCATGCAAGACGAATATTTAGCAATTTTCTCTCTTTTGGCACCTTTTTTCAATGGTAAAGTTTTCACATGCACTGGTTTGTCCGATTATTCCTACGAACATGACTGGTTACATCTTATTTCGAGGTATGTTTTTCTACTGTTCAATATTTTTGCGCAACTCTTTTAGAATTGAAGAGTTTCCGGGCCATCTTTAGCTAATTAAATGGATACAATTATATATCCATGTTTTTAATGGAGTTAATTTTGATTTAGCTATAGCATTTGAATATAGCTTCAGTTGAAACTTGAAAACTAAAATTTTGAAGATGAGATGAAAAATAGTTTTTTGAAGTTAAGATTGTGTTTGGATATTTATTTTATTTGAAAAAAAGTTGAAATTTTGTGAGTAGAAAACTTCAAACCTTTGAAAAACTAATCTAAACCACTTTTTGAAACTTGAAAAAGTCATCTTCAAAAACTGCCAAAAACCTGATTTTCTAAAAAAAAATTGAAAAAAGTCATTTTTAATAACAAAACAATGTTTTCTAAATTGTTTTGAAAAGAGGTAAAGAAAACTTATGGCCAAATTAGATTAGAGATGGTTCTAGAAATTTAATTATAAAGGGGTGTGTTTGAGGGGGAAAAAATAGATAAGTGCAATTTGACAGAAATTACATTAAGAAAATGACGATTAATAGGGGAGCCACTTTTTAGGATTTGTTTTCCGACAGGAACATCATTTTGACAGGCAATTTTTAATTAGCCACTTTATTCCAGTTTTTCATGTGTATGGTGCACATGATTGTTAATTATTCAACAAATCTCTCGGTGTCTAATCAATCATCATTTTAATTAAGTTGGCACTTAACCACTCTATTCTAGTTCTAGGTAATATAATAAACAACCGCTAATAATTCCTCAAGTTGGCTAACGTTTTCTAAACACTCATCATTCTCGGAACTATCCAAGTTTCCAAAAGCAAAACAAACAAGAATTAAATATGTATATTTATAAATGTGCCTATATATAAATGTTCTCGAGCCGTGCTTGGCAAAGAAAAAGTATATACAAGACACTGGAACATAGTAATATGAGTAGCCCATGATTATATATGGGACCGATTGATTTAATTATCATGACTTAGTTTTCTAAACTACTTTCCCTTCTCCACCACCATTTTTTTCCTACTTTCTTCGTTTATGAGTCTATCTCTTTTATTTATTTGTTTTATCAAGTTGGATAACTGTTAGTTATACATATTTTACATTACTAATAGGTAAAAACTAATCCGAGAAGGAGCACGGATACAAGGCTAAGCTTAAACAGAAAAAATTATGCGTTGACAGTATTTCATACTCCTATTCTTTTTCATCTCATTAATTTTTTAAGTATAAAGAATAATGTAACAACACACGAACAAAAATAAAAAACAAAACATGGTGTAGGTCAAAAGGAGAAAAGAAAAGGAAGAAACAATTGAGTTCCTTGAATATTATTACTATATATATTAAGTTGCACTTATCCAACAGCTTCATGTGAATCCTACATGGCATACCATCATTCCTTAACAGCCCCAAATACAGGAAGACAACACATGGAGCATACGTGTAACCACACGTTCAGTCAAACTAACCCCGGATCTGGTCAACGGTCAGCTCAAATAATTACACTTACAACTAAAACCACAATCATTTCAGCGTATATTATACTTTATTCATGCATCATCTATATGTTAATATAAATTTGTTTTACACACACAATTAATGCACCTTACAAGGTTAAAACTTTATCCTCAAAATTTACTTGCTCAAAATTAGACGGTAAGTTAATTTTTACTGGGTGCTTGAATTGGGCCGAGATTTTTTTTTTTTAAAAAAAAAAAAATTAAAAAAAGCCGATCAAGTATTTTCTTTAATGGACTGACTAATTAATTAGATAATGGACCACAATTTGAATCGTATTATATGTTACAGTTCGAATCTCAATCATATTATGTCCAATATCTCAGGTCAATAATCATGAAATCTCACATTTATAAAAATCATGAAATCTTCAATTATATACTCCTAAAATATATTTCATACCAACTTCTTTATGTTGTATGAAAAAATTATACAACACTTATTTGCTATAAATGAAGGGGAGTTTTTGAGCAATAATAAAGTTAAATTCATATGGCATACAGATCGCTGGTTTCGAATCGTGAAAGCAACAACTAATATTTATATTTGGATAAGCTATTTACATTACATCCACTAGGGTACGTACATTCCTCGTATCCTGCGTGAACGCGGAATACTTTTGCGGACTGTTCTCTTTCTTTTTCTTTTTCTTTGTTGCTTACGGTAAATGGTAAATATATGTAAACGTTTCTACTCCCACAATCATTTTGCAGAAACAAATTGGAAAGACCTTTATTCCTCTTTTCAAAAAAAATGGAGAAACTTTCGTTTTCTTTGTCAGTTACAAACCAGGATTCGCCCTAGTGTCGAGAGAGTCGTACGGATTCCATCCCAACCGTTGATCAGGAATAAATTCAACTGTCAGCCGTTGATACCCACACGTGCAATGATGCATGTGCAAGAATGAGGAGGAACTGGAGTTTGTCGGTGGGCCAGCTTTTGCTTCGATTAATGGGCCTCACATCTCTGGCCCATGTGATTGGCTTAGCTGGTTAACATGTGATTAACCGTTAAGCGAATCCCTTAAGAACTTTCAAAATCTCGTTGCTAATATCAATTTAGACATTTCTTAATTGATACTCAAAATAAAGAACAGCCCGACTTGTTGGAAAAGATTAGAAAAAGCCCCAAGTTGAGATTGGGTTGCACGTGTGCTGAGTTTGGAGAAGGGATCTGTTCTGTATATGTACGTTTGTCGCACCTCTTTTATAATTACAAAATTATCCTCACTCAAGTCACCACCACAAAACCTGAACTAGGACAGTTTAGTGAAGAAAAGAGGGTAGTTAAGTAACTTTGCCTGAGCATGTTTATTAATGTTGTTAGAGAATGAATTATTGAAGAAGATACCATAGGATCACTTAACAAGATTTATATAGGAGACTGTTGGCATATTATATACTTTGCCTAATCATATTATTGCTTGCAAATCAAATGATGAGAAGCTGTCTCAATTCTCATGTAGTAAGATTTGATATGTCTTTCGCAATTCTATATGCACCTTTTGAGTACTCTATTTTGAATTTTGTCGACAAAATATTCGGTAAAAATAGCATGGGCTAGCCAGTTTTCGAACTGGTAATTCAAAAATAGTCACCGTTTGCAAAGTAATTGAACAATAGCCACTATTTTGCTGCAACATGGACCGGTCCAGCATAATATACTGGAGATTGGTGCACCTGTGTATGAATTTCCAGCATATTATGCTAGAACTCCAACACGCGAAAAGTTCCACCATAATATACTGGAGATTAGAGCAAATGTGTATGAACTTCTAGCATATTATGTTGGACCGGTATATTATACTGGAACTCCAGTATATTATGCTGGAATATTTTTCGGATTTTGAACAGTGTTTTCATTCAGATTTATCTTTACATGAAAAATGGCTAAATTTTGATTATTTTTGAAACTGTAGCTATTTTTCAATTACCACTTGTAAATTTGACTATTTTTGAATCCCCTCGACAAAATATTTGGGCCCATAGTGGCATATCATATTACAAGTAGGGCTGCGTATCGGGCGGTTATTCACGCCTAACGGTTCGGCTTATCAGTTATCGGTTTTTAAATGTATTAATCCGCTAGCCACCCGATAAGATATCAGGCGGATTGATATCGATTTAGCTATTATCGGGCGGTTTATCGGTCTATTTATATATCTTCTATGTATGTTTACATATTTTCCTGGAGATGCATATGATATTCTTTGACTTTTAGAAAAATAATTATGCAATTAGATGTTTAGTGACTTGACTAGAATTGTTACTGATTCAACCACCGAATTAATGAGATGCATTATTACCTTAATTAACAGTATAAAATAACTACAGAACTAACTAAATTCTGTTTTTCACTTTGTGAGTTGGTTTAGGCAGATCCTCACTTAAACTTAAGGAAATCCAAATAAAATAAACTAATGTTCGACAAATAAATAGCAACAGAAAAAAGGTAGCAGGCTAACTTGCTAGCGTTCGAATTCTTACCAGATATATTAGAACTGAATCGAAATCGAATTAGAAAGTAAATTAATTTTGTGACAAAGTATGATGAGGAAAATGACATGCTTCTGCCACGAAATTCCTCTTTTAATCCCCAAAATAATTTTGACATTTTCCCAAATTTTTACATAGATTTGGTCTATTTTATCATTAGAAAAACTAAAGATTCGACCAACAAGTAAAGATTCGAAAATGAGAAGAAATAAACTTATTGTCAGCTGCTCTGGCTATGGCCATAACTAAGAGTCTGAGATCTAATTATGAGATTAGAGCTATAGAGCTATGGAGGAAAGACCCTTGAGAAGAGAATGGGAGGAGAGAGCGAGAGGCGACGGCTGAAGAAATTGGAAAGTCTAGATTTTAGGGTTTCTAAATTCTAAATTTCTAATAGAATAAATTGTACTATACATATTTTTCTCTATATTTAATACAATGGTGAGTGATGACCACTAAGGCACTAACCGGAAAAAATAAAAAATAAAAGGCATGTATTTTGGCTACCAATACCAACACTAGTTAATGGGAAATTGGGAATTGATACTTGACACTTGATAGAAGCTATATCATTAGGATATATATATATTCTTAATGGGTTAACGGATTTTCCGTTAAGAAAATTGAATAATCCGCCCCCAAACCGATAAGCCATTAATAAAAGAAATTCAATCTGTTCCCCGTTCGTTAAACCGTTAACCCGATACCAATAAGTCATTAAGCTTCGATTTTAGTTTCGGTTCGATTTTGAACACCCCTAATTACAGGTAGAGTGGTACATGACTCGAGGAAGGTTTTTTTCTTCATAATTGGTCATTTAGATTTCAAGACTCTTTTCTAGAAATACAACAAAGAATCACCAATTCTACTTGTTGTGAATATACTATTATATATTTATATTATTTCTGCACACTCTGAGCTGCTGCTTTTTGAGCTAGTCAATCACGGTTAGAAATGGGCCTGGGCCAATATGTCATAGAATTTTCCATCTATATTCTCTCATCTCCATTCTAACAAAGTGTCATACATTATCCGGGCAAATGAAGTTCTCCGAAAAACCTGTAGCGTAGGAAGACCAAAAAATACGAATTCGAAACACACTCATTGACAAGAGGAGTTGCTCTGATAGTCAGAACCCCCACCTACAACTCTAAAGTTGTGAATTCGAGTCACCAAATGAGCAATAGCTCCAATGAAGAGGAATCAAAAGGGAGGAAAAAAAACACACTCGTTCTGATGGAGAAAAAAAGGGGGAAAAAAGAAATACACTCATTTCTTTTTTTTATAGAAGCCCAGCGGCCCCTAATATATGCTCAAAACTCTGACATCTAAGGGGACGTTTGGTTAGTAGCGTCGTTTAAAATAAATAAATAGTGAGAAAACTACACAGTATAATTGACCCAAAATAATTATCGATAAAAAATATTTTTTTATATTTAATCTCTCTCTCTCTCTCTCTCTCTCTCTCTCTCTCTCTCTCTCTCTATATATATATATATATATATATATATATATATATATATATATATATAGCGGATATTATTATTTTTGGTTGATCGACCAAATATGTAATTTACCCTAAATAATTATGGTATAGATTTTTACATGATTTACTTTTTTGTTTATTATTATTTCTTTTCTCGATATAAGTAAGACGAAATATATAAACGTCTCTTTAAGTTGTCTCCAACAATAGACAGACACCTCAACTAAGCCAATTTTCAGTTAGTCACTTTAAGTAGCTATTAAGTGTGTGTTGTAAACACCTGATATGGCAAATATGTTGTGTCTCAATTACAAATTGAGCGCGTGAGGACTTCAGTTACAGCTTTTTTTTTTTGTTTAAATTATTTTCAAGTGGGGCCCACACCACATTTATTTTTTCTTCAAAATTATTTTCACCCTTCTCCGCCAAAAATTTCATCTCAACCAGCAAACCTTCCTTAGAAAAGCCCAAGATTAACTAGCAATAATAAGTGAAAAATAAGTGATTTTTACCCTAGTTCATCATGCCTAATTGTTAAAGCTCCAATTTGTATTGAAATTGGAGAATATTTTGCTTAATTAGTGAACAAACCAAGATGAAACGGGTTTAAAAGAAACAAAATGGATATTGAAGATCTATTGGATTTCTCCTTTTATTTCCTATTCTTTTCGTCCAGTTAGTCCTCCGCCGCTGCCGCCACCGTCGTCTCAACAATTTTCACCACTGCCACCTGCTCCTTTTATCAATAACCCCCCTTCCCCCAAAGTTGCGGTCCTCCACCATCTCCGAAGCAAGTGATTTGCACCATCTAAGAGTTATTCTTCAAGATCTTGAATCTGATTCATCTTTTTCTTTAATTTTGAATAAAATTTCCTTTCTAATAACCACTATATGAAATGGGTCGGGCCGGGCTAGCCCAATCCAGCCCACGTGGGCTTGAGCAATTGACGGTCTGGGCTGGGCTAACCTACCATTTTGAGAAGAGAATGGGAGGAGAGAGCGAGAGGCAGCGGCCGGAGAAATTGGGAAGTTTAGATTTTAGGGTTTCTAAATTCTAAATTTCTAATAGAGTAAATTGTACTATACATATTTTTCTCTATATTTAATATAATGGTGAGTGATGACCACTAAGACACTAACCGGAAAAAATAGAAAATAAAAGGCATGTATTTTAGCTACCAATACCAATACTTATTAATGAAAAATTGGGAATTGATACTTGACACTTGATAGAAGCTATATCATTAGGATATATATATTCTTAATGGGTTAAAGGATTTTTCGTTAAGAAAATTGAATAATCCGCCCCAAAACCGATAAGCCATTAATAAAAAAATTTTAATATGTTCCCCGTTCGTTAAACCGTTAACCCGATACCAATAAGTCATTAAGCTTCAATTTCGATTTCGGTTCGATTTTGAACACCCCTAATTACAAGTAGAGTGGTACATGACTCGAGAAAGGTTTTTTTTCTTCACAATTGGTCATTTAGATTTCAAGACTCTTTTCCAGAAATGCAACAAAGAATCACCAATTCTACTTGTTGTGAATATACTATTATATATTTATATTATTTCTGCACACTCTGAGCTGCTGCTTTTTGGGCTAGTCAATCAGGGTTAGAAATGGGCCTGGGCCAACATTTCATAGAATTTTCCATCTATATTCTCATCTCCTTTCTAACAAAGTGTCATACATTATCTGGGCAAATGAAGTTCTCCGAAAAACCTGTAGCGTAGGAAGACCAAAAAATGCGAATTCGAAACACACTCATTGACAAGAGAGGTTGCTCTGATGGTCAGAACTCCCACCTACAACTCTAAAATTGTGAATTCGATTCACCAAATGAGCAATAGCTCCAACGAAGAGGAATCAAAAGGGAGGGAGAAAAAACACACTCGTTCTGATGGAGAAAAAAAAGGGAAAAAAGAAATACACTCATTCCTTTTTTTTATAGAAGCCCGGCGGCCCCTAATATATGCTCAAAACTCTTTGACATCTAAGGGGACGTTTGGTTAGTAGCGTCGGTTAAAATAAATAAATAATGAAAAAACTACACAGTATAATTGACCCAAAATAATTATTGATAAAAAATATTTTTTTTATATTTATCTAGCGGATATTATTATTTTTGGTTGATCGACCAAATATGTAATTTACCCTAAATAATTATGGTATAAATTTGTACATGATTTACTTTTTTGTTTGTTATTATTTCCTTTCTCGATACAAGTAAGATGAAATATATAAACGTCTCTTTAAGTTATCTCCAACAATCAGACACACACCTCAGCTAAGCCAATTTCCAGTTAGTCACTTTAAGTAGCTATTAAGTGTATCTTGTAAACACATGATATGGCAAATATGTTGTGTCTCAATTACAAATTGAGCGCGTGAGGACTTCAGTTACAATTGTTTTTCTCTTTTTTTTTGTTTAAATTATTTTTAAGTGCGGCCCACACCACATTTATTTTTTCTTCGAAATTATTTCTACCTTCTCCGCCAAAAATTCCTTCTCAACTAGCAAACCTTCCTTAGAAAAGCCCAAGATTAACTAGCAATAATAAGTAAAAAATAAGTGATTTTTACCCTAGTTCATCATGCCTAATTGTTAAAGCTCCAATTTATATTGAAATTGGAGAATATTTTGCTTAATTAGTGAACGAACCAAGATGAAACGGGTTTAAAAGAAACAAAATGGATATTGAAGATCTATTGAATTTCTCCTTTTGTTTCCTATTCTTTTCGTCCAGTTAGTCCTCCGTCGCTGCCGCCACCGTCGTCTCAACAATTTCCACTGCTGCCACCTACTCCTTTTATCACTAACCCCCCTCCCCCCAAAGTTGCGGTCATCCACCATCTCCGAAGCAAGTGATTTGCACCGTCTAAGAATTAATTCTCAAGATCTTGAATCTGATTCATCTTTTTCTTTAATTTTGGATAAAATTTCCTTTCTAATAACCACTATATTAAATGGGTCGGGCCGGGCTAGTCCAACCCAGCCCACGTGGGCTTGATCAATTGACGGGTCGGGCTGGGCTAGCCCACTATTTTGGCAGGCCTTATAATGATCAGTCCATCCCAGTCATATGTGGGCCACGGGCCCCCACGGGCCGGTCCATCATTTTTTAAAATATAATTTTAATAACTTTTTAAACTATTCCAATATGTCACAATAAACGTTAAAAAGTAAAAGACAAAAGACTATATTTCATTCACTAAAAGTCAAAACTCAAAACAAACTATTCAAGAGAACGTCTATGACGCTTATGGGATATCCAACACATCATCTTCATCAAATATATTTTTATCCACTTGTGACAAGGTTGTCTTAACATCTACAGTTTTATCAACATCTACAATTCATATGCAATATTAATTAGTTAAATATTAAGAATACTTAAATTAAAAACTAATAATATTCAAATTCACATACAAAAATATTATCAATTTAAGTATGGAAAAAGTCGTGCAATTTCGAGTAGTAACAAGTGTTTGGACATTTTCATGATGGATGCAACTTCTGTACTTGGTAAGAACACGCTCATCAATGCTAAATGTTGATTCTGATGCTACAGTAATAATAGGAATACTAAGTACATCACGTGCCATCACTGAAAGATCAGGATATTTTCTAGAATGATCCTTCCAATACATGACAATATCCATCTCTTGAAACTTCTCAAGATCAAGCTTTGGTTCCTCTAAGTAAAGATTCAATTTTGACTTTTCATCGCTAGAGGGAGTATCATCCTCAAATGCTTTGAATTCCTATGAAGTTAAAAATACGACAATACATATAAGAACAAATAATAATAATAATAATAATAATAATAATAATAATAATAATAATAATAATAATAATAATAATGCAATAGAGTTAGAAAAATATTCAATTCACAACAAAATGAAAATTACTTACGCTGAATATTTTGAATCCCTTAATGGTTCTACTTCTATCTTCACTTGATGTAGTCAGAGTACTAGAAGAAGCACTAGCAACATTTTGCTTGTTTGCATAATGTTTATAGAGTTTATACAATTAGGCCCACGGCCCAGCCCAGCCTCAGTCAAGCTTCACTGGCCACGGGCCACAGGCTTACTCGGGCCGGGTTTAAAAGCCTCATTTTAAAATGGGCTTCAAAAATTCTAGCCCAACCCTGCTAAATCACGAGCTGGGCTGGGCTGGCCCAACGAGCCAAGCCCATATTGATGGCTCTAATCTTAACTCATGTTGTATTAATTTAGGAAAAATGATATTGTATAACCACTATAAATAGCCGAAAAAATATATAAAATTTATATATTTTTTGTATATATATATATATATATATATATATATATATATATTCTGTATGTTATATATAAATTTTATATATTTTTCGACTATCAAATATAATAATTTCTGACGCGAGCTAAAAATAATAATATCCCGTTAATTTAGACCATCAGGTTTTTTAAAAAGGAGAGCAATTCTCAAAATACTTTTGACTGGGAGTAGTAGTAGTTCCATTTATCATCATACTTTTTGTCTTTGTCCTGAGAAACGTACTCCGGAAAATACATTTTAAATTCATTCAAACAAATTTATACCATTTCACACAATTAGCGCTTGAGTGTGAAAACTCAAATAGACAGCAGTGACTCAGAGAATTAGAATTCAGCTCATGACACTTGGTTTCGAAATGTATGCTCCTGTCACCGAATGTAAATCAATACTTTATCATGACCTGAAACGAATATTGCCACATTTTAAAAATTAGAGATTTCCTATTGATAAAGTCGCCTGCAAATATTTCAAAATGCCATAACTAGCCAGCTCAATTTCAGTCTGTAGAAGAAACGTTACGTGTCAATCAACAAAGACCTCTTTGTCATGCAAATTCAAAACACTCAACACGTAACACCCTTCTATCTGTCATGTTACAACCATTGCAAATCGCAATCAACTTCTTCACTCTATATTACCCATATCTCTCCTCTCTGCTTTCTCACTCTTCATCTATATCCTCTCTTTTCTCTCTACTGAAAACTCCATATAGCCATTTCTATTTCTTTTTTCATTAATTCTCACAAGGGAAAAGAATAATGCAGATTCAACCACGCCCTGAGCAGCAGCTCTCTCGTCAGGTGGCCAAGACCACCACTGCTGTCACCGTGGGTGGCTCACTCATGGTGCTCTCCGGCTTAACGCTGGCGGCCACCGTTATCGGCCTAGCTATCGCTACCCCTTTGCTGGTGATATTCAGTCCTGTTCTTGTACCAGCTGTGATAACTGTTGGGTTGATCCTTGCAGGTTTCTTGGCTACTGGTGGTTTTGGAGCCACTGCTTCTTTCGTTTTCTACTGGATGTACAGATACGTCACAGGGAAGCATCCGATCGGCGCTTCCAAGATTGATTATGCGAGGGATAAAATTGCGCATGCAGCACATGATGTGAAGGAGAAGGCGGAGCAATTGGGACATCAAGCAGGGCAACAGATTAAGGGTTGAGAGATTTTCTTATGCATGCATGTGCACCTTTTAATTGTTTGTTAATCGGTTTTGTGTGAGAATGTGAGTCTCGTGTTTGTTGGATAGGGAAATGTTGTTGGATTTTGTGGTAGCCGTTACTGGTTCTGTATCAAGATTTACTTTCACTTAACGAGTCTTCTTTTGGTTTTACCCAAATCTTGTTGAGTCTGATTTTGGTTAATCCCTAATTTTTTTTTTAGTTCCGTGGTACATTCGCTATTTCCCCCTCAGAACACAAACGCAAAGTTGCAACGAAACCTTGACAGGAGGAGGTTAATGCTTTTAGACAAAACAAATAAAACTGCAAGGTCTGACCCGATTTACTTTGTTATCTGAACGGAAAAGTCAACATGCACCGATTGATAATTTTGAGTAATAAACACAAATTATCTTTTAAGATTTTGCGTGATAGTAATGGACCATTTCCTCGTCAATTTGCGTTTTACCTTTGAACTTCTAGGTAAGAACCAAATATGTAATCTACGACCAACCTAAGCAAAAGCCTGGCAGTGACAGCAGAAAAATTATTGGCCAGCCGTGAAATTACTGCAAACATGCAACGGAGTTATACGCCAATAGTGGAAATACTCAGTTTCTCGGAAGTAATCTGATTGCACATATATGCATCACCAACAAGAAAGAAACATGGTACGAGAAAGCAGGAAAAGGTGTTGTCAACGGTGAGAAATAAATACGTATTGTGCTCTTATACACTAACACTCCCAAAGGTAAAATCTCAGCCATAAAGCTCTCTGTTCGGTTCAAACTCTTTTTGAAATGGCAATAACGTTAAAGTTGATTGAGTCTGGATTTTTCTCGATCATCTTTTGGATAACTTTAGCTGAATCCTGTAATAAAAGAGAAGGCAATACGTCAACATGATATTTCTAAAAACTCTGTCAATGTAACTAATGCAACCATAGTAGCTACATGATGGGCAGATGAAAGGGACCAGACATGTTTGTTTTTTTTTTCAAGAAAGGGCACCTATTTGTTCCGGTGCGAAATCATAAACAAGCTTTATCGAGGATTGCTATGCCGCCTCCATCTTTAGTAACAGAATAAACTAAAAGCAGCTAATGCATCTTTCAAATGACGGAGTGCAGTGCGTCTGTAATGGAGTTGATTTTCAGTGGCTATGTAGTTTCCCTCTTGAACTGTCCCACATCCTTGAATAGTTTCTTTTTTTTTCTTCCTTACAGAATGTAAAACTCGTGACATAATCCTATAAATCTAATAAGCTGCACCAACACTATCTAAGAGGATGAACCTAGCTCAATTAGGAACTAAGCTAGCGTTTGGCCATAGATTACCAAATTTGTTTTGAAAAATCTATTTTGGGTGAAGTTTGGCTTGAAGATGTTGGACATACGTTTTCAAAACATATTTTTCAAATTTATTTTAGAAAAATATGTGTGTTATTAGGGATTTGGCCCAAAACCAGCTATTGAGCTGGTTTTGGGATTTGAGATTTGGGATTTGGAATTTTGTCAAAATATAAGCAAAATCTATGGCCAAACATGTATTTGCCAAATAAAACTCAAGTATATTTTGGCAAAATCTATGGCCAAACGGGTCTTAGAAAATGCTAGGAAATCCCCCGAGGCCAATTACCTGCACCCAGTTGTTTCAAGGTGCCATTCTACCTGCTACTTATTTGTTGTTCTTACACAAGGACTATAAATCATTGATTTGTTCTTAATATACAACTAGTAGCCGTACCCGCGCGATGCGTAGTTAATATTAATTATATTAAATTATGATCGGACTTATTTGAACATATTAAATCATATTGCTTTAATAAATTTCAATTTCATCTTATTTGTCAATATGATATACCCAATAATAAAAAAAAATTTGTCTGCACGCTTTTTTTTTTGTAATACAAGAGAAGATATATATTTTATTAATGTTGAAATATTTTTTATTTTAAATTTTATTCTGTTGTTGTCAATAATATTATCTAAATTTTAATGAATAAAATCTCTATTAAATTAAAGGGATTTATATAGTCAATTAGTTATTTTTTGTTATGTATTTTTCTTTATTATATTATCCAATATTTAATATAATTGTATTGTTAATAGAAATTTTTATTAGCATATTACTTTGTTTAATATTTTTGTCTACTTTTTTTTGTAATATAATAGAAGATATATATTTTATTACTCTTGAAATACTATTTTTATTTTAATTTTATTCCAATGTTCTCAATAATATTGTCTGAATTTTAATGAATAAAAGCTCTATTAAATTAAAGAGACTTGTATAGTCATTGAATAACTTTTTTGTTTTATTATACTTATCCAATATTTAGTATTTTTACATTGGTAATAGAAATTTTTATTAGCATATTACTTTGTTTAATATTTTTGTCTACTATACTTTCTTTTTGTAATATAATAGAAGACATATATTTTAGTACTCTTTAAATATTTTTTATTTTAAATTTTATCCTATTGTTCTCAATAATATTATCTGAACTTTAAAGAATAAAATCTCTATTAAATTAGACTTATATAGTCATCGAATAACTTTTTTGTTTTGTATTTTTCTTTATTATATTATCCATATTTAGTATTATTTCATTGTTAATAGAAACCTTTATTACCATATTACTTTATTTAAATTTTTGTATGCTACTTTCTTTTAATAATATAATAGAAGATATATTTTTTTATAATTTATATATTATTCTATTATTCTCAATAACATTTTCTGAATAAATAAACTTTGTAGTTTTAAAAAGAAAAACAAAAATTATTAAGGAAAACAAAGAAATTTTGAATTGGCATTATTTTTTGTAATTTTAGTTTTTTATTTTAAAATAATTTTAAAACTCCAACTTGAAACTACCCTCCAATTTGAATGGAGGGTTGTTTTTGTTAATTTTTATTTTTTATTATAAAATATTTTATTTTATTATTTTATAAATATTTAAATACAAAAATAATAACCAATAACTAATTATTAACTACTTAAACCATGTGGCTTTTTTCTAGGCTACCACTTGACTTAAGGAAATATTTTTTCCTCTCCTTTTAATAATATATAGATATAGATTATGCAAGGTTCCCTTTACACATCAGAAATGGATTAAAAATGTTTGTGCCAAAATATTAAAGGAATTCTACAAACGTTCGGTTAGAAAGAAATATATCTCCTTCCAAGTCTGGATATATTGGCAAGAATGGAAATCTTCAGTCCGCTTGAATACATGTTCCGATCCATCTTGATGGGCCAAGAAGGGCTTTAGTTCAAAAATTCAACTACATGGAAGGCCTCCAAAGATGGATATATTTAAGGATATTTAGAGGGTGGTTGGATCGGCTTTTAAAAAGTAACTTAAAAGCTAAAAGTCATAAGTTGTTAATACCCAACTTTTGGCTTTTGACTTATTTTTGTACTTTTTATGCTTAAAAGTAAGTGCTTTTAAGCACTTTTTATCATTGCCAAACACTTCAAAAACTAGAAAAGTGATTAAAAGCCAATAAGCACTTAAAATAAGCCAATCCAAACACCCTCTTAACTTGGCAACTTACAACACTACACTCCCGAAGGAATATATCAAAAGCATATATCAATTAGTCAACTAAATCTTAATCTCAATTTAGTTTGGATTAGCTATATGAATGAATCCTCCATACCCACTCTGCTTTAGGTCCATCTAATTCTAATGCTATAATTTCTGATAATAGGTAGTTAGAAACAACCCAAAACTACATGTTCTGAAAATGCCACACTAATCTCTACAGCCATACAGGTCATCTCACCAAAATAAAAGGACTTCTGAAAAACACTAAATTCAACGTAGGAGTAACAACAACTAAACCTTAATTCCAATTAATTGATGAATTTCTTGCTTTTATTCTATTCTATTCTCTTCTTAGATAAATCTACATTGATTTTGAACGATGGGAGATCTTCTAAGATAACTTTCTTTGATCAGTAGATTTTCTAAGATAACTTTCCTCACTTTGATTTTAGATCTATCTATTTCCATTTTATCCCTTTCAAACATCATATGTCACACCTAAATACCGGTACATATAGAGTTCTAGCTTTCGAAGAAAATAGGGCATTTCCATTTTTCTTTGCGACAGTTCTCTGGCTCAACTTGCTTACATATAGGGTAGTACAATAACTAGTATGCCTTAATCCTTAACAAAATGACGTGTAATATGAATCCTCTACATTCATTCATCTATTTGCACCCATCTCATTCCACTACTCCATACCTAGGAGGACATATTCCACGAATTCAATATCGTCGGGTATCATGATAATTTACAAGTCTCTCTTTTCTCCAGATTCCACAAACAATATACCGCTTAATTTTGAACAGGTAGAGTGCCACTTAATTTTCAATTTTTCCATCACAACTATTTTTGTAAGATTCAAAAAGTTCCATACATCTGTTAGGAAAATTAAGGGGAATTAGGTTTGGTTATGAAACACGGAAATTAGACCAGATTTCCCCAACTATTTGGACTAAATTATCATCAGGCAGTGAACTTAAAAAGAAAGCAATCACGAAATCTATTATGTGATGCTTATGAAAATACATTTTCCCTCTCCTCAAAGGAGAGCAGGGACGTAATTACTTACCTTCAATAAGCTGTTTGGAGAGGATGCACCATGTGAAATAGGTCCTGACCTCCTTCCATCAAGCTCGTAGAGTTGTCCTGCAATATGACAAACTTGTGTAACTTTCAATTCTTCAGCCACCAGGAGCTGGTTCAAGCAAAGCTGAGTTGTCTAGACAACAATCACTATTATTGAAGTTGTGGACAAAAGACATAGTCCCTCTTTTTTATGACAAGTAGAACCAGAAACAAATAATGATGCAATATGTTTGATCTCCCATGACGTTAAATGGCTCCTAGTGCTCCCTACTTTGTTATTGTTAAACAGAGGGAAAAGATGTTAGCCTCAAGGTTTCACATATTGATTTTGATGATACCAAACCAACATAACCTTTAGTAAAAGAACATTTACTTGTGGTAAATTATATTTGAACAGGTTTGCTAAAAGAAGAATGATCAAAGATGATATACATAAGACTTGCAGAAGAATGAAGGAGATATAGAAGATATAAAGAAGGAAAGCCCAAAGCTAATGGTTATGTTATAGAAGCATACTATGGTAAAAGATTGTGAAAGAGAAGCAGCTTGGAAAAATTATATTCAAAGGATAAGAAGGAAATATTTTACTGGAAGGAGATAGCATGGAATATTTTAAGGAGAAAATCTACTATGTTGGCCAAGGAATCAATTAGGGAAAAGTTTTGAAAAACTCATCAGTACTTACTCAACAAAGGAAAGAAATTATACATCAAGTTTATTGGATACTTTTCAAGATACAAATAAGTGGAATTGGGCAAGGAAATATTTACTATGGATTGTGATGGAAGTAAGAACATTCTTACTACTACCTATATTTTGTAAAGTATCTGAAATTAAGGAAATGCTATCATTCAGAGAGATCTCAGCAGTGAAAAGGTCCAAGTTCAAGAAGACGCATGTGACTAGATTCAAAGTGATACGAATCAAGACCCAATGGAAGGACGAGGATCTTGAAATTCTCTTGGGTTGCTTAAATAAGAGCTTGCACTTGTACATATGAAAGAAGAGTTCAAATGGAAGAATAATTACTGTGGAAAAAAAATTTCCAGTGGAAGGAAAGAGATACACTTGCTACGAGTTTGGTATGACAATGATAGATTTGCTACAATACTAGAGAAAGGAAGCTATTGAATGAATTACTACAAACTTTATCTTGAAAGGAGTAAATCTTGGGGTCTGATAATAAGGACGTGCCGGCAGGGAATCACTATGCTTATTCAAGGAAGGAGAATTCAATTTATACTGATGCATGGTTGAAGACTTCGAATAGCACTTCAAATGGAAAGCCTTCATTATGTGAATATACAATGATATTATCTACTCCACAAGGAAAGAAATCAAAGGAGGTTAAGGCATGGAATCTAGAAATAATCATTCAATTTATTGGAAAATATATTTGATTCCTTTGGCAAAGACACGTCGTCAATCAAAAGGTACAAGATATAAGGAATCAATTCCTATGATTCAATGATTGGTGGAAGGACTTCAAATCAGTCAATTTATAAAAATGGAAAGGAAGAATTAGAAGGTCCAAAATGGATTGCATAATTCAAACTTGTTCTGTCAAGGAAACAACAAAGATGCCACGTTGGAAATCTTACTCAATCAAAGGAGCAAAATCTTCCGATTGAAGATATCGAAATTAAGGAGTCAGCGAAGGCACGTCCAACGGCCAGAAGCTATCGAAGACTATAAGAAGAAGAGACTGAAAAAGAAGAAGCTACGCAGCATTCTATACAATTGTCTATCCAACTACAAGTTCTTTATTCTACTCTTAACAAGTATTGTAATTCACTTTTAGTAGATTTACTGTGTACACAAAAGAGTGAAGAGAGACGAAAAAATATTGGAGAGGTAATGTGTCTTGAGAGGTTGTGTCATTGTTCGTTTCTTTGGTGAGCGGGTGAAAATCAAAGGGTCGTTGGTGAGAGAGTAAAAAACCAAATTACTGGAACCGTACTTCAAGAGGGATACCCAACAAGAAGGCCAACGTACTTCAATAGTCAATACTATAGCCATTGGAAAGAAAGAATGAAGGTTTATGTTCAATCAATAGATTATCGAGCCTGGCTAGTTATTCAGAATGGACAATGCTTATTCCGAACAACAGTGATGGAAAGAAGCTTGTAAAAAGGGCATCCATATTTGACTACACAAAAGAACAGTTGGATATTATGCAAACAAATGCTAGAGCAATCAACATGCTCTATTGTGCGATTAGTGAAGAAGAATATAAGAAAATATCCACATGTGAGACTACTAAGAATATATGGGACAGATTGGAAAATATCCACGTGGACACCAACAAAGTTAAGGAAATTGAATCCAAGTCAACTCTTGAAGAATCTGAAAAATGATGAAGATCGAACAGGCTTGGCCGTGATACCCAGGACGAAAAAAAAAAAGAAAGAGTAGAAAGAAGCAGAATATAAAATCTCAATCCATCCAGAATCATCAAAAGAACCGCAAGAATGAGGTTCAACAACAAGAGAACATATGCTGCTACGAATGTGGTAAACGTGGACATATGAAATTAAAATGTCCTAACCTAAGAAGAAGAATCATAGAATCTCAACTTGGAGAGACGAGGATGATCGAGAAGAAATGACAAACATATGTCTCAAGGAAAGAGGAGAATCTGACAAGGTGTGCTTTAATGCTATTTTGGATTGTGATCTCAAGTAAAAGAATCACAAATCCTGAAGCGACGAGGATGAATCTGAAGAAGAAAACAATCACGAAAGAATGGAGAACCTGTGTTTCATGGCAATGGGAGACAAGGTATGTCCTACTCCTATTACGTATTGCGATAAATGTGATGAATTGCAAGAAAATATTGAATTGGTTCTCAACGACCTTGAGAAAGTTCTTAATGAATATAATAAGTTGAGGAAAGAGAAGAAGAATTGGGAGATCCAACTTGAAGAATATAACAAGTTGAGAAATGAAAAGAAAGACTGAGATATTCAGCTTGAGAATCTGGTGAAGAACAACTTACTTCAAGAAGAAAATTCTGAGCTTCGCAAACAAATAATCAGCTTTCACAAATTCTTAGGCCACTACTTTGATCGATCAAAGTCGACTTATTGTCTTAACAACTATAAGTCAATTGAAAAGGGATCTACTAGTGGACATCTTATTTCAAACAAGTTGACTAAGGAAGTTACAAGTCGACTAATAAGGCATCTGCAGGTAAGTACTCTTCTTCTCATATTACATGACACTACTGTGGTAATTCTGGATATAAGGCATTTGCATGTAATTATGCCAAAAATCATGTTAGATCAAAATTTATTTGGAGACCTAAACAGTTACATGTATCTCCAATTATACAAGCTACTAACAATGAAGGACCCAAAAAGATTTGAGTACCAAAAACAAACTAATTTGTTTTGCAGGAATTCCTACATCCAGCCATAAGAAGGATCAATGATATTTGCATATTGGCTGGTCGAGGTACATGCTTAAAGATGCTTCAAAGTTCATATATATTCTACAAAGGATAAAGGAACTATGTCGTATGACCTAAAGCTGAAGTGACCGGTATCTCTAAGGTTTATTTAAGTTCTTCTCGCTGCATTAGGTGATGCATATCTAGTTATTGGTTCAGTGAAGTATATACTTATTAGTCACCTATATACAGTTTGAGTCCACTAGCTACATCACATTGTTATTCTATTCAGTGTTATTTTTATCCATGACTTAGAGACTTTAAATAGCTTGAATACATGTCTTGCATGAACTATGCCAATTGCATAAGATATTAGGAAGTAAGCATGTAATCTTTTTGATATCATACAAACTTGATTCATGCCTACATGTGTCTTAGATTATTCTTGAAGTGAATCATTTGTGTAATATTTACTTTCTTGGTAAGAATACTAATACTTCACTCAAGACCAAGAAAGTTATTTAACTTTGAGGCCACTTCTGCACATGAAACATTTTGGGCAATACTCAAAAGCTGGAAGACGAAAGAATGAAGAGCATTATTCCGAGAACAAGCAATAAGCCAATAAGGCTACGTTTGCACAAGTTGGATAAGGAATATTTGTGCTAAGCATAACGAGTTCGGCTGAAATCATTTGAATGAATCGAAGTGTGAGAATTCTATTACCAAGCCAAGTGAGCTACTATCATTGACATTCAGCAACGAGCATGATGAAAATGGTAAGGTTGTGAATAGCAAGGATAAACTTATAGCCCAAGGTTTCACAACAAGAAGGTTTGTTTCTTCATTGAGATTATTGGTATATGATATCTTTATGGTCATCTTATAGAGTTTTTAAATATTTTTTATATGTTTGAAATGATTTTATAATTGAAGAATATTCTTTTTAAGCATCCCTAATGTTGAGAGTTTTCAAACAGTATTCATGCGACCAAGAAGTTTTATTTCTCTTCCCAAAAATGATTTTTGAAAAGCATGTAATTGTATTTTTAAAGTTACACAATTTGTATTGACGATATTATATTTCGAAGTACTGATATAAAGTTGTATCAAGAATTCTATAAGATTTTGCGAGGTGGTCAAATTCGAGATGAGCATGAGGGAAAATTAACATTCTTCTTCAAGCTCCATGCCAAGGAAGAAAATGTTATTAACCAAGCCAAATGAACAAAGAGGCAATTCAAAAGATTTGGTTTGAAGAATTCAATAGTCACAAATTTTCCTGTGAATCCTCTACTTCTTTGGACAAGGATAAAAGTGGTGGACAACAAAAGCAAAAGCAGCTTATGTCACTTATTTTGGAAATTCATTTGCGCAATGAAAGCAGAGCTCTTCAGCCACATCTGCAGCTAAAGGTGGATATATCTCCGTGAGAAGATATTTCCTCATTTGAGGGGAAAAAATTGGTATTGGTAATGATATTATATATCATGTATCCTTTCATGGTAAAAATAATCATCTAGACTCTTATGTGATTATTTTATGTGTTCCCAAGTATATGTTGTACTCTGCTTAGGTTCCAACAAGCTACAAATACTTTCAGTCAATTCAAAGTACTTTACAATATTTGTGCCCTAGCATGAATGAAAGTCTTTTAGTTATTTGTGTATATGTGCTTCATTATACCTATTTGTTAGATGGTGCTTTGAAGGATTTAATCAATTTGTGAGTCTTCATTCAAGACTTTGCCAAGTCTTTCAGTGAATTTTTATAGACTCAAAACACCTTCTACTACTAATGTTTTTTTAAATGCTTTGTAAAATTACTCCATAGACAATCTAATGTGACTGTATTTTTCTTGCCTTGTGTGCTTATATGTTTGGTAATGATTTGTTGGACTTCACCTTTTGCTATTAGTGGCTTACATGATTAAATGCTTTCACATGATACTTGGATGCTTATGGTCATATGTTGGCACTTGTGGTTGGGAACCCAAATCTACCTCGTTCCCCTTTTGATGATGACAAAACGGGGAGAAAATATGATACAAAACTTTCCTTGAAAAGGTTATTGATAAAATGCATGAAGGTAGGGGGAGCATGACTATGGAACCCTTAGAGTAAGGGGGAGCCTTTACCTGCCATGGAAGAATAAAATGCATGAAGGCAGGGGGAGCGTGACTATGGACCCTTAGAGTAAGGGGGAGCCTTTACCTGCCATGGAAGAGTAAGCTCGATATAAGCGGGACATTCCAGGGAAGTAACCAGTCTATCTAGCTTATTACTTTAGATGCACTTTAATTAAATTTTTGATGCAATCTTCATGTTTTGTACTCAATGGTTTGCCATCATCAAAAAGGGGGAGATTGTTATCCCCAAGATTTCACATATTGATTTTAATGATACCAAACCAACATAACCTTTAGTAAAAGAACATTTACTTGTGATAAATTATTTTTGTACAGGTTTGCTAAAAGAAGAATGATCAAAGACAATATACAGAAGATTTGCAGAAGAATGAAGGAAATATGGAAGATGTTATAAAGAAGGAAAGCCCAAAGCTAATGGCTATGTTATAGAAGCATACTATGGTAAAAGATTGTGAAAGAGAAGCAGCTTGGAAAAATTATATTCAAAGGATAAGAAGGAAATATTTTATTTGAAGGAGATAGCATGGAATATTTTAAGGAGAAAATCTACTACGTTGGCCAGGGAATCAATTATGGAAAAGTTTAGAAAAACTCATCAGTACTTACTCAACAAAGGAAAGAAATTATACATCAAGTTTATTGGATACTTTGTAAGATACAAATAAGTGGAATTGGGCAAGGAAATATTTGCTATGGATTGTGATGGAAGTAAGAACATTCTTACTACTACCTATATTTTGGAAAGTATCTGAAATTAAGGAAATGCTATCATTCAAAGAGATCACAACAGTGAAAAGGTCCAAGTTCAAGAAGACGCACGTGACTAGATTCAAAGTGATACGAATCAAGATCCAATGGAAGGAAGAGGATCTTGAAATTCTCTTGGGTTGCTTAAATAAGAGCTCGCACTTGTACATATGAAAGAAGAGTTCAAATGGAAGAATAATTACTGTGGAAAAAATATTCCGTGTGGAAGGAAAGAGATATACTTGCTACGAGTTTGTATGACAATGATAGATTTGCTACAATACTAGAGAAAGGAAGCTATTGAATGAATTACTACAAACTTTATCTTGAAAGGAGTAAATCTTGGGATCTGATAATAAGGACGTGCCGGCAGGGAATCACTATGCTTATTCAAGAAAGGAGAATCATGGTTGAAGACTTCGAATAGCGCTTCAAATGGAAAGCCTTCATTATGTGAATATACAATGATATTATCTACTCCACAAGGAAAGAAATCAAAGGAGGTTAAGGCATGGAATCTAGAAATAATCATTCAATTGGAAAATATATTTGATTCCGTTGGCAAGACACGTCGTCAATCAAAAGGTACAAGATATAAGGAATCAAACAAATACAAGCTTCTACTACATTTTCACAAGAAATTACAGCTAGTGAAATGTGAAGTGATGGAGATCCCAGACCCTCTAGGTGCTACTGTGCTCCATATCAAAGGAACACCTTAAACACATCGTGCAGACAGCTACAAATGGAGGACTTACAGTTGACTCCCAACAATACTCAAAAAAAAAGGTAAATGAAAACTTTCTACACAAAAGCCATATCAATATATACCAGCAGTCTAGCAGAAAGTTTGTAATGCCCAAGCATTTAGTTTACACTCCCGATGACAAATGACTCCCTTTTTAACTAAAAAAGCAGAATGCAGAATTCTATGAATCACAAAAGCATACATATATCCCCCCCCCCCCCCCCCCCACACACACACACACAAAAAAAAAAAAGAGAGAGAGAGAAGGAACGGGGTGGAGAAGGAAATACCATCAGCACATGTGAAGCAGATGAAATGAGTGTTCACATCCTCTGAAGCCTACAGAAAGAGATCACAAATTGATCCACACAACACATGAAAAACATCAAAAAGGAAATATAGACATTGCATTATGTCATATACATAGGATTGTTAAACCAACAAAAGGACTTATCACTTCCAATGGACTAATCTATACAAATAATTTATATCTCTTCCGTTTACAGGATTTATGATATGATTTCTTTTACGCTAGTAGTAAACCTACCACCATCCTACTTCTTTAATCAAACTTCCTACCTCTATGCAAGCTCGCATAGGTGGAGTTAGGATGAGAACTGTTTATTTGAGATATACAAGAACAGATATATTTTTCAATTTCTGACCTCAGTTTCACCAGCAGTAGCTGCCACTGAATGAGCAACTTCCATTTCTCTATCGTTTTCAAGGAACAAAGCACGCTGCAAATTTATACTCGAATGGGTTAGGCATTGGATGAAGAGATGGATGTGACTGGTCAGTAACTGCAATGAAGCCATAACTGATACCTGCATTGGGTCCATGCTTGCAGTTGATTTAAAGAACCTATCCAAGAATGATTCCTCGGCTAAATAACAAAAAATAAGCATGTCAAAAATGGGGAAAAAGAAAAAGAAAAAGAAAAACAAGGACAGCAAAAAGGAAGAGAAAAAAAGATATTGATAAACATGAAGAAAAAATAAAGTATATCTTCGTAAGTTGACAAGAATGTCAATAATGAAGGAGCTTTGTGTAATTACCATAGTGACAGAGAATTTCGTCCAACCACCAAACACCTCAAGGTCTTTCCCAGTCAGGCCTTTCACCAACTATGTTAATGGTTTGAACTAAGAGCCTTCCCCTTAACACTATCATCAATTATGGCATGACAAAACAAGCTCCTAAGAAAGAGTAATATACAACTTGTGCGACTATCCAGTTATGGTACTACCAGAAACTGATAAGGATTCCCACCTCTAAGATCAAACAATTAATGCAAAGACTAGAAACCTACATGATGAGAACCAGTTCATGAAATACAAAAAAATCAAATGGCTTACTAAGTTTTATCTGAGAGGTGATATTCCCAATAGCGTGAAGAAGGCCAATTGTTCCACATGCATTTCCCACTGTTTGTTTCATGAAGTAAACTGTACTACTGGGATCCTGCACCTGCCAGCAACATCTCAAGAATAGTTATGGAATTATGAAGCCAAATAAATGGCATAAATGCAAAATACGCTCAAACTGCTACAGTGCAACTCGGTCAAATAAGTAGAAAAGAAACAGATTATCAAGTATCTGAGGACAATTAGAGGGAAAAAATGGATGTTGTAGTGAGGACTGATTTATGTGAGTGGTGTAAATACAAACTAAAGATCCTGTTTTCACCAAGCATCACCTTGCAGTGTCTATCAAAACCCATTTAGTAAACAACCTGTCTAACGGACCACCTAGACACAGTGGTATGATTTACGAAAGCAGCCAATCAAGAAAAAGCCACAGTTCAAAGAACTAGAGAATATTCTACAGAGCAGGAAAACAACCAAAAAGGAACAGAGGAAATAATCAGATCCAAGACAGAGAAAGGACTTTGGCAACTGATAAGGACCGCCCACCCCAAACTCAAAAGAGATAAGAAAAAAGAAAAAAGCGAGGGGGGGGGGGATTCCTAGGATGAATGATATACAAAGTTTCACATCAAAAACTGCATTAAAGTAAAGCAGGGAAATGACATTATTAACAATTGACCAGACACTGGCTAGTAGCGTACTCAGAAACAAGAGACTTCATGACATAATTTGACTAACCGAATCAAGTTTTATCTTACTACCATGGAAACAATTTGATGTGCATCAACTGTACAATGCATGAAGAAACTTAAGAGCTAAAGTTCCTGTTAGCATTCATCCATAAGAAGAATAAAAGCTAAAACAGAAGCATTGAATTAAAAGACACGCTGTAATTTATAAAGCAATGGTCATTAGAATCACCTTTGTTTTGCTGTTTTCTTGTATTCTCTCCTCTTCACTCTGTACAAACGACATTAATTAGCTGACCAGAATCATGACATTTATACCAGTTAACATGAAACTAAACTACAAATCTTGCACGTAAAACGTTAGATTGATAATAACACCAAACCTGTGATGTGAGAGGATAGAGAAATAAAACAGCAAGCACGGGCTTCGGCACCATCTCCAGAAGTTCTTCGTCTAACCCATAAACATCACAACACTCTGCCTCGTCAGATGGAACACCAAGACCCCACAGAAACTGCTCAATGAAAAAGCAAGAAAAAGTAGAAACTTCATTACTGTCATTATACGGTTTACCCCCTTCTCATTTGTATATTTTTTTATTAAATGCTTCTCAGCCTGGGTTAAGAAATACCATCTCGTTGTTGCTTCACATACTGAAGCCAAACTATATCAAATCTACTTCATCAGCTAAAGGGTATTCACCACTTCATGACATAGTATGAAATATACTCGGTTGATCAAATTAGAAGATACAAATCAGATTTTGAGGTTTACTGCATTTTTACTTCTAATTACACCATTAATCTCCCAGATCCCATTTTACTTGACAGTATTACTACTTTGACTACAATTTTTAGTATGTTTTTTAACTGTCTTTAACTATTAAAAAAATATGACTTTGCAATTTTTAAGTATCAGTATTACTATTAAAAAGTTAAGGAATATCCGATTTGTGATCAAGAAAAATTGGCTACATCATGATTTTGGTACGAAGGGTGTATTAGGTTCATTCCAGTCAAGATTGTAAATATTATTTGAAATCGAAGAGATAAGCGAGAGGAGTGAAACAAAGGGGTACCTGATTCATGACATCAGGGTTAGCTTCAAGAGGAAGCCATCTCTTAGAGCAAGCACTATCACTATCCGCCATGGATTTCGTTTCCTCTCTATTTTTGCAACAAAAACCTGTATTGCATTCTACTACGACCGCTTTGTGCCCTTTTATATATAGTTTTGGGAAAGACTTTATGGTGGTGTTTTTATTGTCATAAGAAAAATAAAATTATGGTGGACCTTTCTTCTCAAATGTATAACATATTGAATGACATATTTCTATACTTAATAACATATTCAATGATATATTTTTCTTCACTTTTCATGTCTATATAAAGGCCTTATAATAGATAAGAAAATACACACAATTGAACAAGAAAATCTCTTTCTTCTCTCTATCTCAATTTCTTGTTCATGTTTTACTAAATTGCTTTTATTTCATAACATGTCTTGTTCATATTTTACTAAATTGCTTTTATTTTATAACACGTTATCAGCACGAGTTGCTCATTTCATTTCATGATCTTCTACGTCAAGACTATGTAAATTATAAGCAGACAATGAGATCAAGTACAATAAAAAATATCTTGGATGATAATATAAAGATAAGTTTTACATCCATCTAAACCCATTCATACTTTCATATCTTTGCATTAACTTTATGTGAAGTGTTTATTTAAAAAAAAAATTTTATTGTATCGAGTGAAATAAAGAACTGGAAAGGTATATCTTTATTTGCTATATCTCTTATAGGACAAAGATAATATTCCAGCGTATATATATATGTTCTGACCGTTTACATACTATGATAGATCATTATTAAGGTAATTTAATAATAATATTTTTACCTTCACATAATGTATTTCATTGAAAGCAAAATTATCAAATATGTAGGTGATTTTACAGTACCTTGCAAATTTGACATTCGAATATACAATCAATATAAACTTATTATAGTTATAATTTATAATAGTCACGGTTATGCATTAAGCCTTAAATATTTTTGCTGGAAACATAAGGCTCATTCCTCCGTATTGAATTTTTTTGTGAAGTTCTTATAGTCTTTGAAATATAAGTGGTTATAGGTTATCTGCACCTTTCCACTAGTTAATTTATTAAAATATAAAAATAATTGTATCATTTAAAAAAAAAATTGGCATATATCCTAACTAACATTTTTGTTGCAGAGGAACTGTTTCAAGATTGAAATAGTTATATAAGTCTTCTTGAAAGTTAATTTACTTATGCCTATAATTATGAAGTAATAATACTTTAAAGGCCCGAGTGCAAGTCCTAGTGAATTTTGGCCTATTATGCCAAAGATTGAGGGTAAGACGATGTGTTCAAGTCCCAATGCACTATGTTGATGAAAAGACGTTGGATTCAAGTTCCAACGCATTATAGCCTAGCATGTCTTTATATGGGTAAGCCATTGGGTTTGAGTCCTAATGCACCATATTGATAATAATAATAATAATAATAATAATAATAATAATAATAATAATAATAATAATAATAATAATAATAATAATAATAATAATAATAACTAAAGAAAAATAATGTATTTTTCATGAAAAAGCATGAGGCTTGTCCCACTTAATTTACTCTATTCTTGAAGTGAATGTGATAGTAGTGCATGATAAGTCTAAATAAAGACAAGTGGTTGACCAATGAATGTGGGTGAGCGAAAGGCCAAAATAATAATAGTTATCATTATGGTAATTATAAAAAGGGAGAAATTCTTTGAAGAGAATGCGACTTGTGATAAACATTGAGATTGCATACTCATTCCTGAAAGTGAATGTGAAAATATATATATATATATATGTGTGTGTGTGTGTGTGTGTGTGATAAAGATTATGCATAATAATATACTTGTGCATTGTTGGATAAATACTACAACTCACCTCTAAGGGAGGTTTGAGACAAAGAAAGATAATAAATATTACTGTGTAGTTACATGAATATATCATTGGTCGCATACATGTGATACGCCAAAATTATTTTGTCAAGCTTTATGAAAGTTATTAAAAGCAAAATTAAAGCAAGAAATTATTTTGCTTATGATTATTTTGAACATAACAATTATTATGATATGATTCTCTTTGTGAAGGAGACATTCATTATATGGATGGTATGACAAAAGATCTTATAGTACAAAAGTAGTTATGAGCTCTGAGAGAACTAATTTGTTACTACCCGAATGAATGAAACTGTTCATGACATTAATATTGTAGTAAGTCTCAAAAGAAACATTTTGATTTACAAATATATTAGCCAAAGTGGTTGGCATATTGAGACTATAAATAAAAAGAAGATTGAATATCTTTATATTACTATAATCATACCGGGTAAATATGAAAGGTTACCTTAATTTTCTTCTATTTGTCCTATACAAGTATAAGCATGATGATGCAAATCACGAGCCACAAGTAAACTAGAGGTTTACTGAAATAAATATTAGTTGGCATGACCGGTTGACCATCTCGGTTCAATTATGATGCGAAAAAATTAATTGAGAATTACATTGGCATATATTGAAGAAATATAAGATTCTTCAAGAATTCTCTTATGCTGCTTCTTCTCATGATATACCAGTTAAAGTTGGGATTGAATCCCTTGATTTCTGGAATGAATAAAAGGTGATAAATATATGGGCCCAGTCACCTTCCATGTGGACAGTTTACTATTATATGATTTTAATAAATGCATCTATTCTATGGTCACATGTGCATTTGTTATCAACTTTCAGTTTGGCTTTTGCAAGATTGATTGCTCAAATTATTAGAGCACAGTTCCAGAATAAAAATTATGATGATTTATCTTGATAATACTGGTTTAAATCCAAGTTGGTTTAGCAGAAATTATATGCCTCCAATTATATCTAAACCATTGGTTATGAGAACAAAACTGCCAAAATAAAATTTGGTATGTGATGTATTATTTAATATACAACAGCATTTGTACGCATATGGCCAAGTTATGATAAGTTCTCCCTATCACAATCGGTTCAGGGTCAAGAACCAAATAATTTCCATCTAGAAATATAAATGTGCTATATGATTTAATTATTCCACCACAATGCACAAATATGGATCTCTAAATAAGGCTAGGGATATGTGTTGGTGATCCTAATAATAGGGGGAGAAAATGGGCAGCTGAAAAAGTAATGCATGTAATGAATTATTATGAGTACATCTGGATACTCGTACGAGAAAATGTGAACTTGAAGTTCAAGTGATAATTCATTTGCAAAATATTGCCAGGCGTTTTTGCTGACCCAAAGCTAAATGTCATATTAAGTTGCTAATGCTCCAAATAAAATAAAGTTTATAATGAATAGAGTCTATGACATGCATGAAGCATAATAGACTAATCGGTTCCAAAGATAAAACTCCTCGAATAAGGAGAGGAGCAAATGTTCAAGATGGTCATAATAAGGAGGCAAGTGCTCTAGAAGAGCACCACGACATAATACTTCATAAGACCTCATGGGAGAGGCTCAGGTACCTGAAAATAATAAGATAAAGAGATCTCAATAAGTAATGTCTTTATTAGTTAATAATAGAACCGATATAAAATGATTGTTGACGATATTGTTAATATAATGTAGCGCTCAATATTAGTAATATTGACGAGGATATTGAGCTCAAATCTATCATGGAATTTGGACAGATAAATGATTGGCCAAATGAAAAATACGCAATGAAAATTGATTTCACCTGAAAAATATGAAGTTGGACGGATAGTCCCAACACCTGAAAGTATAAAGCCAGTGGAGGTGTAAATGTGTTCTTGTGCAAAAAACAAATCGATAGACATAAAGGCGACTTGTGTCACAAGAAGATATGTAAATATCCTGGCATTGATTATATAGAGACATGTTCTCATGTGGTGGATGTCGTCATTTCAGGTTTTAATCTGGCAATACAAGAAAAACGTGATATGCGTATAACAGAAATCATTGAAAGATTTAAATTGTTCTGGAGCATATTAAAGTTTCCAATAAATTTATTAAATACAGTTTCAAAAAATCCTTATACAGATTGAAACAATCAGGGTGCATGTGGTATAATCGCGTGAGTGAGTACCTGTTGAAAAAAGGGTACAAAAATGATTCAATTTGACCTTGTGTCTGTATAAAAAAATCTGGATCTAAATTTGTTATAATCACCATATATGTTGATAATTTAAATATCATTGGAACTCCTAGGGAGCTTCCTAAAGCAATAGAGCTTCCTAAAGAAGTAGAATTTTTAAAGAAAGAATTTGGAATGAAAGATCTTGGAAAGACAAAATTTTATCTTGGTCTACAAATTGAGTATATGAAAAATGGAATTTTTGTCCATCAATCAGCATACACTAAAATGATTTTAAAGCGATTCTATATGGATAAAGCACATCCATTCCGACCTCATGAAAATAATGAAGAGATTCTTGGTCCCAAAGTAACATATCTTAGTGTAATTGGTGCACTAATGTATCTTTCTAACATTACAAGGTCTGACATAACTTTTTCAGTTAATGTCTTAACAAGATATAGCTCTGCTCTTACAAGGAGACAATTGGAATGGAATCAAACACATATTACGGTATCTAAAAGGGACTACCGATATGGAATTATTTTATGGCAATGATTGCAGTCCCGATCGTATTGGTTATGCCGATGCTGGGTATTTATATGACCCACACAAGGCTCGATCTCAAACAGGCTATGTGTTTACATATGGAGGCACTGTCATATCTTGGCGATCGACTAATCAATCAACCATGGCTACTTTATCTAATCATGTTGAGATAATTGCTATTCATGAAGTAAGTCGAGAATGTATATGGTTGAGATCTATAATACACCTTATTCGAGACAAATATGGTTTGAAGTGTGACAAACTACCCATAATTTTGTATGAAAATAATGCAGCATGCATAGCCCAATTGAAGGGAGGATTCATAAAGGGGATAGGACAAAGCAAATTTCACCAAAGTTATTTTTCACACATGATTTTCAAAAGAATAGTGATGTCAATATGAAACAGATCCGTTCAAGTGATAATATGGCTGATCTGTTCACCAAATCTCTACCGACGTCAACCGATCAACCTTCAAGAAACTAGTGTACAAGATTGGTATGCGAAGGCTCAAGGATGTGAATTGATGCTCTCATCAGGGGGAGTTAATACGCGTTGTACTCTTTTTACCTTACAAGGTTTTGTCCCACTGGGTTTTCCTTGCAAGGTTTTTAACGAGGCAACCAAAAGGCGTATTTCTAAACATGTATACTCTTTTTCCTTCACTAGAATTTTTTTCCCATAGGGTTTTTTCCTAATAAGGTTTTAATGAGGTACATTATCTATGGACATCCAAGGGGGAGTGTTATAAGAAAAATCAAATTATGGTGGATGTCTACTCTTCCTCCATGATCTTCTCAAATGCTTAGTGACATATTCAATGACATATTTCTATAATTAATGACATATTCAATAACATATTTTTCTTCACTTTTCATGCCTATATAAAGGCCTTGTAATCGATAAGAAAATACACACAATTGAAGAAGAAAATCTTTTCCTTCTCTCTATCTTCATTTCTTGTTCATGTTTTACTAAATTGCTTTTATTTCATAACAACATGTCTTGTTCATGTTTTACTAAATTTCTTTTATTTTATAACATTTATCATTTTCTTGCACCATTATGTCGACCCCTTTTTCTTTTCTATTTTTTTAATTTTTATATTTTATATTAGTTATACTAGTATAATATATGGGTATTGATTTGAGTTTACTAATATACTAGCATATATCAACGTGTGTTGCACGTTAATAATGACACGTGATAGTTTAACCATTTAAATCATCTGAAAGTCCAAAAATATTATTACATTAGTATAATACATGAATTTACAATAAAATGACATCATCGGAACTTACACTAATGATCAATTTCGTCATGTTAGTTAGATAATTACATATTATAATTTAAAAGTATTTAATTTGATAGTATCTTACCGAACATTTCTTTGTAGATAATTTTTTTCCGTGTATGTTTCCTTCTAATGGTTTGGTTGCTCTGCCATAGCCAGAACCCTTGTTGTTGATATCGATATTCCTCTTGAAAGTGCAACATATAGTTGTTTATGCAAGAAAATATATTGCGATAAATATAGTCCAATATTTAGGATGTTTGCCCCTGTGCATTATTTATTATAATTGTAAAACATAAACATACCGAAAATTATTTTCACACAAATTTAAAAAGATATTCTTTAGTTTCGGAAGATGAAAGTTGAATTCGGGGATAAAAATATACTTAGAAGCACATTGACCAGTATCATAATTTTTGCATGTATAACATTATTGTCAAAACTTTTATATACCATCTATGTGTTATTACACAAGCTATTCAGCGGATATAAGTTTTCAGTAGCATGACGGGCATAATTTTCTTCAAAATCAATCTATATGCAATGGAAGATCAATGTTAACCTAGTCTATTACATATACGATGACACTGACATACATAAGAAAAAATAAACTTGACAACAAACTTGTGTGGTAGAAGGTCATTTGGTATTAAAGTATTTAAGCATTCTCCTTAGTAGTAATTGTCAGTATCATATTATGATGAGTCAAAAACTAAAAAATGTCTTATTTTTACCATAAAATTTCGCAATCAACATTTTATTTAGTTGATCAACATATTCATTTCTGCTAGCTAAGATAGCCTTTTAATTTTTATCATGCAATTTGCACAAATTGCGTTTTAATCTATTGAGAACCAAGTGTTCTCGAAGAACTAAATCATCTCTTTATTTGATGCTCTTCTTCGTTTCTGACACGAACGAACAAGTTACTGAATATTGGATCTGTTCTTACTTTATATTTCTTGTCAGATGAATATTTTTTATTTGAGGCCACAAGTATAATTTTGGCAAGCTAGTTTTTACAATCTCTGCTTTCGTCGATTTTTTAACTATTGATAGTACTTGACAAAAATCATCTCCTAAGCTATTAGTTTTTTACCAAATGGTTCATTGGTATTTAATATATCTCCAGGGGTAATTTCTTTGATCACTTAACACTGAGTCATAAGCGCTTCATCCCATATTATCAATTATGCTTTCCTTATGAATTTAGCATTGTTGCTCCGCTTTGATATATTTATGATAGTTATTTCAGTTGTCTGAAGAGGTATATCAACTCTAAAGTGAGTGGCCTCATAATAAAATCGTTGTTGGTACACCATTTGTTATTATTGCTAACAGTATCATGCCTCTTGATTTGACATTTGCAAGTAGTGCATGACATAGAAATATTATTTCGATTCCACCAAAGGTATTTATAAAGGATAATCCCGCCATAAAAGTCGACTCTTTATAATATAGTCTTGAAAGCTTATTCTTGTTCAGGATTTAGCTTTGATTGTGCTTCAACATACACTTGTATGGTCGTTTGATTCGTAAGACTATAATAACATTTTTTACTTTGTGTTCTAATTTTTTTAATCTCTAGCGCTCTTTTTATGGAATAAATTTATGTACCCTAAGATTTTTCTTAACTTGAAAAATAACTTTACTCATATGATAAATTTAAAAAATAATTGAATTTGTGTGATGACCCAAAATGTCATCTTTAAATTTAATAATTAATTATGTATTCTAAGACCTCAAAAAGTATTATTTATCATTCATCGACTTGCGTGCGCAATCCGTAAAAATTTTATAGAAAGTTTTTATGTGAAAAATGGATTTAAAATGTGGATTAGAGCTTTAAAACTCAATTGAGTTGACTTTGGTCGACATTTTGAGCAAACGGACTCAGATCAGTATTTTGACAATTCCAGTAGGTCCGTATCGTGATTTGGGATTTGGCAGTATGCCCGGAATCAAATTCCGAGGTCCCTAACCCGAGATATGAAATTTTGAAGAAAAATTAAAATGTTTAAGTTCGCATAGTGACCAGATGTCTAATTATGTGAAAACGACCCTGGATTAGAATTTTGATGATTCCAACAACTCCATATGGTGATTTTAGACTTAGAAACGTCTTCGGAATTTTATTTGGAAGTCCGTAGTTAAATTAGGCTTGAAATGACTAAAAACAAGAATTTAAGTTTGGAAGTTTGACCAATGAGTTGACTTTTTTATACCGGAGTCGGAATCCAGTTTCAAAATTTTTTATAGCTCCGTTATGTTATTTATGACTTGTGTGTAAAATTTGAGGTCAATCGGAGTTGATTTGATAGGTTCCGACATCGAATGTAGAAGTTGAAAACTCTTAGTTTCATTTAAGCTTGAATTGGGATATGATTCATGGTTTTAGCATTGTTTGATGTGATTTAGAGGTTAGACTAAGTTCGTATGATTATTTAGGACTTGTTGGTATATTTTGTTGAGGTCCCGAGGGCCTCGGGTGAGTTTCGGATGGTTAACGGATCAAAATTTAGAGTTAAAAAGTTGCTGTAATTTTTCCTCTTCTGTTGGACATTCTGGGTTGTGATCGAGCCCAGATATCGAGCCAGATATCGAGCCCAGATATCGAGCCCAGGGTTGACGTGGTACGGGCTCGAGCTTGTGTATCGAAGCCATGATCGAAGGTCCAGCTCGAGGGCCATGATCGAAGGCAAGGCTCGAGGGCCAGGATCGAGACCCAAGATCGAGGGTCGCAATCGAAGGCTCAAGCTCGATGCCATGATTGAGGCTATGATCGAAGGCCCAACCTCGATGCCCTGATCGAGGCCATGACCGAGGTCTAGGCTCGAGCCTGTGATTGAAGCCGCGATCGAGGTCCAGTCGAGGACCAGTTCCAAAGGCTGCTGGGAAGTTTTATAAAAAGAGGGCATTCGTCCCATTCGTCATTTTTAACAAATTGGAGCTTGAGCAAAGGCGATTTTTGATAGATTTTCAAGGAAAAGACATTGGGGTAAGTGATTCTAACTTGAATTTGGTCTATGAACATAAATATATCATTGTTTTCACAATTTAATTAGTGTTGAGATTGAAATTTGGAAAAGTTTAAAAATCTCATAGAAATGAAATTTTGAGATTTCGGTATCGATTCGGAGTCAGATTTGAGTAAAACTGGTATGGTTGGACTCGTAATTGAATGGGTTGTCGGATTTCATAACTTTCGCCGGATTCCGAGATGTGGGCCCCGCGGGCGAATTTTTAATTAATTTCGGGATTTTTATTAAAAATGTAGTATTCCCTTATAGAATTTATTTCCTATAATTTTTAGTGATTGTATCGAATTGTTTTGGCTAGATTCGAGCCAGACAGAGTTGGATAATCGTGGAAAAGGCCTCATAGTGGATTGAATTGGAGCAAGACGAGGTAAGTCTCTTGTCTAATCTTGTGAGAGGAAAATTACCCCATAGGGATTAAATTGAATAATTGTTGCTAATTGCGGGGGCTACGTACGCACGAGGTGACGAGAGTCCGTGCGTAGCTACTATTAATGCTAAAGTCCGGTTAGTTTAAGACTCAAAGCATGAATTACTTGTATGAATTGTATTCTTTATTAATTAAAATAATTGATATATATATATATTGTGAATTGTTATGAAAAGTAGAAAAATATGAAATTTTTATTTGCTTAATTTTTTTTAAAATCAATTAATTGTTAAAAGAAATTGTTCTCCTCCCAAATTTATCTTATAATAAATATACTCTCCTTCCGGAGGCACATAAGAAAATGTCCTCCTTTCTTGTGGAGCGGGCCGAACGCCTCGGCAGGATAGATACATCTATGGATCGCGCCGCACGTCCCTCGGCAGTGTACACGACACTCTGGATCGAGCCGTACGTCCTCGGCAGAAATCGTGCTTAATAATAATAATAATTGCACGATACTTTAATAATTTATTTCAGCTTGTGAAGCTAATTAATAAATTAATTTTTTTTTGGAATTTAATGAATTATTATTCTTGCTTGTTAAGGAATTAATTGTTACTCCTGTAAATGAGATTTAATTGATAAATAGAAAATTATTTGAATTGAAGGAATATAGAATTGTTACATTTGAAGGAATTTGATTATTTCTGCTGATTAAATAAATTATTGTAAATTATGTAAATCATGCTGATTTAAATATTCTAGTTTTATTTCAATTATTATTGACCCATAGTGAGTGTCAAAGTCAGCCATCTCGTCTCTACCACTTCGAGATTAGGCTTGATACTTACTGGGTACACGTTGTTTACGTACTCATACTACACTTGCTGCACTTTTTGTGCAGGACGTGAGACATGTACTAGTGGAGGACCTATCATGACATACCCACATCATCCCGAGGCATAGTAGTGAGCTGCCTTTCTGAGCCGTTCTGCAGCTACCAGTGTCTCTTCTTATATTTATATTCTGTCTATTTTATTTCAAACAGTATTTGGAGTTTTGTATAATCTACTAGATGCTCATGCACTTGTGACACCGGGTCTTGGCACACACATTGGTAGAAGTTGGTATTTTATTATTTTCTTGGAATAAAAGTTTAACCAATGTACGATTTACTTATTAGTTGGCTTGCCTAGCCGTAGTGTTGGGCGCCATCACGACCTATAGGTGAAATTGGGTCGTGACAATTTGATTCTCTTGCTAAATAATTAATCGAAAGATTTAATTATTTGGTCTTAACACAAAAAATAATTTAATTTATGTTGATTCAGATTCTTAATATTTTTTCATCTCTTGTTTTGAAGATTTAATCTTAATTATAATTTTATCCACCATAAATTTTCTTTTCAAAGAGTAAAAAGATCGATCTGATATTCCACTTTTAGATCTTTATGTTTGTAGAATCATTAGTGGTATTGACTCTTACCGATCATTTTTCTTTTTATTTCTGACACATTTATATTTTTAAATATTTTCTTAGTTGTTGTTTAATAATTGGATATATTTTTTAATATTACACGAAAAATTGATTAAAAATATATTATTTTAGTAGAAAAACATATCAAATATAATATAAAAATATATTATGTGAATATTTTTTCTCAATTTCCATGCTTTATGCAGTCCATTTAATATTACTTTTATTTTCTCTTATAATTGGATATTATGGAGTAGTAATGTAGTGTAAATATGGAGGATTCTTATGAAATTAATTTTATTAAACCTACCTACATATTTTTAATAAGAATTTAATAGACAAAATTTATCAATTATAAAATATTAAATATTAAAAAATTAACATAGAAGGTCTTGTAGTCCAAAAAATATGTTATTTTAGTTATGTTCTTTCCCTATGAGTTATTCTGTTTAATATTTTAGGACTATTTTGGTCTATCAATATTGTATTTGTACTTTTATAATAATATAGTCTCTCCTTTTTCTAAATGAATTTGGACAATATAATACATTCTCAAATTAAATTAGTAATAGCACATTATAATATGTTTTCAAATTAAATTAGTAATAAAATTTTTTAAGAAGTATATTCTAAAAGTAATAGGATTACATGACTAAACATATGTCTCTATCCTGAAAGTAATTATACTAATAGGAAACATAACGTGTTCCTAAAGATATTAGGTTTACATGCTAACATGTAATATTATATGTCTATGCTCTAAATTAATTATACTAATAAGATTCCTAAAGGTAATCATATAGGATTCCTAACTTGTAGTATTATGTCCTAAAACTAATAGGATTACAAATGTCTAGATTCCGGTTATGTCCTTTTATTGTGAGTTATTATGCTTAATATTATAAGATTATTTTCGTAAACCGATATTATATTAATACTTTTATAATAATATAGATTATATTTATTTAAAATATATGTAATATAATTCTTTATATAATATTGGAAAATTAATAGTCTACACGGATCAGGTGAGAGAGAACAGTGAGATTATTTTGAATTTTAAGGGAATATTTTCAAGGTTTACTTACTTAGGTTTTTTCACTGTAAGCTAATGACACTATAAGGCAAGACAAAATCATGGCGATAGTAGAAATAAGGCTCTCACCTTCCTACTAATTAAATTACTTGGAGTAGCACAATTGAATAGAAATTTTTTTCTATTTAATGGTGGGGTTGGAGAAAGGTGGCAAAAATGGGGTTCAGAAGAACAAGCTTAGAACAATGTCATATTTAGGCTATTTTATTAAACTCAGATCATTAATATATAGGTGAAAATATTACATAGGTATTTGTTTTTATGGCTTTGAGGATTAATTTATCCTGCATTAGTATTTTCATAAAACTTTTTCTCTGGTTTGAACACTCTTGTCGGTAATGGCGGATCCAAGATTTGAAATTTATGAGTTCCTGCAACAATCTCAAGTTAATCACTGATTCACATACAAATATTTATAAATATTTAATGAATTTTTTTTATGCATATACAAGATCTGGGCAAAAGCTATTGGGTTCCTAGGAATCCGCATCATTGCCTCTAGATCCGCCACTGATAATATGTTCTGTTTATTACAACTATAGTGGAGAGCAGGGGCGGCTCAATGATATTTGTGGCCTAAAGCCAAACTTCAATAAGTGGCCCTAAGATTTTTGTTGTAGAAGAAAACTCATAATTTTATCTGAAATTTATTTTTCTAGCTTTTCGAGATGCGAAATTATTAATAATTTGTTTATAATCAATTTCTTCTAATAATTCTTTTTCAATTGATAATATAGCTAATCCGTTTAATCTATCTTGAGACATTGTTGATCTTAAGTAAGATTTTATTAATTTTAATTTTGAAAAATTTCTTTCCACTGAGGCAACTGTTACAGGAATTGTTAACATTATTCTATGAGCAATATAAGCATTTGGAAAAGAATCAAGTCTTTTTATATGATTAAATATATCAATTAGAGTATCATCTTCTATATGTCTTATTTTTCTTAAAACTTTTAATTCATAAAATAAGTCTAAACCATCAATATCAGAGTTACTATTATGTTTCAAAGAGCATTCAAGGTTAAGATAAATTTTTTTAAGTTCTCATCATCTAGAGATCTCAACTTTTTGTCACTAAATAGGAAACCAAAAATATTTTCATACGCTTCAAATTGTTCAAATCTACTTTGAAGTGGAAAAATATCTTGGTCTACTATGTATAAGAAGTAATAAATTCTAAAAGATTCTTCAAGAGATTTTGTAATTTCATTATCAGCATTCTTATCAAATTGTTTCTTTCTATATATTACACGTTTATTACGAAATTCAGGTTCTATATTCAACTCATATGCAATTTTCTTAGCAAAAATCATGGCAGTTGCAAATCCTTCTTCTCTATATTTTTTGAAAAAAGAAATCAAACCCTTAAGTTGATCTATGGCAACATCAATATGCATATCTTTTGATTGTAAATGTTTGCTAACTGAATTAACTGCAAATAGTATATCATACCAAATAGTCATACCCACTAAAAACTCAAAATTTTCAAACTCATAAGTTGCTAAACAACTAGATTCGCTTTTAGTTTTTGGATCCTCACTAACTTCTACTAATTTCAATAAAGAATTTCTTATTTATGGAGTTTGAAATCGTATTGCTTTAATACTTTCAATACGACTTTCCCAACGCGTTTGTGATAATGATTTAAGAGTTAGGCCGGGTACATTATCTTATAAAATTTTCCATCGCTTAGTAGAAGAAGAAAATAGTGAATATATACGTTGTACTTATTGAAGTTTGGCTTTAGGCCACAAATATCATTGAGCCGCCCCTGCTTGTATTTTGCTCTTTTATTTTGAGGTAGTAACTGAATGAGATTGAAAATTTGGAATGTAGAGAAGGCTTTGCAGAGAAAGATTAAAAAAAAAAATGTGGGCCCATTTATAATAATAATGGTACATAAATGAGACAACATAGTAGAATTTTCACGCGTAAGGCATGAATTCCCAAAATATATTCCTTTTCCAATTGTTCTCCAACGTCCCCTTTCCTTGAAACTTGTATTTTTTTTCTTTTCAAATACTTAATATTATTAAAATAAATGGACAAATACATTAAATATCAGAAAATTTTGGGGCCCCTACAAATAAGGGGCCCTAAGCAACAACTTTAATTGCTTGGTCATTAGGCCGGCCCTGGTGGAGAGTCCTTTCAAAACATACTAGATGTTAAAAACATCACATTTCAATCAAACCGTGGTCTAAAAGAGTGAAAACTAATGTAATAAGTTATAATTATGGCTTGTTATTCCAAGACCTATTGTGTAACATCAGTTCTTTCGATTACTGGCAGGGAAAAAAATTAAAACCCCTTACTTTAGCATTAAAGTAGGGGATGGAAGTTAAATCAACAGTTATGAACTTAAATTGTTCCAGTGCTTAGACATGCATTCTGTACGGAATTATTTTTTTCAGGTGCTCCTAGTGAAAAATAATTTCCTAGATAATTGATAATAAAAGGGCATGATATACAATTAGCACCCAAGGAAAGGGGAGGGGCTTCAACACGGTACAATATTTGGAATTAATGTTATTTTAACTTGTCTCATTACTCTATCTAAAATGTTCTTACCTTTTGTCGTGAATATTAAATTTTTTTAGCAAATTAAATATGTCTCAAATTGTTAATTTCAAAATCAAGAGGTTACTTATTAGTATTATTTTTCAAATCTACTCTTACTTTTTCAATTATTAGTCTTGATAAGTAAGCTATTTAAACGAGTAATAAAATAGTGATTAGCCAAATGTCTTTCTTTAAAAATGTATGCTAAAATTTTAAAAAACAAATAATTAGGAATCGTGTTGAATGAATGGTAGATACATTGACAATTGTATAAGTTAAAATATTAGATGGTTAGTTAGAGTTGTTGCTAAGCTGTTAGTATAAAATGTACAACGTCTTTCATTTTGTTAGTTGAGTTAGTTATCACTGTAGCAATGAGAAGCAGTTGATTTCTTCCTCTGTGCTTCGTATTCTTTTCCTACTCATTTCTCCATTGCTAATAGCTTCAAATCTAGATCTCATCATGGTATCAGAGCGAGTGTCATTGATCTACGCTTCACGACTTTGATTCTAGATTCTTCTCACTCAATTCTCAGCTGATTTACTCAACTAAGCTGTCTGATTGTTTCGACTTACAAAAGTTAGGGTTCATTCGATTTGAGTAATCAGCATTTTCTTGTGCAACTTTGCTTGAGCTTAATTCTTCCTTATGAAGGAAGAAAATGGCGATTAACACTGAAGATAGTAGAACGACTCCAGCTGATGCAACTGCAGCTCCGATAATTGACCAGCATCATCCTCTATTTCTTCAACCCAGCGATACTCCAGGTAGCTCTCTAATTTCAGTTAAGCTCACTGGACCTGCAAATTATACTTTGTGGAGTAGTACTATACATGTAAATTTGCTAGGAAAGAGTAAGCTAGGGTTTGTGGATTAGAGTTCTAAGGAGAAGATTCCTCATATTCTACATGAGTTGTGGGTAAAGTGTAATGTTATTGTACTGTCGTAGATTATGAATTCTGTTAGTGACGAGTTATTGAGTGACACAGTGTATATCTCAAGTGCTCACAAAGTGTGGATGGATCTCAAGAAAATATTTGACAAAGTCAATGGTTCCAGAGTGTTATTCCTACACAAACAGATAGCTACCCTTACTCAAGGGATTTCATCTGTCTCTACATACTTTTCGAAGTTGAAAGAGCTATGGGCAGAATTTGATGCCCTTATGCCTTGTCTTGGGTGTGGCTGTGAAGAATCAAAGAAGTATGTTGAACATGTTGAGTATCAAAGATTTCTTTAATTTCTTATGGGCCTAAATGAAACATACTCTCAGTCTAGCAATCAAATCTTGAACATGTCATCAAGACCATCTATAAACAAAGCATACTCTATGATTATCTCTGAGGAGAGCAGAAGAGTATTGGCTCAACCCTTACAAGTCACAAAGGTTCATGATGTTACAGCCCTGTTCAGCAGCAAGGGAGCTAATTCCTTTGTAGCTCAACTCAATAACAAAAGTAACATTGGTCACAATCACACCTACCTAGGAGATGGAATGACTCACACTGGGGCAACAACATTGTTTAGCAACAAAAACAATGCAGGTTCAGGCTATAATTTTTTTGGTGGAAACAATCATTCAGTCTCTAACTATAGGTCTAGAAAGGATAGTCTACATTGTGACTATTGCAATTTTAAAGGACACACTAGAGAAAACTGCTACAAACTACATGGCTATCCATCTGACTTTAAGTCAAAGAAGAAAGGTGGCTTTGGGACTGCTAACTTTGTTCAAGGTAATATAGGAAATTATCCCTCTGAAACCCTTAGTAGTAGCAATACTGGTCAAGCTGGTTCCACTGTCAACTTTGCAGGAATCTCTCAGATGCAACAGACTAATCAAAGCTTTCAAGCTGGCATCCCTCAATTTACTCAAGAACAATACAATCAAATTTTGCAGCTTCTAGGCAAGCAAACTGAATGTAGTGGATCAGCTATAACAGCATGTATGCCTTCCTGTGCTGATATTACTGAAATTTTGACTAAATGGATTGTAGATTCAGGAGCTTCAAGTCACATGGTAAATAGATATAATTTGTTGACTAATGCCAAGGCAATCTCTAATGACAAGGGGAAAAGTGCATTGCCTACTGGTAGTATAGCTAAGATTAGGCACATAGGTTCTGCTTATCTCCTAAAGGATCTAAATGTGTCTAATGTGATGCATATACCTGACTTCAAGTTCAACCTTCTATCTGTATCCAAGCTAACCAAGGAAATGAAATGGGTAGTTATGTTCTTCCCTGACTTCTTTATTTTTCAGGAGCTCTTCAGTGGACAGGTGAGGGGGATCGACAGAGAAAAAGATGGTCTATATGTGTTCAACTTTACAACAGGAGGTTCAGTTGTATCACAAGTTTCTGCAGAAGTCAAGGATTCAATTCCAAGACCTATACCTATTGTAAATATAATAAGAACTGATGAGTCAATAAGTGTAGCCTTGTGGCATAGGAGGCTAGGGCATGTACCTCTAGAAACTATGAGAAAACTGGAGTATTTTCACACTATTGAATGTAACACTAAGGACAGTCATTGCACTGTATGTCTCTTAGCTAAACAAACAAGGTTATCATTTCTTATCAGTACTATTGTGTCTAAGTGTTATTTTGATACTATTCATGGTGATGTTTGGGGTCCTTACAGGGTCTCTACATATGATGGGAAGAGATATTTTCTAACTTTGGTGGATGATCACTCTAGATATACCTGGTTGTTCTTGTTGCCTACTAAAGCAGAAGTCATAGTGGTACTTAAATCTTTTTTTGCTATCGTATAGAATGTTCATTCAGCTTCAGTCAAGTACTTTAGATCAGATAATGGCTGCGAGTTCTTTAACTCACAGATGACTGACCTATTGCAATCCTTAGGGATTGTTCATCAAAGTTCATGTGTGTATACTCCCCAGCATAATGGGGTTGCTGAAAGAAGACACAGGTATATCCTTGAAATAGCTAGAGCTCACAGGTTTCAAGCTGCTGTTCCACTGAGATTTTGGGGTGAGTGTGTGTTTACTGCTGTCTATATCATATATAGGCTTCCTTCTGGTGTACTTCAAGGGAAATCCCCTTTTGAGATCATGTTTGGACATTCTCCCTCTCTGCAGCATATGAGAGTGTTTAGGTGCCTAGGATACATGACTAATGTTAAAAGGATAGAAAAGTTTTCTCCAAAAGCAGTTCCTGCAGTCTTTTTAGGCTACTCTACCACACAGAAGGGCTACAAAATGTATGAAATACACACTAAGCAATTTCACATCAGTAGAGATGTAGTTTGCTAAAAAGATATTTTTCCCTGTCAACACCTTAACTCTACAGGCTCAGATCTCTTTCCTATACTAGACTCCTTTACATTTCTCTCCATTCCACCTCCAGATAGTCCACACACTTCTATTCCTTCTTCAAATACTCCTTTTTCAAATTCTCTCCCAACTACTAAAGCTTCCTCACCTGTACACTCTGATGCAGGGTAAGTTTCTTATCTTGATCTCCTTGATGAGCATGTCACAAACAATGATACTTCTAGTTTGCCCCAAGAAGATTGTCCTGTTTCTACTTTACCTTCTACTAAAATAAGAAAATCAGCCAAAACAAGCAGGCCTCCTATTTGGCTCAAAGCCTATGTCAGTCTTGGCAATGGGAATATCCATTATTGTTATCCTATCTATGACATGATCACTTATGCTAATGTGTCTCCCTTTTTTGCCACTGCTTTGGCAGTCTACTCAGCCATCACTGAACCTAAAACCTACAATGAAGCTATGAAAGACCCCAGGTGAATTATGGCAATAAAATGTGAGATTGCTGCTTTAGAAGACAATCACACATGGTCAGTAGTTGAGCTGCCTTCAAGAAAGACTCCTATTTGTTGTAAATGGGTATTCAAAGTCAAGTACACTTCCTTTGGCACAATGGAAAGATACAAGTGTCGCGCCCCATTTTTTTGCGAAAACGGGTTTCGACATGTGACAACTCTTTTAAATGGGTATTAAAAGAGAAGAGTCGCCACCGATTTTGAAGTGCGTTAGGGGACCTATTTGCAAATAACTCTGTTTGACTAGTCTATGTCACCAAAGATCGGGTAAGGGCTCAAATTACCTCAAAGATAAGGTGTTAGGCACTCTTCGAGGTCTACAACTGTGGGTCCCGACCGAACTTTAAATTATGTGAATTATGCAATTAGGCTGGGTGATCAAATAAATAAAGGAAAATTTAGAAGTCGAAAAGTCTTATTAGAACATATGAGAATCAACATAAATCTTAATGACTACAAAGGATACAACTACATTAATCTATGTTAGATGACTGGGTGTAAAATACGTAAAGAAGGGAGGGTCTTAAGTTTTTTAGCCTAAAGGATCACCCCGTGCAACATAAATAATACTTCGTAAATTCCTTAAGGTAGGGGTTGCTCATATTATTCAGCGGGCATATACTATCATCTTCTGCTACCCAATTACTATGCTGAAGTTGTTTACTTAAAGGCGCTTTGATTCAATTCTAAATCGTACCCTATGCGTGCACTACCCGTCCCATGCCTTTGGTCCAGGAGGCTTTGGACCTCTATTAAGTAGTTCTAGACTCAGCTTAGGTTGCTCAAAATGATAAAAACTAGGCGGCAATCAAAACAGATAGGACTTCACGTAAAGACAATTAAAGGCTCAAATTAGCTTTCACACATAAACAACAAATGTACAAGGCAGTTTAGGCAGTACATATTTTAGGGAATTAAGACGCATTAGAGTTGTCAAATCCTATAGGCATAATTTCTAAGCGATTCTGATCTCCAGCATCACACAAACATCACTGTTGTTTCTGACTAATAAATTCGCACATTAAAGGTGTTAAAGAGCTCCTATAGGCATGATCTATAAATTATTCATGCAATGGGGCAGTAAAACTGTTGAAAGCTCAGAATTAACGACGTTTGATTTTATAAACATGCTTTATAGACGTCTCATAGGCAGGATTGACAATTGAACTTGATTTTATAATATTTTATCCCTATAGGCATGTCATCTAGGAGGGGCAGTGCAATGAAAGTAACGGAAGTAGTCGATTGATTGATTAAGATCCTATAGTCATGATGTCTAAAGGAGCAGCATGCTAAGAGCAATAGAAGCAGTTGATTGATTAATTAATTAAAACCCTATAGACATGGTATCTAGGTGGATATTAGCAAAGCATGTGTTATTGTATCCTATAGGCATGCTATCTAGAAGCGTCTAGTAGTACATATAGAAACAAATATAGCAATTACTTGAGCCAACATATTTTGACAAGTTAAGTGAAGTGTGTGCGTGATTCCTATATGCATGCTTTCTATTAATGTACAACAAACTAAACTAAATAACATATAAGGCATGTTGAACGAAATAGTAAATAGAACACACAGACCCTATAGACATGTTTTCTACCCTTTTATGAGAGCATTAGAATACCCTATCCCTTTTCACTAATCTCCCCCATCGTTTATTTACAAATTATTACACGACCAAAGACAAAAAAAGAAAAGGAAAGAAACAAACTTAAAAATTACAGAACCAAGATGATTACATGCCCAACAAATAAGGCAGACTTAAGAAGAGTTAACCCTAACACTACCTGGACCTTCAGTAGACTCTTTCATTCGGATAGCAGGCCCGGATCCAAACCCTTCCCAAAAAATATGAGAGTATGCCTATTTGCAAAGCCCAAAGCCACACATGGACTCATATCCAGCCCAATATTGACCAATTTACCAAATAAATTAATAGACCATACATGGAAACCAATATCAAACATGCAAGAAAGCAATTGATGAGAAGCCTAATCATGCTGAGCATAACACAAAGATCTCAAAGTCCAAAGGTGTCATGACATGAAGACATATTATCTTAAAGTTAAATAGAACATGCAAACTCAGAACTTAAGCCAGTCGACTATGCATGATCATGGAACCTAAATGTATTGGGATTCAATTAGAAGCATAAGCAATACCAAAGAATGCAGGATTGACCAAGCATTAGAATAAATCAACAGGTTTGGTTAAAGCATTGCGACAACAAATATGGTTCATGTAAGTAGGTAAAAACAGAGTTCACACTAGGAGATTCAGAATGGCAGAATAGCTACAATGCAAGTAAAATTGCCAATGATTATAACACAATATTGGAGTCATATTGGTTCGAACAACATGGATATGCGAAGCACTGGAAACAAGCAAAAGAGGATATAATTGCAAAAGTCAAGACATTCACCACTTTGCATATTCAACAAACAAAATAGAATAGAAGTCTAAGTGTCAGAAACAGCTCGAATATCACCAAAAAGAGAACAACTAAAAGACCCAAATCCTAGTGCGTCAGAGTTCACAGGAGCGTCAAATTAGCCTCGAGCAGTGCTCGCACTAGGGAGGTCATTAGAGAGGAATCTGATGGCATTGGCTTTCAGCCGGCCAAGAGCAATAGATTCAGAATAATATCGAGTGAGTGAGAATATGAGAGAATAACAGTGATCAAGGTCCGTTAAAGGGGGTTAGGGGAGAGGTTTATATAGTAGTAAAATTTAACGAACAAATAAGGAAACATAATTAATCAAACACAAAAATAAGGAAAGAAAAGCATGTAAAATCAATTCAGAATACATTTAGGAGAAAAATCAGGTAAACCCTAGTTCAAGAAGGAGAATACAAATAGTCAGAGATCTCACTAAATCGGACCCATACAGCCTGGTAATGAGTGTATACAGACGAAATATCATCTAGATTTAAACAAAATGGAGCTTGATTCCTTCGATTCGGAGCCTAACACTTGCCAAAAATAGGCGAGTACTATGAGATACCAAAATCGTGTAAGAAACAATAAGACAGAGCATAAATGGAAAGGGAATCATGGAGCGATTCAATGTTGAGGTCGGAGTTGGACATAATAAGGGAGGCGGCTGCTAGGGATTGAGATGAGAGGAGAAGAGAGGATTTATGAGCGACAGTCTTAGAGAAATGGTAGGGTTTCGGGTGGGTTTGGTTAGTTTAAAGCAGAGGGATGATTGTGGGCTATTGATCTTGAGAGATCGACAACTAGGATTAGAAGAAAACAGAGCGGGTCGTTGTAACGGGTCCCAACCGAGTTTGGGAGAGGGGTCATTTGGTTTGGGCCAAATGAGGTTGGGCTAAGGATTGGGGATCTCTAGACCAGTGATTTGGGTTTGTTTGGTCCAAAATTAGCCCAAAATTTGGGCAACAAATTAAATACACGAAAAATTATAAACAAATATTTATAAAAAGTAATTAACAAACAATAAAAATATTGTTTATGTAGTAAGATGCTTGAAAATAATAATTTAACATTGTAAAAATATGAAATTCTATTTGGGTACAAATAATGTAATAAAAATATAATTATGCACATCATATAGGCTATTATTGTAAAATTATGTAAATAGCTTAAAAATATAAATATACTTATATAAAATAAAGTAAAATATTCTGAAACATATATGATGATGAAAATAATAACTTTGGATAATTAAGGTAATCACAAAAGAATTTAAGGGTAATTAATAATTATTTAAATAATTTAAATGCAAGAAAATCAATTTTAAAGCTTTTTTTAAAAACCTTTTTAATAAAAACTATAGAAAATACTTGTATAACTCTTGTAAATTAAGTAACGATGCAAAATGATATTTTGAAACTATATATACTATTTGAAAAAAAATATGAGGGCATAATTGGGTATCAACAGTTGCCCCTCTTTACCTGGGAATGATGAAAGAGTTGTCGGGTAAAGAAAATAAATTTTTGTCCGAAGTGAGTGAGGAACGATGTATTTTTAAAAAATGGGAGCCGAACCCTGGTTCTTGAGTTGCCTACATATTCCTGGTATTTTAGGAATCAGGTCGTGTGTAGTTCTGGATCCAACAGCGAACGAAACCGATGGAGTTGTTATAAGAGTGGTCATATGCTTCGAAAAATAGATCTTTTGGATAGGGTAGTGTCGTAGGTAACGACTAATTTAGGTGGAGCCGTGAATGCAAATTTGAACGTTACAGATGTATAAGGAAAATATTTGAACGGTTATGGAACAAAGGGTAATCAATTGCTGACCATCAGTTACATTTGAGGTGATCGAAGGATGTGAACATTGTGAACGGAAACCAGAGCGAGAATTGCTCCTGTTTGTAGAACGATTACCTTCCGAGTTACCTGCAAAACTTAAAACATGGTGCATACGAATATATATGGGTTATTGCGAAAATTTAAACATGATGCAAATTCCCTTTGAACCATGAAGGTTGCCTTCGGATGATGAGGATGATGTCCTTAGACCATGATGTCCTGGGCCATGAAGTGTATGATAAGGGATTTGCCGGCCATAGAATAGTATCCTCGGGCCATGAAAATGGTGCCTCTAGACTATGATGCCTTTGAATAATGATATGCAATTTCGAGAGATCCTCCGGCCATGGCATGATGTCTTCGGGCTATGAGGATGATGCCCTCAGACTATGACGCTTTCGGACAATATGGTGATGTTTCAGCCCATGAGATGCAAAGATACGGTGATATCGATCGTTTGATAGAGGAAACAAGTAATGCTTAGTCATATGCGAGAATAGGGCTGCTTATCGGGCGGATTGGGCGGTTAATTACTCTTAACGGTTTGGCTTAACAGTTATCGGCTTTTTAATGTATTAATCCGCTAGCCACCCGATAAGATATCGGGCGGATTGGTATCGGTTTAGTTCTTATCGGGCGGTTATCGAGCAGTTTATCGGCCTAATTCAATCTATATTACGTGCATTAATTATTTGTTGACCGCCTAGCATACAAATTCAGAATAGAAAATTACACATTGAGTCCAGACATACATGTTTGTTAGTGCCTACATAAGAATGATGTAGTGTAGAGTGAAAAAAACAGAACACATTGTAGTCTATATTACATCCCAAAGCAGACTATGAAATGATGTAATTAAGGAAAAAGTAGTTCTAATGGATATGCCACTGTAACTCTTGCTAGTTATAACATGGATCATACAAGGATATCAAATTTCATTGAGATAACTATGTGATTGCCTGGGTTTAGATGCAAAGGAACAATTTCAGTAGTTTAGCTCATTAAATATAATGGTATCTAAGCTTTTATTAATTTATTCATAGCACAAATGAAGCAAAATTACAATAAACGTGCGGTCCTTCTCTTTTTTTCTTGTTCATTTCTCTTAGAAAGGTAACAATATATTAATAATTAATACAAAGGATGTGCTGGAGCCATATTTACAATTTTAAAAAGCAAAAATATAAGCTTGCTCTTCATACTAGGGCACTAAGATACAGTGCTGGAAGCTTGTAAGTCGATGAGATAGAGTAATGCGGGTGGCTGCTGGAGTGCTGGTTGAATTTCTACTGAAGCTGGTTGAATTATGCTCGAATAAAGAGAACCATAATTCTGTTGGTGGCTGCTGGTTGAAGTTTAGGCTTTAGGGTTATATATATTCTCTTAATGGGTCAACGGATTATCCGTTAAGAAAATTGAATAATCCGCCCCCAAACCGATAAGCCGTTAATTAAAAAAATTCAATCTGTTCCCCGTCTGTTAAACCGTTAATCCGATACCAATAAGCCATTAAGATTCGGGTTCGGTTCGATTTTCGGTTTCGATTCGATTTTGAACACCCCTATGCGAGAACGAGACGAGACACGGTTTAGTCTTGTATGAGATGCGGGCATTGCTTAGTCCGATGCGAAGAGCGGAGACAATGCTTAGTCTCATGGAAGGAAAGGCAATTCCTAGCCTTATGCAATAATGGAGGCAATGCTTAGCCTCATGCAGGAAATGGAGATAGTGTTTAGTCTCATACAATGAAAGGCAGTGCTTAGCCTTATGCAATGATGAGGGCAGTGTTTAGCCCTATGCAAGGAAAGGGTTATAGCGCTTGGGCTGAAAGAGCCCCTTCGGAGTCTGTACACACCCACAGTGAGCGTTGGTACCTAAACCCTAAACCCTAAACCCTAAACCCTAAACCCGTCATTCAACCCAATTTACAGAAATTCTTTCTAAAACATATAAGTATCAAATGGTTTCAACAAAGTATGCAACTTTACAGTATTTTTGCATATGTCCTTTTTTCCTATTCTGATGACCGATCATTATTCAGAAAGCACTATGCTAAGGTCTACTATAATAATTGATAAAGGTTGTTGGGTATAATTTTACCATCAGTTGTCAACGTTCCGGGTTCTTGGGAAGTAAAACGCTCCGTTGCCAACCACCACTAGCAACACCGTCATCATATACCATTATCAGTGGCAAACAAGCGGATCGGGACGGATATAGACGGGTCGAAAATGAGTAATGCAACAAATGGATAATTATCCGATTCAATCCATATTTAATACGAATAAAAACAGATTAATCGGCGGATAATATGGATATCCATATTATACATGATTTATTGTATATGATCACTTTTGGGGGAATTCGTCTCCCAAACTTGAGAAACTCCCAATTTGAGGCTTTACAAATATAAAAGTTAAATACATTAGTCATCCATTGATTATCCATTTTCTAAGTGAATAAGATGATTCTTATCCATATTTGATCCGATTTTTAAAAATTTATTATTCAACCCATTTTTAATGGATAATATGAGTGGACAACTGTTTTTTTTAACCATTTGCCACCATTAGTCACTACCATACTAACCACCTTAACCATCATTTCCTTGCTTCACCTTTGCTTTTGTCTGGAGGGCATGCTTGAGTCACCCCGAGTAACGTCTGACTGCTATAGAAACAAAATTTCGAAAAACATGCATTTGATAAATTACTTATAAAAAATGTAGTTGTTTGAAATATGTGATAATGCACGAGAGCAAATAATTTGTTGAATTGATGATTGTGACATGCTTTTAAGACATTGCAACCTTCTTAACTTGGACTTTTGGGGATCCTCCTCAAAATTCTGCCCCAGTTTAAGTGCGTACTTCTGGCGATTCATTCCTTGGCGATTCCGAACATGATGAGATCGGGCAAACTCGAGTTCTTGCCCCAGTTTCTGACCATAGGGGGGAATGAAAATTTTATTATGATGTGACCGAACCCGCAGGGTTGCCTACATATCCCCTCTTAAACGGGAATCAGGTCAAGCGTAGTTCAGTTATATCAAATAGAAAGTGCAAACATAAACTTAAACATAATATCTCTTGACTGCATCCGAATTGATAGGTTTTGGCCAAATCTCTCCATCTATTTCTGCAAGTATAAGTGCTCCTCCTATTAATACTCGGTGAACCATGTAAGGGCCTTGCCAGTTGGGTGATAATTTCCCCTTTGCTTCATACTGACGTGGGAAGATCCGTTTTACTACCAATTGCCTCGGTGTGAATTGCCTTGACCTAACCTTTTTGTTGAAAGCTCTTGCCATTCTATTATGGTAGAGTTGACCGTGACATATTGCGTTCATTCTTTTTCCATCAATGAGTGCTATTTGTTCATACCGAGTCCGTACCCATTCTACGTCACTAAGCTCGGCTTCCTATATGATTCTTAAGGAAGGGATTTCTACTTCGGCGAGAATAACAACTTCAGTACTGTAAACCAGTAGATAGGGAGTTTCCCCAATGGATGTACGAACTGTGGTGCGATACCCGAGTAAAGAAAATGGTAGCTTCTCATGCCAATGTTTGTAATTGTCTACCATTTTCCTTAATATCTTTCTGATGTTCTTGTTGGCGGCTTCTACGGGTCCATTTATTTGCTGCTTGTATGTTGTAGAGTTCCGATGCTTGATCCATTCATGGCTTTCATCAAATCACTGTTGAGATTGGCGGCATTGTGAGTAATGATTGACTCATGTACTCCAAATAGAAAAATGATGCGGCCCCGAACAAAATCTGCTACGACCTTCTTAGTTACAGTCTTATAGGATGCGGCTTTAACCCATTTTGTGAAGTAGTCTATAGCCACCAGAATGAACCTATGTCCATTTGAAGCTGCAGATTCAATTGGTCTGATGACATCCATACCCCAAGCAGAGAAGGGCCAGGGCGAACTCATTGCATTGAGTTCGATGGGCAGCACTTGTATCATATCAGCATGCATCTAGCATTGGTGACACTTTTGAGCATATTTGATGCAGTATGTTTCCATAGTCATCCAGAAATATCCTGCTCTTAATATCTTCTTGGCCAGAACGAAACCATTCATGTGGGGTCCACAAGTTTTAGCATGTATTTCTTCGAGCAATCTAGTCGCCTCCTTGGCATCGATGCATCACAAAAATCCTAAGTCAGGAGTCCTTCTGTACAGAATTCCTTCGCTTTGAAGAAATGGTTGGCCAATCTTCGAAGCGTGCGCTTCTGAGTGTGCATAGCGTGCTCTAGATATTCTCCCCTTTCCAAGTATTCCTTGATGTCGTCGAACCACAAATTTCCGTCAATCTCTTCTTTAACATGAGCACAATAAGCTGGATGCTTATGAATTACTATTAGGATAGGATCAATAAAATTCTTGTCTGGGTGTTGTGTCACGGAAGACAAAGTGGCTAATGCATCTGCAAACTCATTCTGAATCCTTGGAACATGTTTGAAATCTATCTTTGTGAATATGTTGATCAACTCTTGTACACAATGCAAGTATGGCAATATTTTTGGTGTTCTTCATAGCCCATTCTCCTAGAACCTGGTACTCCAATAGATCTGAATCTCCGATTACCAGCAACTCCTAAATGTTCATGTCAATGGCTAACCTGAGTCCTAGGATGCAGGCCTTATATTTCGCCATATTGTTGGTGCACGGAAACCTGAGTTTTTTGGATACCGGATTGTGTTGACCGGTTTTTGATACTAAGACAACTCTGATACCCACTCCTTTAAAGTTTGCTGCTCCGTCGAATAATATCCTCCAACCATCGTATGCCTCAGTAATATCTTCTCCTACAAACGATACCTCCTCGTCGAGAAAATACGTTTTTAATGGTTCATATTCTCCGCCTACGGGATTTTCTACCAAGTGATCCGCCAATGCTTGCCCTTTGACTGCCTTCTGAGTTACATATACGATGTCGAACTCACTCATCAATATTTGCCACTTTGCTAACCTTTCTGTAGGCATGAGTTTTTGAAAGATGTATTTTAGTGGATCCATCCTTGATATGAGATATGTCATGTACGCACAGAAATAATGTCTCAACTTTTGGGCTATCCATGTCAAAGCACAGCAGGTGCATTCCAATAAAGAGTACCGGGCTTCGTAAGGCGTGAACTTCTTGCTCAGATAATATATCGTCTGCTCCTTCCTTCCAATTTTTGTCCTAGAACACAACTAAAGGCCCCATACAACATAGACAGATAAAGCAACAAAGGTTTTCCTGGTTCTGGTGGGACCAACACGAGCGGTTTAGATAAATACTCATTGATTTTGTCAAAGGCTTTCTGGCATTCTTCAGTCCAGCTTGTTGCAGCATCTTTTCTCAGCATTCTGAAGATTGGCTCACATATCACTGTTGATTGTGCTATAAAGAGGCTGATATAATTGAGGCGCCCTAGAAAACTTATCATGTCTTTCTTATTCTTTGGCGGTGGCAAGTCCTGGATAGCTTTGATTTTTGATGGGTCTAACTCAATACCTCGACGACTGACGATGAAACCTAACAACTTTCCAGCAGGGACTCCGAAGTCACATTTTGCAGGGTTCAACTTCAAGTTATATTTTCGAATCCGATCGAAAAATTTCTTCAGGTCTGCTATGTGAACCGAACTCCTTTTAGATTTGATGATAACATCATTCACGTACACCTCTATTTTCTTGTGTATCATGTCGTGGAGGATAGTTGTCATGGACCTCATGTAGGTGGCCCCAACATTCTTCAAACCAAATGGCATTATTTTGTAACAATATATCCCCCACGGTGTGATAAAGGCAGTCTTTTCGGCATCTTCTTCATCCATCCAAATCTGGTGGTATCCTGCGAAGCAATCCACAAAGGATTGGAGTTCATGCTTGGCGCAGTTTTCAATCAGTATGTATATGCTAGGCAGCGGGAAATCATCCTTAGGACTTTCTTTGTTCAAATCTCGGTAATCGACACATACTCTAACCTTCCCATCTTTCTTTGGAACTGGCACAATGTTGGCTAATCAGGTCGGGTATTTTACCACTCGGAGAACCTTGGATTTGACTTGCTTGGTGACCTCCTCTTTTATCTTCAAACTCATATTTGGCTTGAACTTTCTCAGTTTCAACTTTACCGGTGGACATATAGGATTGATGGGTAGCTTGTGAGCTACTATAGATGTGCTCAAACCAGTCCTATCATCGTAGGACCATGCAAAGATGTCCTCATATTTCTTTAGGAATCTGATATACTCTTCTTTCTCTGACGGTGATAGATGAATGCTTATACGAGTTTCCTTGACTAATTCAGAATCCCCTAAGTTAACGACCTCAGTTTCCTCCAAATTAGACATCGATTTGTTTTCAAAATTCTCTACTTCTTTGATAATTTCATTAGGTATTACATCATCTTCTAGATCTTCTGAATCACTGTCCTTATGTTGCGTTGTCTTATTACATGTCACAGTCGTAGGTTCATTAGGATATGTAATAATTATGCTGAAAAGAATGTAGAAAAATAGTAATAAATATGAAAAGCATTAATGCATTAATAAACTTTTAAAATGTCAACAAGTACGACTCGATGGCTCGAGTAATTATCTCAAAACAAAATACTGAAAATGTCTTAAATTCTCAAAACTATTTGAAAATAATTCATGCTAATTTGCCAGGCTATCCAGGAACTCGGCGAGCCTGAGATGGTGCAGCGGACCAGTTTTTAAGAACAACTCCATCTTCCCTTGTCTAAATGGTAAGGTCTTCCTCCTCCTCCTTCTCAACAATTGCACTGCAGTCCATGTCTTCTTTATCTAGAAATAGCTTCCTCATGTCGTCCAAAATCGCATCTTCCGCAGATCCCCGTATCATGTCAGCTTGATAGAATGTCTGGTGCAGAGGTGGTATAGGTTGTTCCAGCGGATAATAAGGGGTACGCCATGGCGGTGTCAAATATTGATATTCTTGCCATGTATATTCATATCCGAGTCCAAAGGTCATGCCATGATACTGTGTTTGTACGGGTTTGGTGATCCCCTGAAGCTTTTTGCCAAGTCCCTTGCCTGGTTCATATCCCGTCCACAGCAATATGCTTTCTATCTTCTTGCTCCACCATCGGTCCTTTTCAATTGCGTTCACCCGCTCGATGCAGTGATATGTTTCTCCACCTAACTTTCTCCTATTTTCGATGGCTGGAACGGTCTGGTTGGTGTAGATAGGGTTGTTTCCATCTCCATGAATGATCACCTCCTGATGATTCCACTCGAACTTCACAACCTGGTGCAGAGTTGAAGCCACTACCCCGGCTGCATGTATCCATGGCCGTCCCAACAATAGATTGTAAGTAGAAAAATTATCTAGCACTTGGAACTCAACATCAAACCAAGTCAGACCCATCAATAGATCGAGGTTGATTTCTCCGATAGTGGCTCTCTGAGATCCATCAAACGCTTTCACATTCATGCTTTCCATTCGTATCTCATACAGGCCTTTACCCTATCTCTTTAGAGTGGTCAGTGGGCATATGTTCAGAATGGAACCTCTATCTATCAAGACCCTGGCGATGAACTTGTCCTCGAATTGCACTGTGATGTGCAACGCCCTGTTGTGACTTAGTCCTTCTGGTGGTAACTCATCTTCATGAAAAGTGATTTTGTGGCTCTACAGTACTTGTCCAACCATGTTAGCCATCTCTCCACTAGTGATGTCGGCGGGTACATAAGCTTCACTTAACACCTTCATCAAAGCATTCTTGTGCACATATGAGTTTTGCAATAGTGATAAGATGGATATCTGAGCAGGAGTCTTGTTCAGGTGGTCAACAACAGAGTACTCTCTTGCTTGTATCTTCCTCCAAAGATCGTTAGTGCCAGTCTCAACAACAGGCAGCTTAGGTGCAGCTTCTTTGCTCGTTCCTCCCAGATTCTCAGGTGTGTAAATTCTGCCAGTTCTGGTCATACCTTGCGCGGCACTTGTTTCTTCCATTTTGGCTTTTCCTTTTCTTCTTGCTTCCGCAACATAATCCCACAGGACAACATCAGACTTGTAAGATAGTGTGGGAGCTACCATTACAGTGAAGGGTGTAGCTACCTCAACTTCAAATGGCGCTTAAGTTTATACCAAGACCAGAGATGTTTTAGGAGCATCTCCCTCTCGAATAAGTCCAATGGACCCTTCCCGATCCCACTCCTCATCAGTTTCTATCACGTGCACTCCCTCACCTCTATGATTCGGGAGAGGGTTGTTGCGAACATTTGGTGCATCTTCCTTTGCTTGTATAACCTTAGTGTCGACCGGCATCTGAATCTTATCTTTCAATGTGCGACATTCTTCAATGGCATGACCTTTCATGCCTGAATGATAAGCACATGTTTTGTTGGCGTTGATCTATTGGGAGGGATTTTCCACAACAACAACAGGAATAAGGGTGACATAACCGGCGACCTTCAGCCTCTCATACAGTTGGGCTATGGGTTCAGCAATTGAGGTGTATTATCTAGGTGATCTGCGGTCGAAATTTAGACGTGGCTTTGGGTAGTTTTGGTGGGCTGGTGGGGTGAATGGTAATATGCAGGTTAAGTGTTGTAGGTGTGGCAGGTGGGGGCAGGGTATTGGTATTTTGGTGGTGTGGGTGGAGGTGTTTGGTATGTGAGGGGAGACTTAGGGCCATGGTCTACCATCACGGCACCCACTTCTTTCTTCTTTGAGATACCTCCTGATTGCAAGGCTTTATTCGTGGCTTGCAGTGCCTCGAAACTAGTTACCATGCCACTCTTGATTCCTTCTTCTATTCTTTCCCCTAATTTGATGATATCGGAGAACTTGTGATTTTCGATGACCATCAACCTTTCGTAATACTGCGGATCTTAAGCTCTAACAAAGAACTTGTTCATTTGTTCTTCTTCAAGTGTTGGCCTTACCTTTGCGGCCTCTGACCTCTAACGAGTAGCATACTCGCGGAAGGTTTTTGTCAGCTTCTTCTTAAGGTTTTGAATGTAGAAAACGTCTGGAGCATTCTCTATATTGAACCTAAATTTGTCCATGAAGTCTGATGCTATACTCACCCAATAAACCCACTTCTTTGAGTTTTGACTGATATACCAAGACAAAGCGTCTCCTGTAAGGCTTCACATGAATAGTTCCATGCGGATTTGTTCATTCTTACCCACTCCTACAATCTTGTCACAGTATGTTCTTAGATACACCTTCGGATCACCAGTACCATCGAACATTTTGAGCTTGGGAGGTTTGTAACCCTCCGACAGTTCCACATCCGGCAGAATACACAGGTCTTCATAGTTTGGACCTTCAATGCCTTTCCCACCTTCAACACTCTAGACTCTCCCTATGAGCTTATTGAGTTCCTTTGCCATGTTTCTAATGAGCAGGTCCTTCTCAGTTGGTTCGGGTATATATAGGGTTTGCTGCGGGGTATGTGGTAAGGTTTTCACATATATCGGATTGCTTTGATGAGTTACTGGAACATAGGTATACGAGTGGTCATTAATTGAGTTTTGGGGATCGGGAGTAGGTTGTGGTGCATTTTGGGGAGTGTGATAAGTAGTGGTTTGTGGGTATTAAGCTGGATGATGGTGATGTTATTGAGGGGTTTGCACTGGTTGTGGGTTAAGGTTCTTGGGAGGTGCGAGATTATGATACTAGTGTTGTGCGGGAGGATTCAGAACTATGGGTGGTGGATTCTGATTTTGTGTATTTTGTGGTGGTGTTTGGTTCTGGGTAGTCGGGTTTTGCTGGTTGATGTCGGAAATATTGAGAGTAAGGGAAAGGTTTGCCATATTTCGGACCTGCTCAAGCTCGCCCTGTAGTCCCAGGATTTTCTGCTCCAAACGTAAAACCAACTCATTGTGCCCCGGAGTACTTCTGCCATCTGAAGTTTTAACATTTTCCGCCACATCGGCATTGTCTTTCCGGATACCACTTAAATCATCCATTTTCCCTTTGCCCTTGCTTTTGCTTTTCGGGTCGCTTGGTGGAGGAGGTGGTAGAGGGCCTCTGGATCTAGTGTAGTATGTTGATGATGGTAGTATGCACGAACCAACCTTTGGGAACGGGAGTAATCAAAAATAAAGAAAAAGCAAAAGATAACTAAGTCAGTAAGGTAAAATAAAAGAGTGTTCGCAATATTTAAACATATTTCACAAAGTCATGCAATAATTCACGTCCTAATTTGGGGACTCCATTGTGCCTGAGGTAGGCCTAAGAGACACATAGACTTGGAGAAAATTGGTGCCAACATTTTCTTCATTTCATTAATGCGAAAATGAGCCAAAACAAACTTTCACTAAATAGACAATAATAATAATAAAGTCACTAATGGCATTTAGCCTTATTACATCAAAATCTAATCTAAGTTAGAAATCAATAAAGAACATCATCTCCTAATCTAGTGGGTCCCTGAAGGATCTTCTCTATGCTTGGCTCTTTTGATCCCGCCAATCAGGTTTTCCAGATCGCGCATATCCAACAGTAAATAAGCTTTTGCCAGATTTTCCCCTTCATCGTCGTCCATGCCTTGACAATCCGAGAGTCTCTTTCTCATCTTCACTTCTAGCTCCGTCAGGCCTTGTTCCAAGTATTCCAATATTTCTGTTGACTTAGTGGAAATCTCCTTCCATTCCCTTATCGCCTCCATGTTCACTTTGTGCTGCTCTAGATGTTTAGCTTCGGACTCGAACACCCTTTTGCGTAGCCTCTTATACTTAACTTGTGCCTCAGCCACTTCATTTATGATCCTATCCTTCAGATTGACTCCTGGCTTGACGTCCCCCGCTATGTCACCTTCCAGCCATGATAGATAGTAGTACATATAACCGGCATGATACCTGTCTGGCTTAATAGTTTCTCCTTCCACAATGATCTTTTGGTTCCACATGTGTTGTGCTTCGAACTTGAACGGAATGACATCTCCCTTAAAATATGCCTTGTACTGGACCATATTGGAAACCCGAGGTATGACTTGTTTTCTTCCAGCTTATCTCATTACCCTTATAGGAGCGTAAGGGTATATACCTCGCAGCTCGATCAGCACCAAGTGAGTAGTCCCCTTCGATCTGATGATGAACTCACTACTAGGAAACCATTCAAACATCCAATGCACCTGCTCTTCTGTCAGATTGCTGAAGAAACACACCCAACTTACAGCATTTCCAGGCTTTGCAAACCTGTCTAGAATAAACGTCATTTTCTTTGGGTGATGGTTGGCTATGTAGTCATTTAGTGGCCTTCGTAGAAGCGGTTGACGATACTGACCCTTCTGAAAGTGTTCCAGTAGCCAGACGTGTAGCAATAGATTACAACCCTTAAAGTGTCTGAATCCCTGCTTGCACCGATCTAGAGCGCGGTACATCTCATCTAAGATCATTGGGATGATAGTATACATTTGTATTTAGATACCATCCATTAAGATCCTGGCGACCATGGCTAAGCGAGTATGAATTCTTCCTCCTTTTATTGGAAAGATCAACAACCCCAGGAAGTAGACAATGAAAACATAAACCCGGTGATGCACCCATCCCAAAGAAGTAATGGTTAGTTCATCATGATAAAGATGATATGACTTGCTATGCTCATAACTCTCGTAAAGAAACTCAAAAGTGATATATGATTTCTTTAGACAGAGCAGTTCGTCATTCTTCTTAAAATCCAACATTTTCAGGAAACCGCGAGGAGTACGATTCTCTGGTACTAGAAGTACCGGACTATCCCATGGTAACTTGGCGAAACCTCCTATTTCTTCTAGGAGAGGAGTCATTTCTATATTGCCAAACCGAAAAATAGCTCATTTCTCATCCCAGAATATGGTAGCGGCCTCGATCAATTCCCTATTTGGTTGAATGTTCAAAAAACGATGGTAGGTCACCAAGTACTCTCCTCATATGATTCTTGTCACAAAGCGCAAGGTCTTTCTACCAGTCAAGTAGCAAAGGCGGGATATTCTAGACCATATCGAATCTGGGGATTTCGTGTTTTATTTTTTGCAAACAAACAAAGGTTATCCCTTTCCCCCTCCAGATTTGACTACTTATGCAATAATGATCAACACGTTGGCACATTTTCACTAAGTAATGCATATAATATAATAGTGTCCATTGGGATTGTGGAAATACCGTCGGACTTTGGGCAAGGTTCATCTTAGCGGGTTGTTAAGTTAACAATGCTTCAACCCATACTAGATTTAGCATGATGCATGTATATTTCACATTAGAGTAGTATTTCTAGAAGGGTCTAGACCGGTACTCCCAAGTGGATAACTTGAGAGGGAAAGGCACGGGACTGTCGACTGCACTGCTGATCGACTAGTCTACCGCAAATAAACCTTTCTGATTTAAAAATGGTGATTTCATAAAAGCGTGGACACTCATCAAGCGCCACTATGTTGATAATTGGCATGAGTGGCGTATGATGTGGAGCATGCTTTATGCAAAAATAATAACACATAGTCAAGTATTTACAGTAAAAGCAATAAATAAAATAGCAAAGGTGAACATGAAGAGAAAAGAAAAGAAAGACAAAAGAGAGAAGTCATTTTAGCTCATGAAAAAATGTGCGAGAACGTAATGAAGCTGGTAGGGAAATAGGGATGAGAGAGTCATAATATAGCAGTCTTAGACAAGATGGAGGAGATGGAGAGAGGTCATACATGTCATAACAAATAAAGGAGAATAAGGTAAGGGATGTGCATGTCATAGCAATTTAAAATAGATAAAGGCAAATAAGGGAAGTGATGTGCATGTAATAGCAGTTTAAACAAATAAAGAAAAACAAAGTAATCCACATAAGTCAAGTTCATTATGGTAAAAGCCTAAATATTTCCCTAGCAGAGTCGCCATGTTGTCGAGCCCCGTTTCCTCGCAAAAGCGGGTTTCAGCGTGTGGCAACTCTTTTAAATGGGTATTAAAAGAGAAGAGTCGTCACCTAACGATTTTGAGGTGCGTTAGGGCACCTATTTGCAAATAACTCTGTTTGACTAGTCCGTGTCACCAAAGATCAGGTAAGGGCTCATATTATCTCAAAGAGAAGGTGTTAGGCACTCTTCGAACTTCGAGGTCCATAACTGTAGGTCCCGACCGAACTTTAAATCATGTGGATTATGCAATTAAGCTAGGTGATCAAACAAATAAAGGAAAATTTAGAAGTCGAAGAGTCTTATTAGGACATATGAGAATCGGCATAAATCTTAATGACTACAAGGATACAACTATATTGATCTCTATTAGATGACTGAGTGTAAAATATATAAAGAAGGGGGGGTCCTAAGTTTTTTAGCCTAATGTATCTCCCCGTGCAACATAAATAATACTTCGCAACTCCCTTAAGGTAGAGGTTGCTCATATGATTCAGCGGGCACAGACTATCATCTCTTGCTACCCAATTACTATGTTGAAGTTGTTTACTTAAAGGCGCTCTAATTCAATTCTAAATCGTACCCTATGCGTGCACTACCCGTCCCATGCCTATGGTCCAGGAGGCTTTGGACCTCTATTAGGTGGTCCTAGACTCAGCTTAGGTTGCTCAAAATGATAAAAACCAGGCAGTAATCAAAACAGATAGGACTTCACGTAAAGACAATTAAAGGCTCAAATTAGCTTCCACACATAAACAACAAATGCACGTGGGCAGTTTAGGCAGTACAAATTTTAGGGAATTAAGACGCATAAGAGTTGTCAAATCCTATAGGTATAATTTCTAGGCAATTCTGATCTCCAGCATCACACAAACATCACTGTTGTTTATGACTAATGAATTTGCAGATTAAAGGTGTTAAAGAGCTCCTATAGGCATGATCTCTAAATTGTTCATGCAATGGGGCAGTAAAACTGTTGAAAGCTCGGAATTAACGACGTTTGATTTTATAAACATGCTTTCTAGACGAGTGATAATATCTCATATGCAGGATTGATAATTGAACTTGATTTTATAATACTTCATCCCTATAGGCATGTCATCTAAGGGCAGCGTAATGAAAGTATCGGAAGTAGTCGATTGATTGATTAAGATCCTATTGTCATGATGTCTAAGGGAACAGCGTTCTAAGAGCAATTGAAGCAGTTGATTGATTAATTAGTGGAAACCCTATAGACATGGTATCTAGGTGGACATTAGCAAAATATGTGTTATTGTATCCTATAGGCATGCTATCTAGAAGCGTCTAGTAGTACATACAGAAACAAATATAGCAATTACTTGAGCCAACATGTTTTGACAAGTTAAGTGAAGTGTGTGCGTGATTCCTATATGCATGCTTTCTATTAGTGTACAACACACTAAACTAAATAACATATAAGGCATGCTGAACTAAATAGCAAATAGAACACATAGATCCTATAGGCATATTTTCTACCCTTTTATGCAAGCATTAGAATACCCCATCCCTTTTCACTAATCTCCCCCATCGCTTGTTTACAAATTATTACATGACCAAAGACAAAAAAAGGAATGGTAAGAAACAGACTTCGAATATTACAGAACCAAGATGATTACATGCCCAACAAATAGGGCAGACTTAAGAAGAGTTAACTCCAGCACTGCCTGGGCCTTCAGTAGACTCTTTCACTCGGATAGCAGGCCCGGATCCAAAACACTTCCCAAAAACAGGAGAGTATGCCCATTTGCACAACCCAAAGCCACACATGGACTCATATCCAGCCCAATATTGACCAATTTATCAAATTAATTAATAGACCATACATGGAAACCAACCAAACAGTTCTAAAGCAACACCTCATAGAGACGGGGTTGTATGACATTTAGCAGGATTCATAAACACATTGGCATTTCAGAAGCAAGAGTGACAGCATTGATCAAACAAAGAACATGAAACTAGGAGAGTCAATAGACTTGACTTGAAACATGGGAAATGCAACATAGGTTACATCATTAAGCAGGTGACAACATGCTAAAGATAGACATAATACTAGGAGAGTTAAGGAGACAAGCCATTTTAGATTAACAGGGCAAACATACTAGGCACATACGAGGTGAACATGCTAATTTTTCCAGAATGAGTTCAGAATAGAGCATTGGCCTAAAAGGATTTTAAAACCTAGGAGTCTAAGTTATGAATGGACAGAGTCGTAGTCAGGAAATGACAATTACACACGACAAACAGGCAAGCAAGCAATCGATGAGAAGCCTAATCATGCTAAGTATAACACAAAGATCTCAAAGTCCAAAGGTGTCATGGCAGGAAGACATATAATCTTAAAGTTAAATAGAACATGCAGACTTAGAAATTAAGCCAGTCGACTATGGATGATCATGGAACCTAAATGTATTGGGATTCAGCTAGAAGCATAAGCAATACCAAAGAATGCAAGATTGACCAAGCACCAGAACAAAGCAACAGGTTTGGTTAAAATATTACGACAACAAATATGGTTCATATAAGCAGGTAAAAATCAGAGTTCACATAAAGGAATTATGAACAGAAGTTCAATAAGGCAAATTCTGGGTAAGAGATGATTTCCTAGGAATTTCATTGTGAGAATCCAAAACAAGGCATGAGACAAACTCACAATAAACAGCAGAACAACAAAACAAACCTAAAGATACAAAGTCATTCAAGCTGAACACATAGGAGTTTAAAGAATTAGGCAGGTTGTGACACTAGGAGATTCAGGATTGCAGAATAGCTATAATGCAAGTAAAATTGCCAATGATTACAATACAATATTGGAGTCATATTGGTTCAAACAACAAGGATATGCGAAGCAATGTAAACAAGAAAAAGAGGATATAATTGCCAAAGTCAAGACATTCACCAGTTTGCATATTCAACAAACAAAATAGAAGAGAAGGCTAAGTGTCAGAAATAACTCGAATATCACCAGAAAAGAGAACAACCAAAAGACCCAAATCCCAGTGCGTCAGAGTTCACAGGAGCCTCAAATGAGCCCCGGGCAGTGCTCGCACTAGGGAGGTCGTTAGAGAGGGTTCCGATGGCCTTGACTTTCAGCCGGCCAAGAGCAATAGATTCAGAATAGTATCGAGTGAGTGAGAATATGAGAGAATAATAGTGATCAAGGTTCGTTAAAGGGGGGTAGGGGAGCGGTTTATATAGTAGTAAAATTGAACGAATAAACAAGGAAACATAATTAATCAAACACAAAAATAACGAAAGAAAAGCATGCAAAAATCAATCAGAATAAATTTAGGAGAAAAATCGGGTATACCCTAGTTCAAGAAGGAGAACACAAATAGTCAGAGATCTCACTGAATTGGACCCACACAGCCTGGTAATGAGTGTATACAGACGAAATATCGCCTGGATTTAAACGAAATAGAGCTTGATTCCCTCGATTCTGAGCCTGGCACTTGCCAAAAATAGGCGAGTACTATGTGATACCAAAATCGTGTAAGAAACAACGAGACATAGCATAAATGAAAAGGGAATCATGGAGTGATTCCGTGTTGAGGTCGGAGTTGGACAAAATAAGGGAGGCGGTTGCTAGGGTTTGAGATGAGAGGAGAAGAGAGGATTTAGGGGCGGCAGGCTTAGAGAAACGGTAGGGTTTTAGGTGGGTTTGGTTAGTTTAAAGTAGAGGGATGATTGTGGGCCGTTGATCTTGAGAGATTAACGGCTAGGGTTAGAAGAAAACGGAGCGGGTCGTTGTAATGGGTCTCAACCGGGTTTGGGAGAGGGGTCATTTGGTTTGGGCCAAAGGAGGTTAGGCTAAGGATTGGGGATCTCTGGGCCAGTGATTTGGGTCTGTTTGGTCCGAAATTATCCCCAAAATTAGGCTACAAATTAAATACAAGAAAAATTATAAACAAATATTTATAAAAAGTAATTAACAAACAATAAAAATATTGTTTGTGTAGTAAGATGCTTGAAAATAATAATTTAACATTGTAAAAATATAAAATGCAATTTGGATACAAATAATGTAATAAAAATGTAATTATGCACAACATACATGTTGTTATTGTAAAATTGTGTAAATAGCTTAAAAATATAAATATACTTATATAACATAAAGTAAAATATTCTGAAATATATATGTTGATGAAAATAATAACTTGGGATAATTAAGTCATCAAAAAATAATTAATAGGGTAATTAATAAATATTCATGTAATTTAAATGCAAGAAAATAAATTTTAAAGCTTTTTGGTTTTAAAAAAAATTGTTTCTCTCTCAAAAGTACTTTTTTCAAAAGCACTTTTGAAAAAAATACTTCTCAAAATAAGTTGATTTCTCCAGCTTGGCCAAACAGGCTATTAGATTACCTGTCACGACCCAAAATCCGACTAGTCGTGATGGCACCTAATCCAACTCGCTAGGTAAGCCAATTATCAAATATCCAATTCCAATAACAATTATTAAAGCAATTTAAGTAAAGAAAAATCTTAATCTTATACATTCCCCAAGAACTAGTAGTACAAACCATGAGCTTCTAAGATTAGAATTTACAAAGCTGGTATGAAATAAATACATCATATGTTCGAAATGTACATAAACAGATTTTTATAAATCTAAGGCTACCTTGAACAAGAGGCAGCTATAACCGAAACGCAGGTACATCTTCAGATCCAGCTCTCAACGAACACCGCAACATCAGCAGCCAACATTTGCACGCAAGGTGCAGAAGTGTAGTATGAGTACAACCGACCCCATGTACTCAATAAGTAACAAACCTAATCTTAGGTTGAAAGTAGTGACGAGCTAACACGAAGGTTGGGTCCAACACCAATATTCCACAACAGTTCATAACAGCATAGTACAAGTAATAAAAGAGGTATCTCAGATATAAAATGCTCAGTTCATTCACAGTTCCAGAAAAATAGACATTTCTTTTCAAGTATCTCAGTGAAAACCCATATCTTTTACCGAAAATGCCAAAATACGAGTAAGTTTGAAAACTGTGATTTTCCCCAAAACTTCTTTCGATAATAAGTAAGATGTTTCATTTTCAGATAGCATGAGGAAAGTACGTCTCTATGCCTACATATCAAGATACAGGTAAAATTATAAATGTCACCAACACCGGGTAGCAGAAGGAAATGCATCTCTATGCATGTATCTCAAGTACGCATGTCAAATGCAATGCATCTAAATGATAAGCTCATGTACTCACACTACCAGAGTACTCAATCTCATTGTCTCGCATTCTCTTTCACTATGCTCAATGCTCAGCACACTCAATCACTCAGCGTTGTACAATACTTGTTGTGGCGTGCAGCCCGATCCATATATGACCATAAGGCCCGTTGCGGCGTGCAACCCGATCCACATATATATATAGTCGGTTGAGCTCACTGGGGGTGTGCTGACTCCGGAGGGGCTCCTTCAGCCCAAGCGCTATATTGTTGTGGCATGCAGCCCGATCCAATATTGTTGCGGGGTGCAACCCGATCCAATATTGTTGCGGCGTGCAACCCGATCCAATATATATATATATATATATATATATAGCCTGAAGGCTCGTTGCGGCGTGCAACCCGATCCATATAAAATATAATCAATATAATATGCTGCGACGTGCAGCCCGATCCCAAAATGTCACTCTGACTTAGGCCCTTGGCCTCACTCAATCATCAATCTCTCCAGTCTCAATCACGGGCTCACAATGTCATGAAACTAGCGTGACAACAATGATATGATGTGTCAATAAATAATATCTGAGACTGAGATATGGTATGAATGCATGAATATGAATAAGTACGAAATATCAATGAAATCAGTGAGATGACAGTAAGAAACGACCACTATGGGTCCAAACAATATCGGCATAAAGCCTAAACATGATATCTAGCATGATTGACAGCTCAATTAATTTATCACATGGTAAAAACACGGATATCAACAAAATAGGGCCACTATTCAGTGCCATGGAAACAACAGAGTCCTAATTCACATGGTGCACGCCCACACGCCCGTCACCTAGCAAGTGTATCACCTCAACACAAATCACATAACACGTATTTCGGGGTTTCATACCCTCAGCACTAAGATTAGAAGAGTTACTTACCTCGAACAGGCCATTTCCAACACCGAGCAAGCCAAGCGATGCTCCCAAATGCCATCCCGCGCGTTCCGACCTCCAAACGGCTCAAAAACTAACCAAAAACAACTCAAATACATCAAACAATACTAAAGGAACCAATCTCGATCGAAAGGTTCAAATCTTGAATCAAAAGCCCATCCCGGGCCCACACATCAGAACACGACAAAATTACAAAATCCAACAACCCATTCAATTACGAGTCCAACCATACTAGTTTCACTCAAATCCGACTCCGATTCGATGTTCAAACCTTAAAAATTCATATTATGAAACTTTAGGCCAAAACCCCCTATTTCGCCTACAAAATTCACAATCCAATTACCAAAAACGAAGGTAGATTCGTGATATAAGATCAAATATGAGTAGAGAACACTTACCCCAATCCACAAGATGAAAATTGCTCCAAGAATCTCCTCAATCTGAGCTTGGAAATGTTAAAATGAAGCCAAAATCGCGAACCCTTGTATTTATCATTCTGCCCAGCACTTTCGCACCTACGGCACATTAGCCGCTTCTGCAGCGTCGCATTTGCGACCAAAAATATGCTTTTGTGGAGAAGCACTGAAGGTATGCCTTCGCACCTATGGTAAAATACCCGCATGTGCGCGCCCACTTGTCGCTTCGGTGCTTCTAATCCGTTTATGCGCTCAACTCACCGCATATGCGTCTTCGCAGATGCGAAGCAATCTCTGCTTCTGCGGAACCCTGCTCCCATCAATATTTCTGCTCCTGCAACCCCTTCGTCGCTTCTGCGAGCCTCGCACCTGCGCAAACCAATCGCAGGTGCGGTCACACTAGAACCACCAATAGCAACATTGAAGAAAATGATATGAAATCAATCCGAAACACGCCCGAGCCCCTCGGGACCCCGTCCGAATATACCAACAAGTCCAATAAATAACACGGACCTACTCGAGGTCTCAAATCACGCATAACAACATTGAAACGACGAATCGTACCTCAAATCAAAATCTATGAACTTTGAATTTTCAAATTCAATAACTCGTGCCGAAACATAGCAAATCAATCCGGAATGACTTCAAATTTTGCGCACAAGTCCCAAATAACATAACGAAACTATTCCAATTCTCGGAATCAGAATCTGAATCGGATATCAAAAAGTCCATTGCGGTCAAACTTTTCAAAATTTCAACTTTCGCCATTTCAAGCCAAATTCAACTACGGACCTCTGAATCACAATCCGGACGCGCTCCTAAGTCTGAAATCTCCCAACGGAGTTAGTGAAATAATCAAAACTCCATTTTAGGTTCACATTCACAAAAAGTCAAACTTGATCAACTCTTTCAATTTAAAGCTTCTAGCTAAGAATCATTCTTTCAAATCAATTCTGAATAACCTGAAAACCAAAACCAACGATTCACATAAGTCATATTACATCATACGGAGCTACTCATGCCCTCAAACAACCGAGCGAAGTGTAAATGCTCAAAACGACCGGTCGGGTCGTTACATCCTCCCCCACTTAAACATGCATTCATCCTCGAATGTGTCCATAGTTGTTCTCAAAGCCATCAAACCGCCGTCTAACCTTGCCATGCACATAACCGGGGGTGATCCCACGTCACCCTATCCCATAGAGGTTCAATAACACAACATAACTGAAATTTCTCAATTCAACCTAGCTCACAAGCCTTTGAATCAAATTTCCAACATCCGGAATTTCTTATAAGATCAGAATTTTGCTTCTACATACCGTATAAGTCTGAACAAGTTGTACCAAAAGCCGTAACCATAACTCAAATTCAAATACCACATAGCTCAAATGCTCGAAGCAATGATTTTTAATCACAGTAGTTGTTCAAATCAACCCAATGCTGGTAATAAACCTCATATCAAACAAAACCTTGTTCTAAAACCTTCGTACACTACCGATGATGAAAGAAACACGCAAAACTCATAACCATTCATCAGATCAACCAGTCATGGAATTCCCTCTCATTCGATAGGAACTATAGCAAATTCTAAGCCGACTTTCGATATTATCCTTCCAAATATGCTGTAATCAATTCCGATAGTATCCATCCTAGGTCCAATGATCTCATCTAATCCAACACGACCATTTTAGTGACATGCCACATCAATACAATCTGACGCCATAACCTGTGCAATCCGTGCACCAATAAGCAACCTTCCAAATATACTCAAATCATGGAAAACTGATTTAGACGGGAGAACTGTCCCGCAAGCTCCACAAGTACCACCACAACGCAATGCTAAGACCCTATCACACACCGTAGAACCAAAACACATGAATCTAACACAAAGGATCATATCTTAACATAACTCTGCTGCAATGCGTGACCCTATCCAAATACTGGTCCATATGAAATACCTCAAGTCACCCTGCTAAAAATCAATAACCATGCACAATTCGACATCAAGTACTCCAAGTGCATTACCATAACCACAGAGAAGCAAATGAAACAATGCCACACAAAACCCGAAAGAACATAACCAATACTCCATCGACCAAGTAATACCCAATACTCTTCCCACTCAAATTCCGCTATAAGGCCCCAATAGAACCGCACAATATGTGTATATAATCAATGAATCACAACTCCTCGTAGCATAGAAGAGTAACTCACAGATCATCTCAAAACACGAATAAGCTCAACAACAACTGAATGGCACATCCCTCAATAATAGCAGTATAGAGCCAACCACTCCGACTCAGTGTAGAATACACACCCTAATCGGGCCTACCAATGTACCCCCAAATCAACTCTGGGCACCCACACATGGATAAATAACCTTCCGAAAATCCACAATGACTGAATCATAACACATACTATCATCTAGCTAGCTTCGGCCACAACCTCACAGTCCACAATGATGAAACAATCTGCTCCTGAGAACTCCCAGCCTCCAAATCCATAAAACACACTAATCACCATATTTGATTCCATCTCCACCGCCAGAATGTCTAACATATCTCTCATACATGATCACCCCACGAGAAATACTTCTAAAATTCTTTCGTGCCACATAGCAAAATTTGAATATCAGTAGTCGATCAACCAGAAGAGTGTCGTAGTACCAATGAAGTATCCATACATCAAAACACATTGCTCCTCCTGAAATGTATACTCTCATCAAGTTATACCAAATAGTAATATCATTTACTTAGTCATCTGAAACCGTCCATGCTTCCAAACAGAACTGTGATCCCTGCTCACGTAAATCTCAATCCCACACAACATACCGCATATACCATGCCATCATATGAAAAATACGAGAACTTCATAGTCTGCTCCGAGTCACAAGAAACTACATACTCAATTAGCCAAGGACCTTCCATTTGATTTCATCCAGGAGAAATTCACTATACATCACATGCTCCTCACGCCAGCAAGAAATATACCTATCGAACCTTGATAAAAACCATTTAGAACTCTTCGAGACCCATTTGCACATAACCAAGCTATCTGAATCGAATCTCTCTAACTCAACCCAGCCACGCGGGTTGCCAAGACCCAAGAGCATTGCCACGAAACACATGTAGAGACTAGCCATGTCATAAGTACCCAAAGAACCGATCATACCCATTACTGTGCTAACCCAACCTACTACCACGATGTCCTATTTCTCCAAGTCCCTTCCAAATTGCCTTCAAATTGATACTTCTCCTTGTTGAAGCACCACGATCCTTAACAAAAATTCACCACACAAGAGGCCTTAGTAAAAAAACCACCATGCCCTAAGGCCCATAAGCCGTTGACTTCCCTCTTAAGCACCCCAAAAATGAGATACTCACTCTAAAGAGACCTTATGTGAACCTGAAACCGTTTCCTTAACCTTCTTGATACTGAAATGCATAATCCACAATGATATAAAAATGCCACAAGTCTCGACACCATCCCATGCAAATATCAGATCCTAGCCATATACCAATCTAAAATCCTCAATTTCTACATATAATTCTTGAATCCATTAGAACCATTCTCGAGAGTCATCCACTCTACTCAAATCTTAATTGAGCCGACCAAACAGACCGAACGACCTGTGCCCCATTAGTACACCAACACCCAAGAGAATAGTCCACACTCCTAAGCAATCGAGCAAATTTCCTACTCCAAGTACCCTACATCCTTCACGAATAACCACTCAATTATTTTATGATTCCCTTTACCCATAGAGCATAATACAACCTGTATCCAGAAATTCCTTTACCTGAGTCATCCTTGATCTCGACCTCTGCAAGTCATAACTAATTCACCGGTATACCCGAACCGAAACCAATACGACACATAATCGTGCAAACAACTCGTCGATAGCATACTCCCCCACTTGGCTCAAAGCCATAGAACAAAACAGTCGATAACATCACGATACCCATACTCTATTACTGCTAGAATCCCGCACTGAAATTCAACTAAATCCTTCACAAGCCCATGTAACACAAAACATATAATACCTCAAATCGTCTGCAAATCTCGCATTCACCCTTGTAATAGTCAAGCAAACTTCCACAAGCGATCCAAACTCAAATTACAACATATATCATTCACTAGTAAAAAAGAACTCTCTACAAAACATCATAAGGACCACACAACCTCAGGACACCTCGCAGGAGATAACCCGCATGCTCTGCCTCAAACCGACATCTCTTTATACCCTTCCACAGTTACGACTACTACACAATCACTTAATCTTCTTGATTCTGAACTTATCAACAAAACATGAGAATCGACTTTACTCCACAACTAAACAACATAAGAGATCCCTCAACACACCCATAACTCGAGACCATATGCCAAATCAAGACAGAAATCAAACACCCCACAGTCCTTACTACATCCCAAGTAAACTCTTCTCATCACATTCGAACAATCTGAACACATTTCACAGTCTCATCATACTCACCCCATAGTCATCCAATCACAAATTCCTCTAACAGGGACACCACCGGATATATAAGTCCCAAAAACACGTTCTCACATAACCGAAACCTCCATGCTCAAGCCACCGTCAAAACTCGGCCTCAAATCCTCCAGACTGGCCAATCATCAGCACGGCAAAATCACATCTCGTACCTCAACCATGGAATCACAAGCCGTCGGCGCACAACCGATACCGAGCGCTCACATGCGCATACGAATGCGTGGAAGGAATTCAACGAGTTACGCTTCAAGCTAAATCAATGCTGCACAATAAGGAAAGAAAGATGGGAAGTATATCCTAAATGTCCCGTAGCCTCTCGAAGATAGGTATGGACGTCATCATATCGATTAGCAAGACTCTACTAGACACTTGCCCATGACTTGTAGAACCTATGAACCTAGAGCTCTGATACCACCTTGTCACGACCCAAAATACGACTAGTCGTGATGACACCTAACCCAACCCGATAGGTAAGCCAATTATCAAATATCCAATTCCAATAACAATTATTAAAGCAATTTAAGTAAAGAAAAATCTTAATCTTATACATTCCCCAAGAACTAGTAGTACAAATCATGAGTTTCTAAGATTAGAATTTACAAAGCTGGTATGAAATAAATACATCATCTCTCCGAAATGTACATAAACAGATTTTTATAAATCTAAGGCTACTTTGAACAAGAGGCAGCTACAACCGGAACGCAGGTACATCTTCAGATCCAGCTCCCAACGAACACCGCAACATCAGCAGCCAACATCTGCACGCAAGGTGCAGAAGTGTAGTATGAGTACAACCGACCCCATGTACTCAATAAGTAACAAACCTAACCTTAGATTGAAAGCAGTGGCGAGCTAACACGAAGGTCGGGTCCAACACCAATATTCCACAACAGTTCATAACAACATAGTACAAGTAATAAAAGAGGTATCCCAGAAATAAAATGCTCAGTTCGTTCACAGTTCCAGAAAAATAGACATTTCTTTTCAAGTATCTCAGTGAAAACCCAAATCTTTTACCGAAAATGCCAAAATACGAGTAAGTTTGAAAACTGTGATTTTTTCCCAAAACTTCTTTCGATAATAAGTAAGATGTTTCATTTTCAGATAGCATGAGGAAAGTACGTCTCTATGCTTACATATCAAGATACAGGTAAAATCATAAATGTCACCAACACCGGGTAGCAGAAGAAAATGCATCTCTATGCATGTATCTCAAGTACGCATGTCAATTGCAATGCATCTAAATGATGAGCTCATGTACTCACACTCTCAGAGTACTCAATCTCACTGTCTCGCATTCTCTCTCACTATGCTCAATGCTCAGCACACTCAATCACTCAGCGTTGTACAATACCTGCTGCGGCATGCAACTCGATCCATATATGACCATAAGACCCGTTGCGGAGTGCAATCTGATCCATATATATATATATATATATATATATATATATATATATATATATATATATATTTGACTGAGCTCACTGGGGGTGTGCAGACTCCGGAGGGGCTCCTTCAGCCCAAGCGCTATATTGTTGCGGTATGCATCCCGATCCAATATTGTTGCGGCATGCAACCCGATCCAATATTATTGCGGCGTACAACCCGATCCAATAATATATATATATATATATATATATATATATATATATATATATATATATATATATATATATATATATATATATATATATGTCTGAAGGCTCGTTGTGGCGTGCAACCCGATCCATATAAAATATAATCAATATAATATGCTGCGGCGTGCAGCCTAATCCTAAAATGTCACTCGCACTCAGGCCATCGGCCTCACTCAGTCATCAATCTCTCCAGTCTCACTCACGGGCTCATAATGTCATGAAACTAGCTCAACAATAATGATATGATGTGTCAATAAATAATATCTGAGACTGAGATATGGTAAGAATGCATGAATATGACTGAGTACGAAATATCAATGAAATCAGTAAGTTGACAATAAGAAACGACCACTATAGGTCCAAACAATATCGGCATAAAACCTAAACATGATATCTAGCATGATTGACAACTCAATTACTTTATCACACGGTGAAAACATGGATATCAACAAAATAGGGCCACTATTCAGCGCCATGGAAACAAGTCCCAATTCACATGGTGTATGCCCACACGCCCGTCACCTAGCAAGTGCGTCACCTCAACACAAATCACATAACACGTATTTTGGGGTTTCATACCCTCATCACTAAGATTAGAAGAGTTACTTACCTCAAACAAGCCAATTCCAACACCGATCAAGCCAAGCGATGCTCCAAAAATGCCATCTCGTGCGTTCCGACCTCTGAGCTGCTCAAAAACCAGCCAAAAATAACTCAAATACATCAAACAATGCTAAAAGAACCAATCCCGATCGAAAGGATCAAATCTTGAATCAAAAGCCCAAAATCGGCCAAAAGCCCATCCCGGGCCCGCATCTCTGAACCGGACAAAATTTATAAAATCCAACAACTCATTCAATTATGAGTCCAACCATACTAGTTTCACTCAAATCCGACTCCAATTCGATGTTCAAAACTCAAAAATTCATATTATGAAACTTTAGGCCAAAACTCCTATTTTCCCCTATAAAATTCACAATCCAATTAATAAAAACAAAGGTAGATTCGTGATATAAGATCAAAAATGAGTAGAGAACACTTACCCCAGTCCACAAGATGAAAATTATTCCAAGAATCGCCTCAATCCGAGCTTGAAAATGTTAAAATGAAGCCAAAATCGTGAACCCTTGTATTTATCATTCTGCCCAGCACTTTCACACCTGCGGCACATTAGCCGCTTCTGCGGCGTCGCATTTGCGACCAAAAACACGCTTCTGTGGAGAAGCACTGGAGGTCTGCCTTCGCACTTGCGGTAAAATACATGCATCTGCGCACTCGCAGGTGCGTGCCCACTTGTCGCTTCTGCGCTCAACTCATCGCATCTGCGCCTTCGCAGATGCGAAGCAATCTCCGCTTCTACGGAACCCTGCTCCTAGTAATATTTCCGCTCTTGCGACCCCTTCGTCGCTTCTGCGACCCTCGCACCTGCGCAAAACCAGCCGCAAGTGAGGTCACACCAGAACCAGCAATAGCAACATTGAAGAAAATGATCTGAAATCAATCTGAAACACGCCCGAGTCCCTCGGGACCCCGCCCGAATATACCAACAAGTCCAATAACATAACACGGACCTACTCAAGGCCTCAAATCACGCATAACAACATCGAAACGATGAATCGCACCTCAAATCGAAATCTATGAACTTTGAACTTTCAAATTCAATAACTCGTGCCGAAACATAGCAAATCAATCCGGAATGACTTCAAATTTTGCTCACAAGTCCCAAATAATATAACGAAGCTATTCCAATTCTCGAAATCAGAATCCGAATCCGATATCAAAAAGTCCACTCCGGTCAAACTTTCTAAAATTTTAACTTTCGCCATTTCGAGCCAAATTCAACTATGAACCTCTGAATCACAATCCAGACGCTCTTTTAAGTCCGATATCATTCAACGGAGCTAGTGAAACAATCAGAACTCCGTTTCGGGTTCAAATTCATAAAAAGTCAAACTTGGTCAACTCTCCCAATTTAAAGCTTCTAGCTAAGAGTGATTCTTTCAAATCAATTCTGAATAACCTGAAAACCAAAACCGACGATTCACATAAGTCATATTACATCATACGGAGCTACTCATGCCCTCAAACAACCGAGCAAAGTGTAAATGCTCAAAACGACCTGTCGGATCATTACATTACCGGTACAACTATATATTTATATATACGCTGCATCAATATAGGATAAAGTAAAAGCACTACCTTTTTCATGACTGCTATAAATTCTTTTCCTCAAATGTTGAAAATGCAGGTACACGGCACCAGAGATTTTTCAACCCTTTAATTTTATCAAGAAACCATCCCAAAATGGAGGTGCAACTAGTTAAAGTGAATCATAGCTTTTTTTATATATTTGCAGTTAATGGTTTTCATATTCCTTCAATTCTCACTGCTACTGCCTACTGATACTTTACTATTGATCAATGTGGAAATCCGAAATCTTTCGAGTAGCTGAATCAATAAGCTAGTTGGATCTCCTTTACTTTATGCTTCGTGATCTGGGCAAGAATCTTAAACAACAATGTGGTCATTAGGGACTTGGAGTTCGAGAGTAAGCTACTTCTCTACTTTAATCTCGTAGACAAAAAGCAACAGAGGTCAACAACAATGTGGTCATTAGGGACAAGTTATACATGGATAAGTAATGCAGAGATTAATATTACGGAGATTAATAGTACATGAATTATTTCTTGTTGGGTGTTTGGTTCACCGCACTAAAATTGGGCATACAAAGTATCATTTATATTATTTATTTACTTTTTAAACTCAAAAATAATGAATTTACAATTATACCCTAAGACATTTGGTCTTAATAGGCTTCTTAGAAAAAGACAAAAGATAATTTTGTCCTTTTATTGGTGCTTTATCCATGTATAACTTATACATGGATTAGTTATTCCATATTGACGATAGGATAAGATAATACGCCAATTGGTATATAAAATAATACATGAATTAGTTATCATATATTTGAAATCACAACTAAATCAATACAAATTCTTATACCATGATTAATTGTCCTGTACACCATACCAAACGTGCTCTAAATTATTGAAGATGTGAAATCCATCTTTTATGTGCACTTTTATCATTTAAATGTGGTCAATTAATATAAACTTTTATCTCGAGTATGAGTAAGTTTTTCTAATTTTAGGTCACTTTTTTGGACAAACTGTGTCGTCTTGAGCAGATTTATGTTCTCAAAATTTACACGTTCCTGTTTAGTTCATATATGGTGATTTCGATATTTGGTACAACATAGCCTAAGCCTTTAAGTTTTTACTTTATAGTGCTTAGTAATTAGTAGTATCACAGCACACCCCCACCCAAAGATACATGAGAATTCAAAAATAGTCAGATTTACAAGTGATAATTGAAAAATAATTACAGTTTTAAAATTAATCAAAATTTATTCACTTTTCATATAAAGATAAATCTGAACGAAAATACTGTTCAATATCCGGAAAATATTCTAGCATAATATACTGGAGTTCGATTTTTTGCATGTGAACTTCCAGCATAATATACTGGAGTTCCAATATAATATACTGGAGTTCCAACATAATATGCTGGAAGTTCATACACAGGTGCTCCAATCTCCAGTATATTATGCTGGAACTTTTCATGTGCTAGAGTTTAAGCATAATATACTAAAAGTTCATATACATGTGCATCAATCTCCAGTATATTATGCTAGAATTTTTCGTGTTGCAGCAAAATAGTGGTTATTTTCAATGACTTTGCAAACACTGACTATTTTTTAATTATCAGTTCAAAAACTGGTTAGCCCGTGCTATTTTCACAAAGATACAATTTGAACCAGAAGTACAGGCTTGGGCCTCTTATCGAGTCCAAATCGTGAAGGTATTGGGCTTGGAACCAAAAACCAAAAGAGTTTTTTTACACGCTTGATCATTTTTTAACTATTATTTACAAAAATTGCATCATTTATTGTTTATTCCATAAAGAGCATTTTTTTTTATTATTAGCATATTATAAAAATTAAGCTCAACATTTAATAAGTTAACTGACTCACGAATCACGGAAAGTACTTTTTTTGTCCATCTCCATTCTCCCTTTCCAACATTCATCTTGTTCACTCCATTTTTTGAAAATCTAATGCATATGTGAATGCCACCTAAATTCAAGATGTACATCTTAAAATAAGATGGCGCTTCACAAATAAATATACAAAAATTATATATATAAAAATATATTTTGAATTAAAGTGATTTATATGCCTTTGTTACTTTGTATATCAAGTATCACTTTAATTCAAAATGTATTTTTATGTATATAATTTTTGTATATTTATTTGTGAAGTGCCATCTTATTTTAAGATATATTTTTAATGTATATTTCAACTATATTTTATATGTCAAGTTCCATTTTAATTCAGGATGTATTATATATATATATATATATATATATATATATATATATATATATTTATATGCCATCTTAATTAAATTTAAGATATATATATTTTTATGTATATTCACATGTCTAAGTGTCATCTTAATTGAAGATGTATTTTTTATATATTTTATATGTGTTAATTCAATGTATATTTTTTATATATACGTTTTGTATATATTAACGTATATTATTATCGAAGTAAGATCTTTATGTTAAGAAAGGAAGAAAGAAGGAAGAGAAAAACTTAAGAAAGATAATTAAAAAGAAAACAAATGGAACAAATATAGAAAATGTATTGGCTTCGGCAGAAAAAAATTAAAAAGATGAAGAAAAAGAAGGAAAGCTAATAGATAAAGAGAAAAATTACATGATTTTTGTATAAAGAATTATTGACTTTCCATTCAAATTGCTTATGTTTAGGGATTAATAATTAATATTCCTATTTTAATGGAACTGTGTGCTACAAATATAAATATTTTCCTGCCATAACTGTAATATTGGATTTTATACTAAGAATTTGTAATATTTCTTTTAAATTGTGACAGTTATATAAAGTTCCCAAACCAAAGTGAACCCGATTACGCATCGAGAGACTTAGTAGTCAGAATCAAAGGTTCATGGAGCTTGGCCTGCCTGAATCCCAAATACACTCTCCGTTCCATTATAAAATATGATATAATGATTAGTGAGTTTAATTACGATTTACAAATAAAAAGTATTTTATCTTTTATTTTGAATTTCGATCCATTAAGATTTGGAGTTCACAACCCATTTGTGGTTCTTTTGGATAAGTGTGACGGAAATGTGTGTTTAAAAAAGAGAGTGACATTTTTATATATAGCGCTCCTTTATATATATATATATATATATATATATATAACGCCACTGTAAACCGCACTATACAGGGCTGATAAGACAGATATGCATAGCGCGGTATATAACCGCGCTATATATGTATAGCGCAGTTATATACCGCGCTATATATAGATAAATAAACGTTCCCCCTCCTTCTTCCCCACATTCGAACCAGACGACCCTCCCCCCCCCCCCCCCCCCCCATTTCAAAATTCTGAATCCCTCCCCCCCTTCCCCAAATTTCCTTCTAAAACAATTGTAGTGGACCCCACTCGTCACACAAAAAGATAAGATTGTAGGTCCCACATCCTAGCCAAGCCTTCTATTGTTGTGGTTTCCTCGTTTCGGGCTCAAATTTTCAATTCATCAACTTTCCAAAAAACATAAATCGAGGTATTCCGATTTAGTTTATGTCGAAACTCGTATAATAATGCATATTAGTTGTTTTGAATGTGTTTCCATGTTGTTTTGTATTTTTTTTTGCGATTAAACTATTATATTATTTTTATCCGGACTAAGTTATTAGTGTTTTGTGTTTGTTTTATGATTAAAATATATTTATTATTTTTATCTAGTTTAGATTATTTATTTGCTTAAAGACTAGTTTCCTTTTAATGTAGTAAAATGTAGAGCCTTTTAGCGTAGAATCCATGTAGTTTAAGTATCTTTTATATTGATAGATCAAGAACAAACTCTGTCCAATTTACAAAAATTAATTATTTAATTTACAAAACAAACATACAAAATTATGAAAATATTAAAATTGACACACATAAGAATTCAGGATAGCTTGGTGCTAGTAGTCCTCAAATATCGAGCCTGGAACCCATAGGTATATACTCTGTCCAATTAAATATGATAAAAATTAATTATTTAATTTACAAATCAAACATACAAAATTACGAAAATAATAAAATTGACACACATAAGAATTCAGGATAGCTTGGTGCTACTGGGTCTCAAATATGGAGCCTGAAACCCATAGGTATATACTCTGTCCAATTAAATATTATATAATTATAAAAAATAATTATTTAATTTACAGATCAAACATAAAATTAATATTGTTTAATTTACAGTAGACGACATGGACGTGCTGCCTATGCATCCCGGACCTGTCTCCGATGAGCTATTAGTGTTACAGGGCGATCATAGATCTGCCTACGCATGGGAGGGAGAGTTACTGGCCCAGACTCTCCGCGCCAGGAGAGTGGACGACATGTGGGATTTATGAAGGACAGAGATCTCCATCCCCGTGTAGTCCAGCGCCTGCGGGATACGGGCTTCTACAGGATTTTGGAGATCGGGCGGCTACATCTCGACTGGTCTTTGATCACGGCCCTGATAGAGCGGTGGTAACCGGAGACGCACACTTTCCACCTGCCCATTGGCGAGGCCACCATCACGCTGTAGGACGCGGAGGTTTTATATGGGATGCCTGTTGATGGACTGTCCGTTGCACTGTCTCAGGCCATGAGAGAGATGACGCGTGGGCAGTATTTGGACATGCTGTAGCAGCTCACTGGTTTCAGGCCACAGGATGAGACTGCACACTCAGGGGACAGTCGCATGAGTTTGACAGCTATTCGACAACATTTGGAGATATTGCACCCCGACATCACCGGCGAGAGAGATGATCTGCATATTCACCAGTATACGAGGTTGTTGTTCCTCCTTCTGATTGGGGGGGTCTTATTCCCCAACACTTCGGGGAACCTAGTCAGCTTGTGATTTCTTCATTATCTTCAGCTGCTAGGTGATTTACCCCAGTACAGCTGGGGTGCTGCTGTTCTCGCCTACTTGTACATGCATCTGTGCCGGGCGAGCATGGGCACCCAACATGACGTATGTGGATTTTTGTCGCTTCTACAAGTGACAACATATTCGAATACTCTGTTCATTCCTTCCAATTATATCTAGTCAAAATTTATCTTAAACTTTACGTCAACTTTGTATGTTAGGTTTGGGCCTGGGAGCGATTCCTGCAGTTGCAGCCACCTCTACCACCATTACCTCCGGATGTACCACCTCCATTTCTCCATCTAGCTAGGAGGTGGGTTCTTCGGCGTGGATATGTACGAGATTACGAGGCTCGGCATAATCTCCCCCTTTGCAGGGATGTGTTGGATATGCTGGAGGGCGCATAGGTAAATATGTACCTAAACTTACTTGGTATAGGTTCACATGTGTTGCGCATACTCACGTTTTCTGTTGTTATTTGATAGTTCATCTGGATGCCATACAATGACGACTTGATAGGTGGCATGCCCGATTATTGCTCGGCCGACCGACTGATTTGGAGCACTTCCGTCCTGCTGATGTGCCTCGATATTGTGGAGCATCATGCCACGGAGCGGGTACTTCGCCAGTTTGGTCGTCCGCAGTATATACCGAGGGGGCCTACATGGGAGGCCACACATTATCAGCGGGATGATCGTTCCAGGGCGGACGACGCATATGTAGCATGGCTAGAGGCGCATGTCCATACTTGGGACCGGCGAGCTGACCTGATTCCCCCCTCCCCTTCACATATCCAGACGGAGACTATTCAGCTCTATATGCCCTGGTACTGTCGCGTTACCCGACTTTTTGTCGGGAATCCCATTCATCAAGCTGGCGGTCGGTACGTTCCATACGCCGGGCGGCACGAGGCCCTGGTATGTTTTCTGTTATTATTAATTATATAACTGTAACTTAGTGTTCTGTAGTTTATATTTTATCCGTTGTGCAGGCTATTGGCCTACATATAGTCTACCAGATGGGACTACATATGCAGCAGTATACCAGCGAGGGAGCGGCCGTTTTGCACGATTACGGCCGGTAGGTTACAGAGGTGGCTGCCCGGACACTGCAGCGAGCTTGAGAGGATCAGCGCTTGGGACACGACCCTGCTTATGTGGCGCCAGAACAGTACCAGCGAGGTAGGGGTGTCACACGAGGTAGGGTTGTCCCTTGAGGTGGGGGTGCCCTACGAGGCAGGGCTGCCCCTCGAGGTAGGGGTGCCCCACGAGGCAGGGTTGCCGCACAGGGTCGTGGTGAGCGGAGAGGAGGTGGTCCCCGGCAAGGGGGCGTTGTGGCCCCTGTTGATGATGTTGATGTTGATCTGCTGGGTGACCTACATGAGCCGGACGAGCATCCCACCAGCATGTCGTCATACAACCTTGGGATGCAGCTCACTCCAGGGACTTCGCAGGTGACCCCGTCAGGTCCATTATTGATCACGGGCACGGACCTTACCGGAGAGGATGGGGAAGCATACTTCCCAGGCTCATCGACCGCTGCTGAGGATCAACCGACCCGAGATTTGGATAGTGGGCGTCGGCTGAGTTATAGCTCATCATCACAAGCGCATGTATGTTTTTATTCGTATTAAATTTAAATTTGTTTTTTCTTTTCTCATTTATTTTCCATAACTTTATTAATTTTCTTATTAAGGCTTCATCCCCGCCCGTCACGGAGGCCCATTTGTGCGATGCTGACATGGCTACGACGGATGATTATATTCAGGAGCCCGACGAGACCATGATAAGACAATTTAAATTGTTGTGACTTAATATATACTTTCCTATACTGAGCTGACTTATTCTTCTGTAGGTTTCTACTAGACCGAGGGCCCCTTCTACCGATCCTACCAGCACCACTGATGATCATGCTGCAACACATCCTGCTATAAAGAGGCATCGTGATGAGGATGATCCTGATAGCATAGCTGGGCGGGATGGGATGCGCCTCAGGCCAGCGACTGCATTGAAGCACACAGGTTGTGGGACACATTGATTTTTTTTTCGGAGTATTTTATGTAAGTATTATTTTATGTAAATAATAACAACAATTTTTTATGTTTACATAATATGCGCAATATGTTTTTATTTTCCCGTTCCTTCTTTATTTTAATACTACAACACAAACACAAAACATAACAACTTAACATAATTTAAATTCAGTACAACTAATGAAAATATATAAAACGGGAAACATAAAGATAAAGTAGTACACTCAACACATACATGTCATTATTTAGTCACTGCCGCCCATTATTCTCTGCTCTAACCACTTAAATTTCTCTTCCATCTTATTTTTTTCTAATTCTGCCTCTTTCAATTTCTCCTTCAACTACGCATTTTCTCGTTTATATTCTTTTTCATATTCACACTGTTTTAAGGTCAAATCATAAAGATACTGCAAAGATTTTTTGTAGCATTCGTGCTTACAGGGTTCATCAATCCATACCTCAATATTACAAAAAAGTTCGTCGGGAACCCTATAAAACTTGTTCACACACATCCAGTATCGGCGACCAACTTCACCATCATCCCAACAGTCATTCATCATATATTTTTTGCCGCACTGTCACCTTGGTACATAAAGACATTCAGACATTTGTAAAAACGTAAAAAACCTTGCTTTTATGGAAAGTTCTGCTATTGGTTATTGTTAAGCGCAGAAAATAACTAGAATGCACTCGTTATTTATTGACAAGGCAACACACATAACGTAGTATTTAACCGCTATATATATATATATATATATATATATATATATATATATATATATATATATATATATATATATATATATATATTCACATAACGTAGTAGTTAACCGAGCTATACTTTGCGTGTTAAAGATTCTTTCGGATACAAAATAACTTTTTCTCAGACGGACAACTTTTCAGTTCGACAAGACAATACACATAACGTAGTATTTAACCGCGCTATATTAACGTAGTATTTAACCGCGCTACATATATTCACATAACGTAGTATTTAACCGCGCTATGTGTATTCACATATTTATCAAAAATCTACCTTTAACTCAACTATTTTTTAACTATATTTATCAACTATATTTATCAAATATATTCACATATTTTTCTACTTTTTAATCCAATACTATTTTGATTATATGAACGGGAGGGAGAAATACATTAATTCACTTAATTGGAAAATGTTAATTATCAATAAGATTTAACAATAATGGAACATAATTTTATTTGATACATCTTGCAACATAAACAAAACAACTACTTATTAAAACATAAACTCATTGATAGTTGGGCACATTAGAAGAACACCCACCACGAGCTTGATTACCACCGCCAACCAAACCAGTCGAAGGACATTTTTGACGGTCGTATCCTGTTTGCGAGCATATACTACATTTGCGTGCATAAACGGTATAGCTAACATCCATTTGGTTCCGTATACGCGTTCTCTTCTGTACCTGTATTCGACGCAAATAGTCCTTGTTACACACTGTTTTAAATAGTTACGGCGGCCAATAATGCTCAGCACCCACTAGCTGCAACTGCCCACTATAGGTGTTTAAGTAAGCAACAACACTATATTATTTATCAACGTAGTTGGTTGGCCCTAAACCTGTATGTTGAAAGCACCTGATGGCATGTGAGCATGACATGTGGTAGATGGACCATTTCCCACAAGAGCATAACCTTCTAGATTTATTTATGGTATGTACATTATTCCCCCGGTTTTGATGGATAGTGGTGCAAACTTCAAAAATATTTCTGTCGTGATCATACTACAAAAATGAATTCCAATGTGCTCGCCACATGCATTTCTCAAATCTCTTCATCGGCAGTGGCATAAATTTAACACCCATTTCCATCAATGACGTTGCAGCTGCAGCCCTTTCAACAAACCTCTCCGCCATGTGCTTGAACGACATCTGCACCATGGCAGTGACATGCAATCCTCTTGCCGACTTCAACAACCCGTTGAAAGACTCTGACACATTTGTAGTCAGAATTCCCCATCTTCTTCCACCATTTGCATGCAAAGTCCATTTGTGAAGCTCATGTCGCATCAACCAATGATAGGCTCTCTCGTCTTCCTGCCTGATAGATTCCATGTGCCTTCGGAATTTATGCTCTTGGTGGTCTGTTGCTGCCATCCACATCAAATCATGCAGATCCTTGTTAGGATGTGCCTTTTGGAAATTGGTCTTAAAGTGCCTCACACAGTAACGGTGGTAGGCATAAGGTTCTTGCCATGCAGGCAAGTTCTCTACAAAATTTAAGATACCACCATACCGATTAGATATTAGACAAATGTCGGAATGCTGTTTGACAACGTGCTCTTTCAAATAGTTCAAAAACAGTATCTACGTCTTTTGGCTTTCATTGGCACAAATAGCAAAAGCTAGAGGGAATATTTGTCTATTAGCATCTACTACAACGGCTATCAACAGCTTGATATCATACTTTCCATAGACATGAGTGACGTCTATGGATATTACCGTCCGGCAATGCGGAAAATCATCAATTACTGGTTTAAATGCCCAGAACACATAATTGAATATATATTCTGGTTTTCCCAGACTCCGCTCAAGCTTTCATTCAACAACCGTCCTGGGGTTAAAGTGTTGCAGTGCGGCCATGTACTTGGGTAGAGCTGCAAACGACTTATCCCATTTACCATAAACAATTTCAAACGTACGTTTGTGCCCGAGAAATGCCTTTCTTTTGGTAATGGTATGGCCATATTCCTGATGGACTAATGTAATGTACTCTTTGATTTTATACCTTATGGATACTTCAAGGTGTGGAATAAGAACAAGAGAAATCAAGTCAATATCCAAGTTGTAGTGATTCCCATTGAATGTGTCCATTTCACATATGTGGGTGGGAATGTATTTACCCACTTTCCACAAACCTATTTTCTTCTTGCTCGCACGCAGCATCCAATGACAACCCGTAAACCATCTGCGGCAAACAACCTTGTATACCTCCGTAGTTGACTCCCATACCCTCATCTCACAACACTCTTTTACGTTGTGCATTTTTGCCGCCCTGCTTAGGCACACTTTATCAGGAAAAAGCATGCCCTTTGCCAGCACCATTGGTCTAGAATCATCCTACATTGCTGTCCGAATTTCATCAAAATCCCTTATGAGAGCATCCACATCCGGCATACTTGGCAAGTTATCAAGGTAGGGAATCTTCCTTGAATGAAACGGCACTTGGGACTCGTACACTCTTGGTCTAACGGGGGGGTGGAGCATACTCCTTCATCAAATCAGGTCCTTCATTCTCTTCCTCCTCATCACCATCCTCACGAGGGAAGGTTGTGTCGTCTCCGGAATCATCGGCATTGTTGTCATAATCACTGTTCTCTTCCTCACTTTGTGCATCTGCCAGATACCGATTTAATATGTCGTCTTCGGGCAATTGAGTGAGGACAGGTGGTTCAACTTGCTCGTTTTTACTGCACAAACAACAAAATAATAAGCTACTGAAATTAATAAATACTTTCCATATAGCTGTATCACTTCACTTACAAGTCTAACGTGTTGACATTCCTTGATGGACATTATCCTGTTGGTGATGACTCCCGGATGGACCACCATGATCCAACACACCAGAACTACGCATATTCCAACTGGGCGTGGGTTCATAACTTGTAAAAGTCATATCTGGCCGGTACCCCATGTAAAATATATGAGTGTTAATACAAATTCAATACAACAAAAATATACATCGTAACACTAAGGAAAGTTGAAGTTTACCACTCGTCTTGTAGATTATGTAAAGCAGGAGAGAAATTATTTTCTCGCTCCTCATTCGCCCGTGGTGATAAGTTTAAATCACGGCAAACTCTTTCATTCGGAACCTGTCCGGCAAAAACTGTTCCAGAATAACCACTCGATGACTGAGGATTATCCCTACTATGCGCAACCTCATTATTGCGAACGTCTTCGACCTTGGCGTACATTTCCAACATTTTTATCACAAGAAATTCCAGGTATTCATCCGGAGTCCTCAAAAAATCCCTCAAAGTTTCATCATCGTCGATGTTAAACTCAGCATAACAAGCAACCCCTTGCGGAGTGACGGAATACGGATATCTTCCGGTTACTTTAAGGTTCACCGAACATTTCCTCACACTCATTTTATTACATAACAACGATACCAATCTACCGTACTCCATTGTAAGTGGCAACTTAACATGACACTGTGGAGATAAACTATAGCTCACAGAGTTATTCGCCACCACAACCTCACCTCCCCCTCCCCCAATATAATGAAACCCTTACTTTTCGCTCTCCAGACATTATGAAAAAATGCTTGAGAATTTAACAAGAAGAAAAATTTGAACAAGAGTTAGGAATATTTTTGAATGGATTTTTGTAAAATCCTAACGCCTTTAAATAAGGCAATGCCTCGGGGGGCTGATTTTTTTTAGGTATAGCGCTCTTTTAAAGAGCGCTATACCCATTTGAATTATTGTTATGTCAGTTAAACGTATGTGACTTATTTGTGGGCTCACAAAACGGGTATAGCGCGGTTATATACCGCGCTATGCATAGCTGTCTTATCAGTCTTGTATAGCGCGGTTTACAGTGGCGTTATATATATATATATATAGCGCTCTTTTAAAGAGCGCTACACTTTAACGGCCAAAACTCCGTTAAAATATTGCGCTCTTTAAAAGAACACTATATATAGAAATGTTACTCTTTTTTTTAAACACACATTTCCGTCACACTTGTCCAAAAGAACCACAAATGGGTTATGGAATCTAGATTTGTGTCATATCAAAGAGGAATCTTGACAGACTTACCTTGATCAGTCTGAGTTTTGATTGGTTAAGTTCAACATTAACCATGAAATGAATGAACTTCACGTGTTCAGATTTTTTAAGAACAAAATATCTCTTTTATTATTAAAAATAATATTAATAATATAATTTTTGCTAAAGGCGACTTCTACTATGTCATGTCAAATCTGCGTGAAATAAAGAAATTTATCCTCTCTTATAAGGAAATTTAAAAAATAATCGTGAAATCTCATCTAATACTAATATTTAATCACTAACTAATCTAAAATCTAAAAATAAGTTATAAATTATGGTTCTATCTCAATGCAGAACAAAGGGAACATTTAAAAGATTAGTAGAACTATAAAGTACCAGATAAGAATATACAAGTCCCAAGGATTAATAGGATTAAATCACTTCTCAAATTATCTATAGTTTAAATACTCTAAGGTTGGAGCTTTATAATATTATCTAAAAGATTAATAAATCATAGTATTCAATTTCAAACGGAGTAATTTAGAATGTCGAGGCACAAAATCTATTTAATGAATAGAGTTTTTGGCCTTTCCCTCATTACTTCCACTAAAAATCCACTCAAAACCCTCGGCCTCAACGCTTCCCTGGCTCTCAGCCTTTTCCGCCGAGCTTCTGCCTTCCATTCTAGGCTATTTTAGGCTATTCTAGAATTCGTCGTCGGACGGAGGATGATTAGCGCTTCTCTTAGAGGACGTTATGACAGTGACGTCAGCGGCGCCATTGGCACTGTCACCGTTGACGGCGGCGCTGTCAAGCTTAAAGCTAACATGACCGATGCCACCTTCGTCAATGGTCCTTCCTTAGAAGGTCTTTCTCTCTCCCTTGAAAAACCTGGCTCTTTCCTTATCGACTATGACGTCCCCAAAAAGGTATAGCATTTCTCACCTACTTTCTCAGTTTCAATTTGTTTGCCAATTTTAGTGTATCCAAAGTCAATCAAACTAATTTTCTCCAAGTTTGCAGATTTGAAGTTTAGATAATTGGAAACTAAATATTAAATGATTAGAAACTATATGAAAAGTAGGGTAAGATGCAATTCTCCTCGTGTCAAAATAGTAAAAAGATACATATTAAGATGTTAATCGAATTTCACTTATTAGTCTGAAATCTCGAGAAATGAAAAGTACTACAGTCAAAGTTTTGGGCTTTTAACACATCTGCCTAGCCAAAAATATTTAAAGTCGCTAGCCAATATACATATATTATATACTAATTATATATAATATATACATTCTGTCGGCAATCTTTTTGAGCGCGCAGCTATGTAAGTTAATTTCTCAACAAAAAAAAGTAGGACAGAGAGTGTGCATAGCAAAATTAGTATCCAAATTTCCTACTAGAAAGTGATGAGATTTATTTTCTTTTTGTATAGGATGTGCATTTTCAATTTATGAATACTGTGAGGGTTTTAGAAAAACCATTGAACTTTACGTATAAACATTGGAGGGGAGATAACAGAACTGCATTGGATGGGACGCTGATGATTGACTCAGCTAACAAGTTATCGGCTAATTATGTATTTGATTCTGGTAACTGCAAGTTAAAGTATAGTTACGTGCATAGGGGATTGACTACTTTCGAGCCAAGCTATGATTTTGCCAAAAATTCGTGGGACGTCTCTGTGTCACAGCGGGTTTATGAGGACGATGTGGTCAAGGCTTCGTATCAAAGTTCAAGCAAGATTTTGGGGCTGGAATGGTCTAGGAATTCCAGTTTAAGTAGAGGGTTTAAGGTACTGTACTATTCCAGTTTTGACTTGCGCATTGTAGTGGTAATGAATGCGGTTCTGTCCTCTCATCGAACTAATGGAATTTTTTCTATTAAGATCCCTTTCGAGTTTAATTCTTAAGGCATGAGAATTGCTAACACCAAATGAAGATGAATAGTTTCTTGAAGTGGATTATTTCCCAGTATATCTTTTGGTTATGTTTTCGACTTGTTATGTGAATTCACATTTCTAGCTAACATCTTCTGTTTCTGAAATTGAAAGTCATTCAAGCTTAGCAGCTCAATTTTCATGTTGTGACTTGATCCTTTAATTAGTTTTGAAAATCTAATTGAATGTGGAACTAGATTTAAACTTAATAACTACCCTACAATTGGACTAGAATAAAAGCGTCCTTTAGCTCAATTCATTCCATCCTTCTCTATTGTTAAGTAGACTGATACACAATATTTCAACATTCCGTTAATGTTTTTTGTTTCCTGATTTATTGTGGCTAAATTCAAAGACCTAACTGACCATCACCTCCATAACGACCTGGCAGCTCAATGCAATTGGCTCCATGTGTTGTGTTTAACAATTTAGTATTATCTTATAATTGTAATTATTATGATAGAATTGTTGTGGGAGTTATAAATGAAAAATATGGTTGTTACAAAATTAATTTTGTGGTTACCACACCACACTTGAATAATTCCTACTGTATAACTAGGCTTCAGTGGTAGCGATTCTACAATAAGTCATATTGTTAGTTTCTTTTCTGTTTATTATTATTAAAATTTAATACTAGTTCCATACACAACACCATGCATGTACTTGAAACACGAGACATTTAGTTCTTTGTGTGATTTGGTCCATGATATTGTGCGCCTTCCCCCTCTCTTGTCAAACATGTAGCGTCTTTTGGTTTGGCTTATTTATCAAGTAGGGAAAGCAAAAGGCAAACAGGCCTCATGTTTTGCATGATACTACTTTTTTGCACCTTCTGGTTTTGACACTAAAAGTGATCTCCGAAATTATACCACCATTTGGTCTTGAGAAGTCAACTTTTTATAGTATTGATATTGCCTTATATCTTTCTCTTAGCTATATAATAATGTGGTTAACCTGCCTTATTATGTTGTGATATGCTGATGTTCTATTCACTATCTAATTGTGTGTGTGTGTATATGAAGTAGAATTTGCATACACTAGGACTCTTCTGCTTTAAAATATAGCTCTGTTCATTGCATGTTAAATTTCATTTTGGAAATCCGTTACTAATGTGTGGTTTCTCTTTTTGTTTACTAGATCTCTGCGTCTGTGAATCTGGCAGAAAACTCAAAGTTTCCAACATTAAGTGCTGAGAGTAGGTTGAATTTTGATATGCAGCTTGTAAACCTCTGAGAGATTATACTTCAGGTGCCACATTTGGGCCAGCTTGGTCACGCATACTGTTTTTGAAATGAATCGAAAAAGAAAGTAGTTGTCCTCTCATTTGAATATTTCTCCATTAACGAATAACAACCCTCATTTTTGCGTCTACATAGCTGAAATTACATGACTTAGCAGCATTCAAATTCCGCATATTGATACATTTCAATGAACTGGCGGGAGAGGGATATACTTTTATTAGTGCAACTAGATCACCTCCTTTCTTATTTGTTGGTACGACATCTTACTTGCCAGAGATATAGTTTCTTTAGAGCAGACAATCAATCTGAAGCATTGGTAACGCACCATACTTTTGCTTAACGCTGGACACGATCCTTTCACCGGCAGAATATCTGTGACTAGTTTATGAGGTCGAATGGCATGAGTATGAGCTTTTACCGGATCGTGTATCTGTTATATATATAGCTACCCCTTCTTGCTTTGATCGCCCTGTATCTGTTTAAAATGAGCGGGTACTCTTAGCAAGGCAGGAGGTTAAGCCATTAAGGTTATGCCAACTTGTGAGTATATCATTAGAATTCTTTGGACGGCTGATCTATAAACTCAAGTTGACTTGGAAGGTCTTTGGAATCAGCTTATAATTAGAACTCGCGAGCATCAGCTCATGCTCATCCGTACTGTTAGGACCCGATTCTTTGTCAATCGGACGTGGCGCGGCTATGGCAAGGATTGGGGCGTGATGGCCTTGCTGTTGGCCTATGCGGGAGCAAAACGATCATGCGGGACAATGGACGAGAAACATTGTCATGTGAACAAGTATTGGCCAAGGTCTTGAGACAGGCAAGATGGGCTTGGCAAAGGCTTGATGAGGCAGTGCGGGCAAGTTTGGGCGGCATGAAGCGGCATGCGCGCCAAAGGCAAAGGTACGGGCAGTTCAAGTTGTGGGAGCGCCAAGTACAAGCTAAGATAAATCGCGGAGGCACGGAATGATGGCAAAGGGTTTCAATAGCTAAGGCAAAGCTATGTGAGACAAAAGACAAGCAATGACACGGATGAAACAAGTGTTGACAAAGACAAGGCAGAAATGCGGCTAAGGCAATGTGCGGCCGACAGGCGTCGGGCGTGTGCGGTAAAATCATGGACAGCAGATTGCAGACGAGACATTGGCGCAGAGCAATGTCAGAATCAGCCAAGGCTGGGCGCAATGCCAGACTTGGGGCGTGCAATAGCTGACCAAGAAAAAGGGCACATGTAGTGCACATGCCAAAGCAGTGGGCCGTTGTATTTTTGTAATGACTTGTATCCATGTCTATTTAGTGCTTGTAGCTAATGTCATTTCGTGTAAGATAATGGCCTATGTAGTTGGGGGATGTGAACTACAAGATAGGATTAGATTTAGTAATGCTGTGTGTAAAGGCTTGGTTCAGTGGGAAGTGGGACCAGTGCTCCACCAGTGGGCTAAGTGCTCCACCAGAAGAGCTGAGTGTTCCACCATGAAGGCTGAGTGCTCCACAAACAGAAATAAGTGCTGGGGAGGGCCATTTCGTGGGTAAGTGCCCCATTAAATGGTTAAGTGCTTATCAGTGCTTTGACTTGGCAAAGCACAATGACGGAATTGCCCCTTTGTATGCTGTCCCTTAATATCTGCCAGTGGAAGCCCCTATATCTATATATATGGGGGCATTTCGTTGAAGAAAAGGCATCAAGACCATGAGGGTCTTACATCAGAGATGAAGACCATGAGGGTCTTGCATCAGAGATCTAGACCATGAGGGTCTTGCATCAAAGACGAAAATCAAGACTGTAAGAGTCTTGTGCAGAAGGAGAGGGTCTTCAACTGAAGAAGAGGGTCTCCAAGACGAAAATCAAGACTGTAAGAGTCTTGTGCAGAAGGAGAGGGTCTTCAAATGAAGAAGAGGGTCTCCGAGACGAAGACGAAGACGAAGTGGTGCTAAGGCTGGGCACGGGCAGGTCTTAGTGTGTCATGATCGGCTTGTGATCTTGACTAAGTGGGCTATGAACGACTTGTATTCATAGCAAAGAAACAGAAACATATTAGGAAGGTGATTCTTTCTAAGTGTTTCAAAATGGGGGCTAAGGCTAGGCTTTGGGCAGGTCTTAGTGTACAAAGATCGGCTTGTGATCTTTGCAAAGTGGGAAAATCAGAGAGAAACGTGAGGGTTTCTAAGTGTTTTCAAAAGTGGGCTAGGGCTTGGCATGGGCAGGTCTTAGTAGCTATGAACGACTTGTGTTCATAGCAAAATGGGAACCAAGAGGGAAACGTGAGGGTTTCTAAGTGTTTCCGAAAGTGGGCTAAGGCTGGAGCGTTGGCAGGTCTTAGTGACAAGATCTACTTGTGATCTTGGCCGGACGAAGTGGGCTGTGAACGGTTTATGTTCATGGCAAAGAGAGGTCCTTTGTATGTTTTGTTATTAATACAAAGGTTGGGTTTTTTCCGTAAGTGTTGGTGTTCTCTTTATGTTGCTGCCGAAGTTTGTGGGAAGCCAAACTTGATAAAAAGTTGGCTAAGTGTTGGAAAAGGCTGAGTAACTTGAGTGTCAGGTTGCTGCCGCGCGGTGTCAAGTTGGGCGCGAAAAATTGGCCCAAAATGGCCCCGTGACAATTGGTATCAGAGCAGAAACGGAATTATTCTGATACAACTGGTATCAGAGCTGAGACGGAATTACTTTGATACAACTAGTATTAAAGTGAAGCAGCGTGCTTAGCGGAACTGCTTTGATAGACGAGTATCGGAGCAGGGCAAGATTCATGGCAGTGGTAAGACGATCAGTAGCAGACGGAATGTTGCTGTTTTGAGAACATGGCTTGTGGCAAAAATGCTGAACTGCGCCAAGGGTGGAACAGTTCGTGAGGGCAAGAAGTGTCAAAGCGCGGGAAACTCTCTTGTGAAATGGAGCAACAAGGGCATTATCTGTCAACAACTCCTTGGGGCAGATCCATTAAGTCGGCTCGACGAGGACGTCGATTTCAAAGGGTGCGGGTGATTTGTTAGGACCCGATTCTTTGTCAATCGGACGTGGCGCGGCTATGGCAAGGATTGGGGCGTGATGGCCTTGCTGTTGGCCTATGCGGGAGCAAAACGATCATGCGGGACAATGGACGAGAAACATTGTCATGTGAACAAGTATTGGCCAAGGTCTTGAGACAGGCAAGATGGGCTTGGCAAAGGCTTGATGAGGCAGTGCGGGCAAGTTTGGGCGACATGAAGCGGCATGCGCGCCAAAGGCAAAGGTACGGGCAGTTCAAGTTGTGGGAGCGCCAAGTACAAGCTAAGCTAAATCGCGGAGGCACGGAATGATGGCAAAGGGTTTCAATAGCTAAGGCAAAGCTATGTGAGACAAAAGACAAGCAATGGCACGGATGAAACAAGTGTTGACAAAGACAAGGCAGAAATGCGGCTAAGGCAATATGCGGCCGACAGGCGTCGGGCGTGTGCGATAAAATCATGGACAACAGATTGCGGACGAGACATTGGCGCGGAGCAATGTCAGAATCAGCCAAGGCTGGGCGCAATGCCAGACTTGGGGCGTGCAATAGCTGACCAAGAAAAAGGGCACATGTAGTGCACATGCCAAAGCAGTGGGCCGTTGTATTTTTGTAATGACTTGTATCCATGTCTGTTTAGTGCTTGTAGCTAATGTCATTTCGTATAAGATAATGGCCTATGTAGTTGGGGGATGTCAACTACAAGATAGGATCATATTTAGTAATGCCGTGTGTAAAGGCTTGGTTCAGTGGGAAGTGGGACTAGTGCTCCACCAGTGGGCTAAGTGCTTCACCAGAAGAGCTGAGTGTTCCACCATGAAGGCTGAGTGCTCCACAAACAGAAATAAGTGCTGGGGAGGGCCATTTCGTGGGTAAGTGCCCCATTAAATGGTTAAGTGCTTATCAGTGCTTTGACTTGGCAAAGCACAATGACGGAATTGCCCCTTTGTATGCTGTCCCTTAATATCTGCCAGTGGAAGCCCCTATATCTATATATATGGGGGCATTTCGTTGAAGAAAAGGCATCAAGACCATGAGGGTCTTGCATCAGAGATGAAGACCATGAGGGTCTTGCATCAGAGATCTAGACCATGAGGGTCTTAGATCAAAGACTGTAAGAGTCTTGTGCAGAAGGAGAGGGTCTTCAACTGAAGAAGAGGGTCTCCAAGACGAAAATCAAGACTGTAAGAGTCTTGTGCAGAAGGAGAGGGTCTTCAACTGAAGAAGAGGGTCTCCAAGACGAAAATCAAGACTGTAAGAGTCTTGTGCAGAAGGAGAGGGTCTTCAAATGAAGAAGAGGGTCTCCGAGACGAAGACGAAGTGGTGCTAAGGCTGGGCACGGGCAGGTCTTAGTGTGTTATGATCGGCTTGTGATCTTGACTAAGTGGGCTATGAACGACTTGTATTCATAGCAAAGAAACAGAAACATATTAGGAAGGTGATTCTTTCTAAGTGTTTCAAAATGGGGGCTAAGGCTAGGCTTTGGGCAGGTCTTAGTGTACAAAGATCGGCTTGTGATCTTTGCAAAGTGGGAAAATCAGAGAGAAACGTGAGGGTTTCTAAGTATTTTCAAAAGTGGGCTAGGGCTTGGCATGGGCAGGTCTTAGTAGCTATGAACGACTTGTGTTCATAGCAAAATGGGAACCAAGAGGGAAACGTGAGGGTTTCTAAGTGTTTCCGAAAGTGGGCTAAGGCTGGAGCGTTGGCAGGTCTTAGTGACAAGATCTACTTGTGATCTTGGCCGGACGAAGTGGGTTGTGAACGGTTTATGTTCATGGCAAAGAGAGGTCATTTGTATGTTTTGTTATTAATACAAAGGTTGGGTTTTTCCCGTAAGTGTTGGTGTTCTCTTTATGTTGCTGCCGAAGTTTGTGGGAAGCCAAACTTGATGAAAAGTTGGCTAAGTATTGGAAAAGGCTGAGTAACTTGAGTGTCAGGTTGCTACCGCGCGGTGTCAAGTTGGGCGCGAAAAATTGGCCCAAAATGGCCCCGTGACACGTACCATCATTGAGCAATCTATAGCTCAAAGGAAAATGCCTAAAATGGTTAATGCACTGACTTCTCAAATTCATGAATATGTATATATTTTGGTTTAGGAGTCCCCTATTTGATTCAATCTATATTATGGATACAGGGGCGGATTTAGTGTTATGATCCCGGATTCATCTGAACCCATTACTTTTATGCGGAACATAAATCTATATGTAAAATTTCGAACAAATAGATATGAACCTATAACTTTAAAAATATAATAGGTTTAATCGTAAGAAACTTAAAAGTTGAACATATAGAATTTAAATTTTGGATCCGTCTATGTATGGATAACAATAACAAAATATCCGGTATATTCCAACATGTGGGAGGAAGCATGTCGCACAAAGCATTTTGCGTTCAAGCAGGGTACATGGATGAGTTGCACCTCAAGTGGTTTGATCTAGACCATCTACCCTAATGGAAGCATTAGTGGCTTCTTCCACGGCTTGAACTCGTGACCTATAGGTCACACAGAGTTTGTTGTTGCTCCAAGACTCCCTTCAAATGACTAATTTGAGTAGTTTTCAAAGTTTAATTAGACTTACAATTTTAGTTATTGTTTAAAAAGTATATAAAAACGTAGAAATTACACTAAAAGTTCGGATTGAAACTTTTCTTATTTCAGCATAGTGAAAACATATATTCCTTCCTCCCCCAACCACCCCGCCCCCACCCCCAAAAAAGAAAAAGAAAAGAAAAAGAAATATACTATCTCGTTTGCTTACTGTGCAAGTGATGAACTAGAGACCACTCATTCGTATTTTGAAATAATCCCCTCTAAATTAGACATGCATCCTTAAATTTGTGCGTTGAGAGCCCAAAGCTTTATAGGCATCAAATTAGACATGCATCATGTCATTGTTTTTATTAACAAAAAAATAAAAAAAATTCTTATGATATATGTGAGGCAGCTCCAGCATCCGATAACCGCTTTGTAATATGGCCATTATTTTGTCAAATGGAGTCCATCTCACGTAAGCATAAGCATCTTTGCAAAGTGTAGAGTTTGTTGGCAATATTCTTTGGGACCCAAAAATATTGCATTGTATGTGGACATCATTTGCACAAGTTGTATCTCTTCTTTTACACCTAAGAGGTCAAGACTTTTTTGGCCTATAAAAGGGAAGGCCATTAGTTCATTTTAGACACACCAACAAGACTTGAGTCTTCATTTCCTGTTTCTTTTTTTCTTCCTTTATTAAGAGTGTTTTGTATGAGAGTTAGTGTTGGGAACCACTTGTGTGAACCCTTTCTTTGGAGTGATCTTGTGAGGTTATTCTCTTAGGGTATTTGGGATTAATTAGAGTGTTTACTCTAATTTTGTACTCTCTTGTGTACTCTTATTGTTATAGTAAATTGCTTCTCTCCGCTTGTGTATGTAGGTCACTTTGACCGAACCACGTTAAATTTGTGTCTTCTTTATCTACTTTAATTGTCGTTGTTATCAACTTCCATTGTCTTTGTTATTGTCATTATACCGTTGTTTGGCTATATTCTGTACTACCCGGGTTCCCGATCCTAATAAATTGGTATCAAAGCCGGATCTAACCGGGTTAGTTTCAATATCCAAAATGATTCTAACAAAGACTTATGTTGAGAAATTTGACCGAAGTGTAAATTTCGGAATGTGGCAATTAAAGATGGAAGCTATCCTAATTCAGGATAGCTTAGACTTGGCGTTGCAAGGAAAGGAAAAGAAGCCGGATAAAATGACGGATGAGGAATTTGCCATCATAGACAAAAAGGCAAAAGCAGGTATCATTTTAAATCTCTCAAATGAGGTTTTACGTGAAGTTTCTGTAGAAACCACAGCTAAAGGTATGTGGGAAAAATTGAAAACATTATATATGAAGAGAACGATAGAAAATAGACTCTACCTAAAGCAGAAGTTTTATACAATTCGTATGAGTGAAGGTACCTCTATTCTCTCTCATCTTGACACCTTTGATTCCATTCTTATGGATTTGAGTAATATAGATGCTGAAATTAAAGATGAGGATCAAGCTGTGTTACTGCTTTGTTCTCTACCCCCATCTTTTAAGCATATAACAGATACTATGCTTTATGCAAACTGAAACTAGTTTCAGATTAGACAATGAGTGAATTTTAGATTCCGGTTGTTCATATCATATGTGTCCTAGCAGGGACTTGTTTTCTACATATGATTCAGTTGCAGGTGGAGTTGTCCAATTGGGTAACAATGTTACTTGTAACGTTATTGACAAAGGTACAATTCGGGTCAGAATGCACGATGATGTGGTGAGAACTCTCACCGATGTTAGATATGTTCCTGAGTTGAAGAAAAATCTCATCTCTCTAGGCACTTTAGAATCCCTTGGGTGCAAATTCACTGGTGAAGGTGTAGTTCTGAAAATTTTTCAAGGTGCTCGTTTGATCATGAAAGCACACAGATCTGGTTCGTTGTATACTTTATTGGGATCCACTGTTATAGGCCCTACTACAGTTTCGGTATCAGACAATTTGTCTGATTTTGATGGCATTAAATTTTGACATATGCCCATTAGGGCTTTTGGTGAGAAGGTGGAGCAAATTTACTATATCATCCAAAATTAGGCCAAGGTGGAGATTTGTAATATGGCCATTATTTTATCAAATGGAGTCCATCTCACATAAGTATAAGCATCTTTGCAAAGTGTAGAGTTTGTTGGCAATATTCTTTGGGACCCAAAAATATTGCATTGTGTGTTGGACATCATTTGCATAAGTTGTATCTCTTCTTTTACACCTAAGAGGTCAAGAATTTTTTGCTTATAAAAGGGAAGGCCATTAGTTCATTTTAGACACACCAACAAGACTTGAGTTTTCATTTCTTGTTTCTTCCTTTCTTCCTTTATTAAAAGTGTTTTGTATGAAAGTTAGTATTGGGAAGCACTTGTGTGAACCCTTTCTTTGGAGTGATCTTGTGAGGTTATTCTCTTGGGGTATTTGGGATTAATTAGAATATTTACTCTAATTTTGTACTCTCTTTTGTACTCTTGTTGGTATAGTGAAATTGTTTCTCTCCGCTTGTGGACGTAGGTCACCTTGACCGAACGACATTAAATTTGTGTCTTCTTTATCTTCTTTAATTGCCGTTATTATCAACTTTCATTGTCTTTGTTATTGTCATTATACTGTTGTTTGGCTAAATTTCGCACTACCGGGTTCCCGATCCTAACAGACACCATGCCGGTAGGATTAACAAGATAATTATTTCATAAAATAAGAAGTTTAAATCTGTTATGTGAAATGTATGTGAGATGTGTATGTTGTATGTGTGAGGAAGTCATGCTTCTATTAAGGGCAATACGATTTGGATTGCTACTTGTTTCCTTCTTTTGCTTAGTTTTAGTTATGGACAATGCAAACCACTAAAGATCCTGCCTTTAGGAACTAACAATGAAGGTTGATAATTTATTTTTTGATAAGGATTATTCAGTTGTACGTATAACGTGTTCTTGCATGATTAATTACCAAATAGATATAGTATTAAGAAGTGATAGATTTTCATGTAAATTTGCCCTCCAAATAGGACATATGTGTTCTTTATGCATTCTGGTTGTGTTTGAGATTACAAGAGTTTTTTTAATTCGAGTGTTAGGCCAATATCAGAGTCGCACGGGATTGGAAAGGTTCAAGGATACATGACTACCCCTTTAGTGTCTGAAATTCTTTTTAATTAGTCTATTTCTATTTCTGGCTTTGTAATAACTTTATAAAGATTTTGTAATAATAAAAGGAAGTACTGCGGGAGAGGGGAAACTGTTTGCTCTAGCTAACTACTATCTCATTTTGGTTGTTTATTTCCTGTCTTCTTCTTTATTCTAATAGCAATAGGCTTTAGCTTTAGTTTTTAATCTCAACCGTTAGATATCATGCCTATAGAGAGTTACTTAATTAAAAAAAAAAACAGGCTCCTATGTGTTATTTATATGGTAAGAGAATTGGCTAACATTTACAAGTATTATTTGGGCTCTATTCTGGTGTTGAAACTATTTTGCAAATACTTGAATCTTTTTAAATTATTTGGAAGGATTGGAACATAATTCTAGTTCTGAAATTATTTTTTTCCCTACAAGCATTTTAGCACGGATGTGCTATATTTTAAATCTGAAATTTCTTACAAATGCCTTGGTTCAAATATACCAATGACAAATCGAGATGAATTTTGCAAATATTTTGACCTGTTTGACTTTGTCGCTGGACTTAAGTTTCCTTTACAAATATACTTCTCTCATTTGGTATTATCGAATTATTGACCATTAGAAATCTAGTTATACTTAAATATTCTGGAGTGCGTACTTTTTAAACATGCCTTTTACCATACTGGTTCTCAAATTATATTTGCTTTAACTTATTTTATATTTTGAGTATTATATCAAATACTTAATATGTTGGAAGAGCCCAATTCACTGCTATTAGTTACTACTTGCTTAATTAATTTTGAGGCCAACATGAACCCTTACTTGTCTTATGTGTTATTTGTTTAAGTCTTAATGTGCTTCCTTTTATATGACGTTATTAAGAATAGAAATAGAAACCTGAGATTTTACTTAAGTCTAAAACTATCCCTTTAGAATAGTGTCCAAAGCCTCCTGGACTATAGGAAGGGGCGGGTAGTCTTAATTTTAGACACGGTTTAGAATTAATTAGTGCGCTCTTAGGTTAAAAACTTAAAGATAGTAATGAGGGTAGTTGGAGATGAAATATAAATTGCCTGAATAGTCATTGTACTTTAGCTATAAAAATCTTAACTGACTTTGCACGACAGTTGATCCTAAAAATTTAGGTTCTCTTTAACTATTTAACTGATCGTCCTTATATGTTTCACTTGTGTGGGGATAGCTAGATTTAATTTATTTTGTACGTTTCCGATGGTAATTTATGTAATAGTCGTTATATAATAGGAACAGTTTTAGTTTCAAATTCAATTAGTAAATTTGTTTCTCTGTTCCTTTGACGTCTTATTTATACGTTTGTTGTCTAAAGTTGCTTTTAAACAATCTACTGAATTACTATCATTCAATTTTCTTTCTTTTACGTTGTCACTTAGTACAGTTGATAATTAGTTGCACGTTAATCATTTAGCTATTAATAATAATTAATCATTTGGCATGCTTAAACCACTTAGTTTACTTAGTAACTCATATAATTCCACTTAGTTTAAAATTCGGCCAGGAACCACAGTTGTGGACCTCGAAGTGTGCCTAACACCTCCTATTCAAGGTAATTTGAACCCTTACCCGATTTTTGGTGACGTAGAGTAGTCAAATTGAGTTATTCACAAATAGATGCCTTAACGCACCTTAAAATCGTCAGGTGACGACTCTTCTCTTTTAATACCCGTTTTAAAAAGTTGTCACGTGTTGAAACCCTCCTTCGCGAGAAAATGGGAGGCGACACTATATATAATAAATTAAGATATCTTATATTAATGCAACAATAAATAAACTTATGAAATAAATATTTAACATATATATACACTAATTATTGTAAAAACTTTTACATTACTAATGTATGTTAATATGTTATCTATGTAATTGCCCTATATTTTATTTTACTAATCCACCAATTTATTAATAATTATAAGTACTTTTATACTATCAATATATGTTATTCTTAACCGGTTATAGTATGCACTTTGCCTTATATTTTAATTTACTAAATTCACTGATTTATGAATAGTCACATGTAATTATTGTTTAAGTAGTTTGATAATGTAAAAATTTTGGTATATATAATTTAAATTCATAAAATAAATATTTGACATTCCAAAATATTTTACAATGGCAAAAAACCAGGGAAAGAAGATTCTGATCAAACAATAAAAAGCGGTCCCCGCGCAGCTTCAATTAATAAAACCTAAACCCTTCCCTCACCTTTGATTACTTGCCGTACTTGCGTTGAAGTTCACTTTTCCGGCAGAGAACATGGCGGAGATGGATTTGGACTTCGACGGCCCAAGTAAAGCTCCGACTAGGCCATCCCGTTTTGCTCCCAAAAGCTCTAAATTGAAGCCCCAACCCCAACCAGTAACCAAACCCAAACCTGGAACACCGTCATCATCATCTGATCCTCCTATTCCGACTAAAAAGGAAGAATTAGTTTCAAAACCCTCAGTAAAAGACCATCCAGCCGAAAATGGAGCCGCAATGGGTAAAGATGACGTTCCATTGGATGAAAACACTACGGGAGACGACATGGCAGAAGAAGAACAAATCGCCATGGATACTGATAGCGTTGAAGATGAAGTTGTTCGTGAAATTGATGTGTGTTTTACCCCTTCCTCTGATCCTGACAATCAGGTATATTTATCTTTTATTTATTTAGCTGTTGTTTATTTGTTGAATTTGCAAAATTTTCTATTTGCTAAGTATTAATTTCTCTTTTCTGGTCAGCTATATGTGTTCCAGTATCCATTGAGGCCCGTATGGCGTCCCTATGAATTGGAGGAAAGATGTCAAGAGGTGAGTTACAAAAAATGCTTTTAATGTTTCTTACGCGAAATAAATCAGTAGTATCAAACATTTGATTGAAATGCTGGTTTTAAATGACCAGTTTGGACGTCTGAATCAGATTTTCTCTATTTGCAGGTGAGATTGAGACCTTCAACTGCACAAATGGAGGTTGATTTGGCAATAGATTTTGATTCTAAAAATTTTGACCGAGACTCTGTTCATGCAGTAAAGATGGAAAAGCAGGTTCCTTCGATTTATCCTCTAACTTAAAAGAGTAAATCTTTGAGCTAATTTCCTGCGTTATTTGCTTCCATGCATCTGTTAATCTTGAGCCGAGGGTCTATTGGAAACAACCTCTCTACCTGCACAAGGTAGAGGTAAGGTCTTCATACACACTACCCTTCCCAGACCCTACTTGTGGGATTATAATGGGTCTGTTGTTGCTGTTGTTGTTGCATCTATTAACCTTCAATGTTGGTCTCGATATATTTTTTGCTTTCCATGTTGACGAAGGTGCTCGATTTCCACTGATATCTGATCTTCCTTATTATGTGTCTATCCATTGCTCCACCTTATATTCCGTTTATAATACCATTTGTTTTGGACATACTCCTTGCTATTCATGGACATGTATTATATATCTTCCAGCTTCATGGTTGTATCTCTGCTGTTAGGTGTAGGATAAGGAGGTTGACATTTAGATTCTGGAAACTCTGCACTTGATATTTGTTCCCTTAGCAGGAATTGCAGTTCTAATTGTTTTACCAATAATCTGATTGTTTCTCTTTTTTCAGACTCTTTCTACATCATGGATGCCATTATCAACTTGCACCTCTGGATATGCTGTTGGGGTCCTCATTGGTGATGAGGTAAACCATTTGTTGTTGATGTACATCTCCAACTTCTAGTTTTATAGAGCTCTGATTGACAGAAAATTAGTTTTCCGCAGGTTGTGTATGTGCTTATACATCTCCAGCTTTTGCCCTTTTCTTTTTCAAAAACTAATTTGGACAATAACAATGTTACTCTTTCAACTTCAAGTTTAATCACGTTAATTCTGTGTCAGCTTCAAGTTGAAGCAAATTATCCACTGTCAAATCTGACTCTTACCTTACGTATGCAGTGGGAACTGCCGTAATGCTTCTGGCTCTCATATTTACCCAAGCTCTGCTACTTAGTATTAGAAAATTGTCAAGTCCTTTTGGTTATATTCTTCCGTTTCTTATACACGTCAGCATGAGAAACTTCTACTAAAATTTCTTAGTTTGCTGGTAGCAATTTGAAGCTCATTTCTGTGTTGAAAGGAAAAAAATTAACGCTTATTAATGTTCTCCATAGTTACGCTCTTGCTTCCTGTTTGTTATGCAGTTACACCTCAATCCTATTCATGCAGTTGTACAGCTCCGACCATCACAGCAGCATCTTAAGGAAAGTGAGTTGAAGAAGAAGAACATTGCCACCAGCAGTGATGGAAAAACTGTTGAAAAGAAAGATGTCGAGGAAAAAAAGCCTGCGGGTCCATCAAAGAAGCAGGTTCATTTCATGATTTGCTCTTTGATGCCAGCTCCTAAGCAATTTGAATGGACCTTGTTTATGACTAATCTTCATGTGATATTATTGTAAAAATTAGTGGCCACTTAAGATATTTTATGTGGAGGACTATTTGGTTCCGGACTAGGTTTGCCACATTTCCAGGTAAATATGATAAGGCAATGCCTAAATATTGATCTTCTTTTGTTAACCATTCTGCTACGTTCAACACTAATCTTTTTCCTAGTATTGTGAGCTCCACACCCAAACCCCTTACCCAGGAGCCCAATACCTGCTTTTCCATTTTACTCACTTGGTGACTTAAGTCAACCCCAACCTTATTGTTGGAGGTGGAGGATCTTTGCCACTAGGCTATCCCTCCCTTAATGCTGCTTAAAGCTTTACCATTCTTCGATTTATTCTTATAACATATACCTTTTGTGCAGAACAAACCACCTGGGAATGACAAGGATATTGAAGAGGTATGATAAACACCTGTGACCATGTACTGACAAAATTTCCGGTTTTCGATATTAGCTAATAACTCTCCATAGTTCTTTAGCTTGAGTGGCTGCTGATTTTGCATCTTCTATGATTTGGATTGACATTTCTGTTTTTAGTGTTTCTATTTATATCTGTTCAAGAGCAGTTAGCTTTTTCCATGCAGTCGCAAATATCATTTCAAACAGTTTCATTAATTCAGATCCTTGTGAGAAGTTATTGGTATCTTCTTCATTTCCTGTTTTAGCATTGGGTACATCTAAAATACCATGGAGCTAGGAGTGACATTTCAGCCAGATATTTACAGGAAATGGCCATGGAGGAAGGCTCTCCAGTACCATTTTCAATGAGCCCGTATGTGTCTCTTAATATGGTTGATTTTTTCCGCTTGAGAAACTGCTTCTGTTCAGGACAATTAATAAGAAGCATTTTTTCTCAAAGCATACATTCATCCACTGTCTTTTTTATTCTAATACCAGTTTTCTATTCTGTTTACTTGATACACAGGGTTGATTATCTGAATGCTGTATGTCCTGGCAGACCAACTGACACTGACAGATTAAAAATTCTTCGAACAAGGTACTGCAGCCTCTCTAATTGATCCTTCTCCTCATCGATTCTTCTGACATCGGAAGGTTTTGGAGGTGCTGCTAAGGACAACAACAATTTTTATTTGCATTTATGATCATAGAGCTGTCTTCTTTGCTGTGAGGTGTTATTGTCTTCTCATGTATTGCCACTCCATTCTTTAGCAAATACCTAAGGTTGAAATTGCAAATTAATCACCTTGTTGGGGGCTTGACAATGTAGTTTGACATAAATATGCAGCTCATGACTTGAATTGCTTCCATTTGTGATTCTTCTATTATCTTTCTCTAGCCAGAAATTTACTGTATTTCTTTTTATCAATATCCCGGCCATGTGAATAGTAGATAGCTGTTCTTGAAATGCCAAATTTCTCAACTATCTTAAATTAAACATTTTACCCAGTCATTTAATGCCTCCTAACTTCTAAATTGTCAAATGTTTGGTTTTCAGGTTGTCTCAATTACCTCTTGAAGAACGCATTAGAACTTGGCTTCTTGAGGTTTATACCCGCTATTTGAATTATGCGCTACTTGTATATTTTTATGCCTGCAACAAAGTTTGTTTACAAGGTCTCATGATCCTGATAACTCATAAAGGCAGCATATTTCTAAATCTGGGTTCTTTTGGCAACAGGGACCTCCAATTCATCGTTTTGATGCTCTAAAGCACCTGGCGCTGGATGATCCTGTTGATGAAATTTTGAGAGTCCTCCAAAGATACGCACAATTAGTTCAAGGATTATGGGTTCCAAAAAGTTCATTAATCTATGGAAAGAATGATGGACTTGAAGTTTTAGCAAGGAATTTTATTCTCTTTGAGTTTAGCAAGAGTACCATTATTAAGCTGAAAGTTTTTGCCAGGAGGTTGGATTTCCTTAAAGCTGCGAAACCAACACTAAAATCATTAGCTGTTGAGAGGCCTGACCTGATTGATTGGAAGCTCAAAGAGCATCCTGACAAGAAATTTGAAGTTCTTTATGGTGATGTTGTGAAAGAGCAGCAAGCTACCTGGGAATGCATGGGGAAACAGATCAATGGTATTTTGTCTGGAGGAAGAAACAGGCCTGCTCTGAAGAATCCTTTAAATTCAAATGACAACATTCCTGCACTGCCCGGTGGTGGTACACCCGCTCCTGGGTCACTTTTGCGAACATCTATGTCAGAAAAAACTCGAGAAGCTTTACCAAAGGCGCTTCAAAAAGTTTTTAGAATCTATAAGGCTTGCAGGTGAGATCTCTGATTGTGAACTTTTCTGCCCTTTGTTGCTTACCATTCAGTGATTTTGGGTATTCATCTTAGTCACACAAATTGTTACAGCCTGAGAAAAAATGCAGAAACCTTTGTAAATAGGTGGTTTATTGACCTTGGTTTGATTGCTCTGCAACTTTACAATCATGTCCGTGCTTGGCTTTTTTTTGAACTGCTTGATGCTCCTTGCTCCAACTTCTGCCACCTGTTGGAGTTCCTTTGTGTTTGGTTCAAGAACTCTCTTTCTCTCTCACTCACTCTCTCCCTTTCTCTCTCTCTCTCTCTCTCATAATCTTGTTCCGCTAGCTGTTGCACCTTTTATGGCTTTTGATATTATCTTTCGGATCTTAAGGATTGTGTAAATAGGTGATTGTTTCATCCTGAATATGACTTCTAAAAGGATGAAATGGTCTAGTTATAGGACATTTTTCTTTGCTTTGGCATCATCTCAGAACCTTATTTTGAGCAGTGGTTATCCATTGTCCCTCAAAGTCCTGTTTATGTTGACTTGTTAGTTGAGGTGAGTTGTGCAAGTACTTAGGTCGAATTGTCCATCACAAAATTTATGCTGTCTTCCTGTTATGTTATACTACTTTACTTTTCTAGAATGGTAATGGATCATAACATAGAAGAAAACTCGTATTTTCCATTGTCTTTTCTCCAGTGCGCCTCGCCTGTCTGATATTTAGATTTAATAGAGTTGTTTGCTGTTCAAGGAAAAACTGTACATGAATTTCTTAAATTAAAAACAAAAAAACTGATTTCCTCCATCTAAATTTGTGACCCCTGACAGATCGGAAATCCATTGTTTAATTTTTCCAGTTTCCAGCAAATCCGCCAACGTCTGCGAGATGTGGCAGTTTCTGAGTCTCAAAAGGGAGATGCAAAGAAGGCTATAACTGCAGCCAATTCTGTGAATGATGCACCTCCAGAGGAGATACAGGCAGTGATTAATCAGGTTGCTGTAAACATCCATGGTGTCTATGTTTTGAAGTCATCGCCAGATAATCCTCAATATGACGCATTGAGGTTAGTAAGTATTGCTATTATAACTAAAACTACGTTATAAATACCTAGGCCCGCGGCTAATACATAGTTTTGGTTCTCAGGAAAGTTGTAATTGACCTTCTTATGGCTGAAGGGCCGAGTGCAAAGCTAAAGAAAGCGTCTGTAGTTGAAGCTGCCAAGTTGCAACTGAATAGGGATATTACCGATATTGAGTTTAAAAAGGTGAGTAGTTATTTTCTTACTTGTCAAGAGAATTAAGGAATGTCTTCTTTGACTTTATTGTATGGAGTTTCACATGGCGGCTGAAGTCGATATCAGAACAGTTATTATCATAGTTGATGTAGTGTCAATTTGTCAACCTATTGAAAATAGTAAGATGTGCAAGTGTCTAGGTTTATATGTCTTTTTAGTTACCCTAGGTGCATGTTTTTTTATATTATCTAAGTATGGCTTTATGTTATTGTGGTTAAGTACATAGTGTGTGAGATATCATTTATTAGGTATGAGTCTAGAAGTTTCCCTTGTCACCTATAAAAGCACCCCTTGTATCTCCCTCTTCCTTCCTCTTTGTGCCTTGTGACATTATCAAGGGTCCATCTTTATATTCCAACAAGTAGTATCAGAGCGGTTGTTCAATCCTGGTAGGTGTAAAGGCGAAATTCAGCAATTCAACAGAAGGTGCTTCTCCATATTTGAGGACCTGTTGAGGGGCCGGCAATTTTTAAAGAGAAAAGTGAATACTTTGGGTTTTTGAAGAATAGAGCAGCTCATCGAGAAGGTGTAAGTCTTGAAGAACTTAACAAGACTGGAAAAAAAGACGAGAAAAGTCTTCCATGAGTGTATTTGCAATAGCCAAAAGTTAGGAGATTGAATGAATTCCCTATACAGGGTTGTAAATAGCGCTCGCCTCAGTGCTAATAGCGTGAGGCGATGCGAGGCTGCAGCGCCATTTTCCTATGTTGTGTGGCGAATTTAAAAAGGCGAGCGCCTCTACCTGTGTAGCGAGGGGTGCAGAGTAGCGATGCCTTTTTTGAAAAAAAGAGAAGAAAAAGGCATCAGACTTCAGCGATTAAAAGAAAAATTAGGGCTTGAGTTTGTTTTCGTCTTTCTCCTAAATGCTCGTCGACCCAGCCCTGCTGCAAAGAAGCAAACCAAATTTCTTCTTTCTTCTTCAAGTTACTTCGATGAGGTATGCTTCTCTTCATCTCTTTTCTTCTTTATTCTTCTCCTTTCTTCTTCTCGAGCAATGTCCATTTTTTCCCTTCCTTCTTCTTCTCCTCCTGCTTCCTGCTTCCTGCTTCCTGCTTCCTGCTTCTTCCTGCTGCTTCCTCCTGCTTCCTGCTGCTTCCTCCTGCTTCCTGCTTCCTGCTTCTTGCTTCCTGCTTCTTTCTTCTTTCTTTCTTCCTTTTTCTTCTTCTCTTCTTCTTTTTCTCTATGTTGTCTGTTGTTTTCGAGCGCTGTCCAGCAGCTGTTTTTTTTGGCATAGATATTTTTTTCTTTCTTCCTTTTTCTTCTTCTCTCTTTTTTTTGCTCTGTTTTTTTCGAGCAGTTGTGTCCAGCAGATGCTCTGTTTTTTAAATTGATATATTTATCAATATGTTATTGCTATTGAGTTTTTAGTTATATATATATATGCAAATTTAATATTTTATTTTTTTGTATTAATTGTCGCTTCACATCAAAAAGGCGAGCGTTTCGCTCCTTGCCTCAGTGAAGCGGGCCCTCATCGCTATTTGTCGCCTCACGCTATCCAAAACACTGTCGCTATAGTTGAAACTTCTCTGCTGATGGAAAATTTGAAATTATGAGAAAAGTTTTATCCAGATGACCTACCTAGATGTGTGCAAGGATAATGTTTGAAGGCGAATTTAGAAGGCATAAACAAAGAGGATGTTGAAAATGATGCTGAATTTATCAAGAGTAAGGGTGTGTTTGGCACCCCTAAATGAAGAATAGGTAAAGACAATTTAAGTTTAAGGGGATGTTGAAAATAGTAAACTTAAATGTTTAAGCTCTAGATTCGTGTGTTTTTAGTTATCCTAGGTGCATGACCTTTAAAATTATCTAGGTATGACTTTACGTTATTGTGGTTAAGTTCATAGTGTTTGTGAAATCATTTATTAGGTATGAGTCTTAGAATGTCTCTTGACACCAATAAAAGCACCCCTTGTAATGTTGTTATGTAAGAGTGGAGTCTTTGAGAAAATTACTATTGTGTTTCATGTGTATCTCCCTCTTCCATTCTCTTTATGCTTTATGATATGATCAAGAGTTTGCCCTTATATACCAACACTATCAATCAAATGCATCTAAAACCTGTTTGTATGAATCATCTAGATGTTTCACTCTAAAGGTGAATTAAGGGTTCTGTAAAAGTAGTTTTTCTGTAAATTTCACAATTATCCATACAGAAGAAACAAAAACAACAAAAGAATATTGGTGCAGAAGAAACAATAATTGCAAAGCTAACATTAACATTTGTCAGGATCCATTTTTGTTCTCTTCTATGATGTGGGAAAGTTTGTATCTTGGGCTTTAGGTTTTTCTACTGTACTGCTGTCAGGGTTCTTATTTTGCACTTCTTTTATGTAATTTGGATCTTAGCAATACTGTGGTGATGCTTGCATGATCTGTGACAGTTATTGGGCTTTAAATGAGCTTGAACCTACATTCTATTACACGAAGTCAATGTATTCCAGCACAAGCAGATGTACGAAAGATGTTTACAGTATCCTGTTTCTGATCCTCTTTCCCCATTTCTTTCCATTTTCCCTCCTTTTGGTATTTCTCCTTCTCTTCTTAGTCTTAACACTCAACATCAGTGATAAAATATAAAATGTAACAGTTACTACATTCCATGTTAAGTGATACTATAGAGATACTGCATTGTTGTGGTCTAGGATCCTTCAAGTTGCTTTGAATTTTTTATTGTGAATGAGCTACTTCGATGGTAGTGTGAAATGTTGTCAGTCCGTCAGATTGCAATACAAGCTTTTGTCCTACGTGTTAGATTATAGAAAAGCTTTTGTTAACTTACAGGGATGCTAAATATTTTTCTGTGCTTCTGCAGGTTATGCAGGAATTATGTGAATCAAAAAATTCCGCATGGGTTTTGAGAAGTGGTGATGGCAGTTCATCATAGTCTGCGGTTTTTAATCCAAGTTGTACAGGTCACCCGAAATACATGTTAGTAGTTGGAAATTCTCAATGATGAGAAGCTGAAAATTGGACTTTTCCCTTTACTCTTGAGAAGTATAATTGTTTAGTTTTGTGTTATACGATGTCTCAGAGTATATGATTGAGCTGTTGGTGGGAACCGCTTTGCATTGCAGCTATATGTAGCTCCTCTTCGAGAAGGTTTAGGAGATATCACCATATCAGAAAGATGTTGGCCAGGATGTAGGTCTTCCATTTAATCAAACTCTCTCACTGTATTCGAAGTTGGTACTAGTTTTATGATCGCCTACCACATTTATACAATGATACATAGCAACCACGCTACAGGGCATTTGTGCCGCTTTTGTGTTGAGAATAGGATCTTTCATTATGCCTGCTTCAGATGTTTCTACTTGTTTTCTTATCACTCACCACTACTAGGGGTCTGTGCAGTTGTCAAAAATCTGCTGGCTAAAAGGTAGTCAACAGGACTAGTAGATAAAAGAGATGCACGTAGATCTATGAGCATCCAAGTTTGTATGTTACTTGAGCTTCTCTTAAGGGGTAACTTATGAAAAACAAAAGATAAACAGTCACTTATTTTGAATAGTAGGACTGTCAATTTATCCTGACTGCTAATTTTGTGCGTGGTTGATGTGGCTCTTTTTATTTGTTTATCGTCGTGAAGAACAGGAATATTTTAGAACCTATAATATGGAATAGCAAGCGCGTGTAAACAAAAGTTATGGGTTTGCTTTTGCAGCTACATAGCCTTTGCTGGTGATATTCAGTCCTGTTCTTGTACCTGCTGTGATAACTGTTGGGTTGATCCTTGCAGGTTTCTTGGCTACTGGTGGTTTTGGAGCCACTGCTTCCTTTGTTTTCTACTGGATGTACTGATACGTCACAGGGAAGCATCCGATCGGCGCTTCCAAGATTGATTACGCGAGGGATAAAATTGCACATGCAGCACATGATGTGAAGGAGAAGGCGGAGTAATTGGGACATCAAGCAGGGCAACAGATTAAGGGTTGAGAGAGGGGCTTAGATGAGTTTTCTCATGCATGCATGTGCACCTTTTAATTGTTTGTTAATCGGTTTTGTGTGAGAATGTGAGCCGTGCTTATTGGATTTTGCGGTAGCTGTTACTGGTTCTGTAGCAAGATTTAGTCACTTAACGAGTCTGTTTTTGGTTTTACCCAAATCTTGTTGAGTCTGTTTTTTGTTAATCCCTAATCTTTTTAGTTCCGTGGTGCATTTGGTATTTCCCCCTCAGAACACAAACGCAAAGTTGTATTTTTGTAACAAAACCTTGACAGGTGGAGGTTAATGCTTAGACAAAACAAGTAAAACTGCAAGGTCCGGCTCGATTTACTTTGCTCTCTGAACGGAAAAATCAACATGCACCGGTCGATAAATATTAGTAGCAACACAAATTATCTTTTTAAGATTTGTTGATAAATTAAAGTAATAACACAAATCATCTTTTAAGATTTTGCGTGATGGTAATGGACCATTTCCTCGCCAATTTCCGCTTTACTTTAAACTTCTAGGTAAGAACCAAATATGTGATCTATGACCAACCTAAAATAAAAGCCATCTGGCAGTGAGCAGAAAAATTATTGACGAAACATGCGCCGGAGTCGGAGTTATTCGCCAGTAGTGGAAATACTAGTTTCTCAGAAGTAACCTGATTGCACGTATATGCATCACCAACAAGAAAGAATACTATAGTAATTCAAAGTTTGATAATGTTAAAGCTAAATTCCTTGAGGTTTCATCATTTTTTTGATGATGACGCCGAAAACCATTCTGTCTCTGAAGAAAACAGAGTTCAGACTTGGAATAATTATCAGTACCATAGTGGTAAACCAGTAGTAGTTGTAGCTAATGAAAACTCTGTTGATCTTGAAAAACACAGAGGTATAGTTGGTTCAAGAATTGATGAAAAGCCATTGCTTTTGCCAATTCGGAGTTTGAAATCTACTTTTCCCGAGTCTATCTCAACTACTTCACCAAAATCTCTTTCACCTTCATGTTAGGGATATATTAGATATGCCATATATCCAATCTCATATTTGATGATTTGAACATATTTTTATGAATGTTATTTGATATAAAAAATATATGACATTTGATATTCGTTTATCATAGTTATTATTAATTGCTTGATTAATTTAATAAGGTCCTTGATTAAATTTTGAGACTTATCATCATGATGGAGATCATGATAATGAGAGTAAAGTCTCTTACAATTTAATCTAAATTTTGTTCTTGATCGTAGGATTATTAATTTGGACATTAGTAATCCGGTTAAATCAATATTTATGTGATCGTCTTTATGGGATAAAGATTAGTTGATCTCATTAACTAAATCACATAAATAGATGACTCATATCGAAATATGATCACTGAACCGATTCATTGGATAATTCCTAATGGTTAGAATTACCATAAACTGTCAATAGGATATTGTCTTGAAGAATGTGATGTAAGAGTTTCCTTTGACCTGATATCATCATAGTAATTGACAAGTTATTTATTGTGCTCTGATACCACGGTAGGATTGCATATAAGTGTTCATAACACGCAGCGGAAGACAATAACAATCATATGCAGAACTTATCGTGTTTAAAATTTATTTACATGTCAAATATCAGATCTAAGACGTACCTGGTGAAGAGAGCCTTGTTTCATAATTTTCTTCGATAGTGCGAAGACTCTATGCGTATCTACACCGAGACCGATCTTTGCTATCAACTCTTTGGTCAATAAAAATCACGAACAAATTGAACGAAAAATATAGTGTTGAAATTTTCCCAAAAATCTCAATTCAAAGGTAGAAGAACAAGAAACAATTTTCTCGTAATAATATTTTCTCTTGATTTTGTGGGGCACACATACACCTTATAGGTTTTCATATGTTCTTCAAGTTCACGAATATATCTGTATATATACCTGAGTTTGCAATACTTTTCCAATGGGAAAAGGAAGAATTAAAATGGTGGCTTAATTCCTTTCTAAGTCAAAGTTGAACTTTAGAAAAATAATTCCATTGGAGATGGAATCCCATTCCAAAATGGGAAACACGTTTGCCGACTAAGTCTCTTTTTTGGACTTCATACTTGAATCCAATTCTTAATTAGATTTCACTAATTAGTCTCCTTTAAAGAAAGAAAAACGTGTAACCCATTTCTTATGGGATTACTAGTGCGGTAAGTAGTGATTTGTGGACTTTGAATTAGTCTCCTTATTAATATTTAATATATATTCCATATATAAATAAATATTAATTATAAGTACCAAATATATATATCACACACATATGTATTTCAACCAAGAGATATAATTTAATTTTCTATTCCAAATAGAAAGCTTCAATTTGTTCACAATATTAATTATATCCTCCGTGCTAGCAAAGAATATAACAATATTTCATTTGGACTAATAACTAAATTTATTTGACTAAATTAAATTCTTTAATTTAATTATCAAATAATAAAGTAATTCATCCTTTAGCAAAGATCTATCTATAACGTTCTAATTCCCCCTACGGTAACCCCAGTAGCCCCAGTAGCTACACTCCGGCATCTGCTGCTTCGCCGTCGCCTTCGCCGCCGTAGGTGCTGTCGCAGGTAATTTCACTTCTCTCTTTCCGTCCCTCTCTCTTTATCTTTCTCTCTCTTTTTCTTCTTTCTCTTCTTTTCCGATAGCTTCTGGTTTTCCGACAACCCATCTCGTCTTGCTCCATCTTCTTCTCCCCCCCCCCCCCCTCTTTCCCTTTCTCTCCCCCCTCTTTGTGTGTGTGGGGGTGCGTTTCTGTTTCTTTGGACATATGCAGTATTTTCTTGGTGAGGACGGATTATTTCTCGGCTTGTGTACAGATTCCCGACAAGTATCATTAATTCCGGCGACTTCCGAACAGCTTTCTGGCGGGACGCAGCAGGACTGTCGGTGCTTTTGAGCAGATCCGACACACTTCAGGAAAACTTGCTCCAGGTTCTTTTGTTCTATCTCCGGTATTTGTGGTATCGATATTTTTATTTTTATTTATTTATCTATTTATTTTTAGTTTTTTGCTTGCCTGTATATTTGGCATCTACAGTATCTTGTTTTAAATTATTTTTAGTTAGACTTGTCTGCTTATATCTATCTCTATCCATTACTTTAGTGTTTTAGCTATTACATTAATTGTCTCTACTTAGTTGTATCCCTTATTAGCACCTTGTGTACCTTTAGATTTCTGTTTAGTCTATTCATTTTTAGTGTATTCTTTTTGTAGCTTTGTGCTGATCTAGTGACCGCGCCGAGCTATGATAGAGTGAGGGCATGTCCTTGGGGGGAGCGTTGGGGAGCGGGGGGTAGAGGGGAAGGGTGGTAGAGGGGGTAAGGCACCTTCTAGGTTGAGAGTGGGGTCATGGAACATAGGGACTCTGACGGGGAAGTCTATAGAGTTAGCAAAGATTCTCCATAAGAGGAAGATTAACATAGCATGCGTCCAGGAGACTAGAGCTGATGGGTTTAAGTTGTGGTATTCAGAGAGGGTGAGAGGGAAGAACAGGGTAGGCATTTTAGTTGATAAGGATCTAAGGGAGCTAGTGATTGAGGTTAAGAGGGTAAATGACATGTTGATGGCCATTAAGATAGTCGTGGGAGGGTATACTCTGAACATAGTTAGCGCTTACGCTCCTCACGTGGGTTTGGATGAGGAGGTTAAAAGATACTTCTGGGAAGATTTGGATGGGTTAGTGTGGGGTATACCGTCCACCGAGAAGCTTATTATAGGAGGTGATTTTAACGGCCACATTGGGATGTTGCCTGGGGGATATGACGGTGTGCATGGTGGCTTCGGTTTTGGAGATAGAAACGGAGGAGGTACTTCGCTGCTGGAGTATGCTAAAGCTTTTGAGCTGGTGATCGTTAACTCGTGTTACCCGAAAAAGGCAGAGCACCTGATAACTTTTCAGAGTACAGTGGCCGAGACCCAAATTGATTATCTACTTCTCCGAAAATGTGATAGAGGTTTATGCACGGATTGCAAGGTCATCCCGAGTGAGAATCTTACGACCCGACATATGCTTTTGGTTATGGACTAAGAGATCAGGTGGATAAAGAAGAAGAGGGCTATGTCTGGTATTCCTAGGGTCAGGTGGGGTGCATTGACCAAGGAGAAGTCCCGAGAGTTAGGGGAGAAGTTACTGGCTATGAGGGCTTGGAGGAGTTGCGGGGACGCGAGTTGTATGTGGGCTATGACAGCAAATTGTCTTAGAGAGGCGGCAAAAGAGGTGTTAGGGGTTTTGAAGGGTTTTTCTGGTGGCAATAAAGGGGACATGTGGTGGAACGAAGAGGTTCAAGGGAAAGTGGAAGCTAAGAAGGCGACATATTTGAAGCTAATAAAGAGTATAAACGAGGGACAAAAGAGTGCTAATAGGGAGGGGTATAAAAAGGCTAGGAAGGAGGCGAAGTTGGCGGTTACTGGGGCTAAGACCGCAATGTTTAGTCGTCTATACAAAGAAATTAGGGATAAAGGCGGGGACAAGAAGTTGTACATGCTGGCGAAGGTGAGGGTGCGGAAGGCCCGAGATCTGGACCAAGTGAAGTGCATAAAAGACAAGGAGGGTAGAGTTTTAGTGGAGAGGGCACGAATTAGGCAGAGATGTCAGTCTTACTTCCATAAACTCTTGAATGAAAAGGGATATATGAGCAATGTTCTGGGGGAGTTAGAGTACTCAGAGTGACATCGCGATTTTGGGTACTGTAAATGCATATGAGTGGGGGAGGTTGTAGGGGCTATGCGCAGGATGAGTAGGGGTAGATCGACTGGGCTGGATGAGATCCCGGTGGAATTATGGAAGAGCGTGGGTAAGGAGGGTGTTGAATGGCTTGCTAGGTTGTTTAACGTCATTTTTAGGACGAAGAAGATGCCGTAAGAGTGGAGGCAGAGTATGATGATTATGTTGTATAAGAACAAGGGGGATGTCCAAAACTGCAACAACTATAGGGGTATCAAGTTGTTAAGCCACACGATGAAAGTGTGGGAGAGGGTGATTGAAGGGAGGTTGAGGAGGAGTGTGCCCATTTTCGAGAACCAGTTTGGTTTCATGCCTGGACGATTGACTACTGAGGCCATTCACATTGTGAGGAGATTGGTGGAGCAGTATAGGGCGATGAAGAAGGATTTGCATATGGTTTTCATTGACCTGGAGAAAGCCTATGACAAAGTCCCAAGAGAGGTTCTATGTAGATGTTTGGAGTATAATGGAGTGACTGTAGCGTATATTAGAGTGATTCAGGACATATATGATAGAGCTAAGATACGAGTTAGGACAGCAGGAAGAGACTCTAATTATTTTCCTGTTGTGATGGGGTTGCATCAGGGATCATCACTTAGCCCGTTTTTGTTTTCCCTGGTGATGGATTCATTGACGTGACACATTCAAGGGGAGGTGCCTTGGTGCTTGTTATTTACGGATGATATAGTCCTGATTGATGAGATGCGAGGTGGCGTTAACGAGAGGCTATAGGCCTGGAGACATACTCTAGAGTCTAAGGGTATCAAGTTGAGCAAGATCAAGACAGAATACGTGGAGTGCAAGTTCAGGGGTGTTACCCAGGAGGCTGACTGGGATGTGAGGCTCGATACGCAAGTCATTCCCAGGAAAGAGAGAGTTTCAAGTATCTGGGGTCTATAATTCAGAAGGATGGGGAGATAGATGAGGATGTCACACACCGTATCAGAGCAGGGTGGATGAAGTGGAGGCTCGCTTCTGGTGTCTTGTGTGATAAGAATGTTCCGTTGAGACTTAAGGGTAAGTTCTACAAGGTAGTGGTTAGACCGACTATGTTGTATGGGGCAGAGTGTTGGCCAGTCAAAATCTCCCATGTCCGGCAGATGAAAGTAGATGAGATGAGGATGTTGAAATGGATGTGTGGGAATACTAAGTTGGATAGAATTAGGAATGAAGTTATTCGGGACAAGGTGGGAGTGGCCCATGTGGAGACTAAGATGCGTGAGGCGAGGTTGAGATGGTTCGGGCATGTTAAGAGGAGAAGCAAAGATACCCCAGTCAAGAGATGTGAGAGGTTGGCCTTCAGAGGTAAGAGGAGGGGTATAGGTAGGCCAAAGAAGTCTTAGGGAAAGGTGATCAGGCGGGACATTGCGCAACTTAAGCTAACCGAGGACATGACCCTAGATAGAAGGGTGTGGAGGTTGAAGATTAAGGTAGAAGGTTAGTAGGTAGTCATGCATTTCTCTTTGACTTCTATAGTTCGATAGTATTAGTGCTAGTACGGTACCCTTTTTTCCTTAGTGTGCTATATTCACATGGCTTATTATATTATTGCTAGTCATCAGTAATTCCGTAGTTTACTGGCAGTACTTCGTTCATATTCTCGTTTGCTGCCTTGGATTTAGTTTTCTAAATATATTGTCTTGCTATTACTTGTTATCGGTACCTCTTTCATATTCTCTGTTGCTATCTTTGCTTTAGTTTTCTAATTATTGTTCTTGCTATTACTTGCTATCGGGGCTTCTTTCATCTTCTTTAGCCGAGGGTCTATCGGAAATAGTCTCTCTGCCCTTCCAGGGTAGGGGTAAGGCTACGTACATCATACCCTCCCCTGACCCCACTTGTGGGATTATACTGGGTTGTTATTGTTGTTGTTGTTGGTATCCTTTAACAAAGATCAGAACACTCGTTAGTGTGCGACCCCATAGGTTCGATACTAAATTGAACACATCAATATACTAATCAAGGGTGGCATCTAGAAACACTCCTCAATGATCGGATAGAATGAAGTATACAATTTACTCTCAAGAACCCGTAGAAGAATAATGCATTAATTCCTTCTGTCCTTATAGCTCTGGGTCACCCTAGGATATGGTTCAACTGTCAAATCTTAATAGGCGACCAACTATGTGTTCATGTCAAATATAATCGACCATTGAATGACCTAAGAAACTCTTTTCTTCTTTCATTCAATCGCCCTGGCCAAGGTCTTAATTTGGTCGGCTATAATACATGACAACATGGAGCTTAAACTCATTACCAAGTGCTCTGATACCAACTGTCACGACCCCAATTTCCCTCCGTAGGATGTCGTAATGGCACCTAGTCTCTAAGACTAGGTAATCCTAATAATTTGCTGAATAACTGAATAATAAACTGAACTCCAATCTCAACACATGATATATAAATAAAAACTGCGATTTAATAATTACAACTCCCAAAATCCGGTAGAAATAAGTCACAAGCTTCTAAGAGAAAATACTAAGCGTCTCTATACATCAAGTCTAAAGAGAATAAGGGAAACAACATAATAAGGATAAAGGGGGACTCCGAGGTCTGTGGATGCTGGAAGATATACCTTGAAGTGTCCACGTGCGGTCCAACTCACGGGTATCTAGTATGGCGGGAAGAACCTGGATGTGCACAAAAAGATATGTAGAAGTGTAGTGTGAGTACACCACAATGGTACCCAGTAAGTGCCAAGCCTAACCTCGATAGAGTAGTGACGAGATCAGGTCATGTCACGACCTAAAATATATTAAAAGTCGTGATGGCGCCGGACACCGCTGTCAGGCAAGCCAACAATAAATACTCAATTTGGTTCTCGTTTTAATATTTTGAAATCATATTTTTCCTTCCATTAAATAGTAGAATATGGAATTTACAGAGTAAATGATAATATTTTTAAAAATTTCATTACAGAGCAACTCGTAATCACTCCAAAACCCGGTGTCACAAGTGCATGAGCATCAACTAGGAATGTAAAATAAAATACAGCATCTGTTCGGAATAAAAATTTGGACAGGAGAAATATAAATACTCTGAAGGAGACTCTGCCGGCTGCGGGTTGTAATGTGGAATGCAGCTCACATAAGTCCCCGCATGCATACACACCTCTGCTCTCACAAGGCCACTAGTCATATATGTACTTGTACAAAAGTGTGCAGCAAGTGTAGCATGAGTACGTAACCAACATGTACCCAGTAAGAATCTAGCCTAACCCCGGAGGAGCAGTGACGAGGGGTTGACATAGACACTCACTAGTGGTCTAATAACATCAGGTACAGTAAATAGATAAGTAAATATGAGGCAAAGTAAATAAATGAGGTAAACAACTAATAAATCACGCGGTACAAATTCCCCTTATCCACGAGGAACCCAAGCTCTCCATTAGAAATTCCCTCCTTAACCGGAGCGCATATATATATATATATATATATATATATAGATCTCATAAGATAGATCGTCATAACTCAAATCAGGAAAACTCATAGATATACTGGCTTTTTTCCAAATATTACGCATGAATCCATGATGCTATGATATAGGAAATGCCGAGGCGTACGACCCGATCCAACATAAGAATTTAAACTATGCACTGCCGAGGGTAGAACAACCCGAACCATAGATATATTTATTAAACTGCAGAGGAGAACGACGCTCCCATGAGAGTGTGGTACATAAATACTGCCGAGGCGATCGACCCGATCCCATAAGAATGAAATACATAATCCTGCTGAGGCAAACGACCCAATCCCATAAGAGTGAATTACATAATCCTGCCGAGGCGAACGTCCCGATCTTATTAGAATAAGAAGCTTGGACGGGTCCTGTCACGACCCGAAATTTCCCACCGACGAAACCGTGATGGCGCCTAACATTTCACTTGCTAGGCAAGCCAATGTTAGAAAATCGTTAAACCAATTCCTTATTTCCATTCAGTAAATAACAATAATTAACTAAGATAAAATATAATAAGTAAGGAATATTATAAAACTGTATTAATTACTACCACCCGGATCTGGAGTCACAATTCACAAGCATTCTAGAATTTACTACAAGTAATAGTCTGAAAGAAATACAACTGTCTGAATGAAAGAAAATAGTAGGGCATAAAAGATAGATGGGGACTTCAAGGTTTGTGAACGCCGACAGATGTACCTTGAGTCTCCGGACAGCGGACCAATAACAAAATCTCGATCAACCTGAGCTGGTATCAAAATCTGCAGAGAGAGTGTAGAGTGCATCATCAGTACAACCGACCCCTTGTACTGGTAAGTGTCGAGCCTAACCTCGGCGAAGTAGTGACGAGGCTAGGATAAAATACCCACATATAACCTGAACAGTATAATCATGTTAGTGGCAACAACAATAAATAAAGAAATAATGCAGAAATAATGGGAAGGGGACATACAGTGGGGGAATACAACATAAAGAGTGAGAATTATGAAAAGACAGAATTAAACCGAAAATCCTTAAACGAATTGAGCAATTAAAACAGCAAGGAAAACTGCATGGCATCACCCTTCGTGCTTTTACTTTCAACCTCACCAATTAAATAAATAGAACGGCACGACATCACCCTTCGTGCATTTACTCTCAACCTCACCAAATAAATAAATAGAACGACACGACATCACCCTTCGTGCATTAAACCTCTCATAATATACATGACATCACCTTTCGCGCTTTAAACCTCTCATAATATACACGGCATCACCCTTCGTGCTTTACACTCTTCCTCACAATATAAATAATGCATGCACATCATCACCCTTTGTGCTTTATACTCCTCCTCACCAATCACAGAATCAATAACAACGGATAGATAAGAGTATCACAAAGAAACCAGTATTTTACCCATAATCAATAACACAAAGTAATCTCAACCTTGAATCAATATTCTAAAGTTACCAAATCTCAGTGAAACCATATATGAGTCACCCAACATTTCAAATAATCCGCTAAGCATGGATAGTAGAATTTAAGGCTACAGAATAGACAAGAATAGAATTTCACTCACATGCTATGACTCGACAACGATGCATAGATGCTCGTCACCTCACCTATACATCGTATTTAATAACCAAACACATAGAAAATGAACACATAATACTTATTCCTTCAAGCCAAAGTTAGACACGACACTTACCTTGCTCCGAAGACCACTTAATTCTTAATCACAGCTTTTCTTTTGGAATTCACCTCCAAACCACTCGTATCTATTCAAAAATGACTCAATAATATCAAATATTGCTAAAGGAATAATTTATATTTCATAAATTAAATTTCCCAAATTTTCCTTCAAAAAGTCGAAAAAATCGACCCCGGGAACGCTTGGTTAAAACCCGAGGTTCGGACCAAAATCCATTTACCCATTCATCCCCGAGCCTGAATATATAATTGGTTTTGGAATCTAGCCTCAAATTGAGGTCTAAATCCCCAAATTCCCAAAATCCCTAGTTTCTACCCTAACCCCTAATTCTACCATAAAAACTCTAGATTTTAGGTTGAAAATTCAAGAAATGTAATGGGTAATTGAAAGAAAATGGTTTAGAATCACTTACCAACACTTTGGAGAAGAAATGACTCTTGAAAAATTGCCTCACAACTTTTGGTTTCTGAGAAAAATGAATTTTTGGCTAAATCCCGTGTTTGGATTCTATTAAGTGCTAGGCGACAGTGTTCATTGCGTTCGCGAGAGCAGTGTCGCATTCGCGAAGAGTATAGGCTGCCAAGCCTTCACGTTCGCGAGACAGTGCTCGCGTTTGCGTAGGCTACCCTTCCCTGGTCTTCGCGTTCGCGAGACAGTGTTTGCGATGAAGAAAAGGCTGACTCCCCCCCAGTGCCTAACACTACGCGTTCGCGATGTGCTTGTCGCGTTCGCGAAGGGTAACGCCCCCATCGCTTTGCGTTCGCGACCAAGCCTTCGCGTTCGCGAAGAAGAAATCCTTGCCTCATCAGTTAACTCTTCGCGTTCGCGAGAGGACTTTCGCGAACGCGGAGAAGGATATGCCAGACACCAGACTCTGCAGAAAAACCAAATTTCCAAAGTCCAAAACATCCCGTAGCCTATCTGAAACTCACCCGAGCCCTCGAGGCTCGAAACAAAACGTGCACAAAAGTCTAAAATCATCATACAGACCTGCTCGCGCGATCAAATCGCCAAAATAACACCTAGAACTCTAAATTTAGCACCAAATCAAATAAAATTCTCAAGAACACTTTAAAATTTTTATTTTCTCAACTGGACGTCCGAATCACATCAAATCAACTCCTTTCTCACCAAATTTCATAGACAGGTCTTAAATATCATAATGAACCTGTACCGGGCTCCGGAACCAAAATACGTACCCGATACTAACAATGCCAAATATCAATCAATTCTTAAAAACAAATAATTTCCAAACATTTAATTTTCATAAAAAAATCATAACTCAAGCTAGGGACCTCCGAATTCGATTCCGAGCATACGCCCAGGTCCCATAATTCGATACAGACCTACCAGGACCGTCAAAGCACGGATCCGGGACCGTTTAACAAATATGTTGACCAAGGTCAACTAAAATTAAATTTTAAGGCAAAAATTCTTATTTTTATTAGTTTTAAACATAAAAGCTTTCCGGAAACCTGCCCGGATTGCGCACGCAAATCGAGGAGGGTAAAAATGATATTTTTAAGGCTTAAGAGCGCAGATTTGAGTTCTAAAACATAAGATGGTGTTTTGGGTCATCACATTCTCCACCATTAAAACCACTGTTCATCCTCGAACAGACATATAAAAGTACCTGGGCTGGTGAAAAAGTGGGGATATCTACTCCGCATATCGGACTCGGACTCCCAAGTAGCTGCCTTAATAGGCTGACCTCCCCACTGCACTCGAACTGAAGGGTAATTCTTTGATCTCAACTGGCGAACTTGCCGGGCTAGAATTGCCACCGGCTCCTCCTCGTAAGTCAAATTCTTGTCCAACTAGACAGAGCTGAAATCTAAAACATGGGACGGATCGCCGTGATACTTTTGAAGCATGGACACATGGAATACTGGATGAACAACTGCTAAACTGGGTGGCAACGCAAGACTGTAAGCCACCTCTCCCACTCTCTCCAGAATCTCAAAAGGTCCAATATACCTAGGGCTCAACTTGCCCTTATTTCCGAACCTCATTACAACCTTCATGGGTGATACCCGAAGTAACACTCTCTCTCCGACCATGAATGAAACATCACGAACTCTACGATCGGCATAACTCTTCTGTCTGGACTGAGCTGTGCAAAGTCGATCCTGAATAGTCTTGACCTTATCAAAGGCATCCTGTACTAATTCTGTGCCCAACAACCGAGCCTCTCCCAGCTCGAACCACCCAACTGGCGACCGACACTACCTACCATATAATGCCTCATAGGGAGCCATCTGAATGCTCGACTGGTAGCTGTTGTTGTAGGCTAACTCTTCAAGGGGCAAGAACTGATCCCACGATCCTCCGAAGTCTATAACACAAGCGCAGAGCATATCCTCCAAGATCTGAATAGTATGCTCGAATTGCCCGTCCATCTAAGGATGAAATGCTGTGCTCAACTCAACCCGCGCACCCAACTCACGCTGAACGACCCTCTAAAAGTGCGAGGTAAACAACGTACCTCGATCAAAAATGATAGACACGGGCACCCCATGAAGACGGACGATCTCACAAATATAAATCTCTGCTAACCGCTCCGAGGAATAGGTAACTACCACAGGAATGAAGTGCGCTGACTTAGTCAGCCTATCCACAATAACCCACATGGCGTAGAACTTCCTCTGAGTCCGTGGGAGTCCAATAACAAAGTCTATAGTGATATGCTCCCACTTCCACTCAGGAATCTCCATCTGCTGAAGCAAACCACCGGGTCTCTGATGCTCATATTTCACCTGCTTACAATTTAGGCACCGAGCTACATAGGTAACTATGTCCTTCTTCATTCGCCTCCTCCAATAATGCTGCCTCAAGTCCTGATACATCTTGGCGGCGCCCGGATGAATAGAATACTGGGAACTATGGGACTCCTCAAGGATCAACTCACGAAGTCCATCCACATTAAGCACACAAATACGACCCTGCATTCTCAAAACTCTGTCATCTCTAACCGTAACCTGCTTGGCACCACGATGCCGCACTATGTCTCTAAGGATAAGTAAATGAGGATCGTCATCCTGCCGATCTCTGATGCGCTCAAACAAGGAAGACTGAGCAACTGTACAAGCTAAAACACGGCTGTGCTCAGAAACATCTAACCTCACGAACTGGTTGGCTAGGGCCTGAACATCCAATGCTAGTGGTCTCTCACCAACTGGAATATAAGCAAGGTTGCCCATACTGGCTGACTTTCTGCTCAAAGCATCGGCCACCACACTGGCCTTCCCAGGATGATACAATATGGTGATATCATAGTCCTTCAATAGCTCCAGCCACCTTCTCTGCCTCAAATTGAGTTCCTTCTACTTGAACAAATACTGTAAGCTCTGATGATCAGTGAATACCTCACATGGCACGCCGTAAAGATAGTGCCTCCAAATCTTTAGCGCGTGAACAATGGCTGCCAGCTCTAGACCATGAACAGGGTAATTCTTCTCGTGAACCTTCAGCTGCCGTGAAGGATATGCAATAACCTTGCCACCCTGCATCAACACCACACCCAGACCAATACGAGATGTATCACAATATACTGTATAAGATCCTGAACCTGTGGGTAACACCAATACCGATGCCGTATCAACACAGTCTTGAGCTTCTGAAAGCTCGCTTCACACTCGTCTGACCACCTGAACGGGGCACCCTTCTGGGTCAATCTAGTCAACATGGCTGCTATGGATGAAAACCCCTCCACAAATCGACAACAATAACCCGCCAAACCCAGGAAACTACGAATCTCTATAGATGATGCAGGTCTAGGCCAGTTATGAACTGCCTCAATCTTCTTAGGATCCACCTGAATACCCTCTGCTAATACAACGTGACCCAAGAAAGCAACTAAACTCAACCAAAACTCATATTTTGAGAACTTAGCATATAACTGGCTATCTTTAAGAGTCTGAAGAATGATCCGAAGGTGCTGCTCATGCTCCTCTCGACTGTGGGAGTAGATCAAGATATCATCAATAAACACAACCACAAAGGAATCCAATTAGGGTTTGAACACCCGGTTCATCAAATCCATGAATGCTGCTGGGGCATTTGTCAGCCCAAATAACATTACTAGAAACTTATAATGCCCATACCGAGTCCGAAAAGCTGTATTAGGAACATCAGATGCCCTAATCCTCAACTGATGGTAGCCATATCTCAAATCAATCTTTGAAAACACCTGGGCACCCTGAAGCTGATCAAATAAATCACTAATCCTCGGCAATGGATACTTGTTTTTGATAGTGACTTTGTTCAGCTGCTGATAATCTATACACATCCTCATCGATCCATCTTTCTTCTTCACAAACAACATAGGTGCACCCTAGGGCGAGACACTAGGTCTAATGAGACCCTTATCAAGCAAATTTTGCAACTGCTTCTTCAATTCTTTCAACTCTTACGGGGCCATGCGGTATGGCAGAATGCAAATGGGCTGAGTGCCAGGAGTCAAATCAATGCAAAAATCAATATCCCTGTTGGGTGGCATCCCCGGTAGGTCTACAGGAAACACCTCTGGAAACTCACGAACAACCGGTACCAAATCTATGGAAGGAACCTTCGCACTAGAATCGCGGACATAGGCCAAATAAGCTAGACACCCATTCTCGACCATATGCCGAGCCTTCACATAAGAGATAACCCTGCTGGCAAAATGGCCAAGATTCCCTCTCCACTCTAATCGAGGCAACCCCTACAAGGCTAAGGCCACTGTCTTGGCATGACAATCTAATATAGCATGATAAGATGACAGCCAATCTATACCCAGTATGACATCAAAATCAACCATGTCGAGAAGTAGAAGATCTACATGAGTCTCAAGACTCCCAATGGTGACCTCACACGAACGATAAACATGATCTACAACAATAGCATCTCCTACTGGTGTGGACACATACAAAGGAGCACTCAAAGAATCACGGGGCATAATCAAATAGAAAAGCAAAATAGGATGACACATAGGAGTAAGTAGATCCCAGATCAAATAGAACTGAAGCATCTTTACTACAAACTGAAACAGTACCTGTGATAACAACGCCAGATGACTCAGCCTTAGGCCTGGCTGGGAAAGCATAACACCGTGGCTGGGCACTACCACCCTGAACTACGTCCCTGGGATAGCCTCTAGCTGGCTGGTCTCCACATCTAATGGCCTGACCTCCACCTTTAACTGTCTGGCCCTTACCTCTGGCTGCCTGACCCCTGCCTTTGGCTGGCTGAGTAGGTGGTGCAGCAACTGGTGCCGGAACCATGGCACGAGAAATCTAATGCTGTGAGCTGCCCGTTGCCGAGGAAAAAATCTAGCAATGTACCTCGGATTACCACAAGTATAATATAACCTCGGTTGCTGTGACTGCTGACCCTGAAACTGACCCTGTCTACCTGAATAACCACCTTGATAACTCTAGAGTGGAGGTGCACTAATAGGAGCTGGTGGTGCACTGTAGGCTAGCTGGTCGGAATAATGCATCTAAGGGCCACGACCACCTGAGGCACCGTGGGATGCCTGGAGCGCTGAATGAAACGACCTGGGAGGATGGCCTCTACCAAAAGTACTCCTACCTCTAGATGAGGCACCGCTGAACTTACCGGAATGACTAGGTCTCTTGTCAGACCCCTGACCTCCCTGAGTAAGAACCATTTCGACTCGCCTGGCGATATTAGTAGCCGCCTGAAAAGAAATCTCACTCCCAATCTCCTTAGCTATCTGCAATCTGATAGGCTGAGCAAGTTCATCAATAAACCTCCTCACCCTCTCTCTCTCTATGGGAAGCAGAAGAATGGCATGACGAACCAAATCCACAAAATGGGTCTCATACTGAGTAACAGTCATACTGCCTTGCTGGAGACGCTCAAACTGATGGCGATGCTCCTCTCTCAATGTGATAGGCAGAAACTTCTCTATGAAGAGCTGAGAGAACTGGTCCCAAGTAAGATCAGGCGACCCAACTGGTATGGTCAACAAGTAATCTCTCCACCATTTCTTGGCGGAACCAATCATCTGAAATGCAGCAAAATCAACCCCATTGGTCTCCACTATACCCATGTTCCGTAGAACCTCGTGACAACTGTCAAGATACTCCTGGGGATCCTCTGAAGGAGAACCACTGAAGTGAACAGGAAAGAGCTTGATAAACCTGTCAAATCTCCATAAAGCCTTAGAAGACATAGCTGGCTCATCTCCGACCTGTGCCGCAATAACCAGCTGAACTAATCCGCCAGTCTGGGCCACACTCTCCATAAGGCCCACAAAAGGACCAAAGCGTCCTGAAGTATTGGGGTGGCAATGAACCCCTCCGGAACCTGAGCTGGTCTGGTAGAAACAATCTGGGATGGAACCTCCTCATCAAGCTCTATCTGAGGCTCCACTGCTGGGGCTACTGCTCGGGCTCTAGGCTGAGCAATTCCCCTGCCTCGACCTCTGGCACGGCCTCGGCCTCTGCCCCGCGTAGGAGCTGCCACTGGAGGCTCTGGCTGCTGCTCAGTTGAGGAAGCGGTACGTGTTCTCGCCATCTGCGAGAGAATATGAGTAGAAAAGTTCAATCAGTATTGAGAAAGCAAAATCGCACGATGGAGAAGAATAAAAGTTAAACTTGTTCCTAAACTTCATAGCCTCTGGAAGATAAGCACATACGTCTTCGTACCGATCCTCCAGACTCTACTAAGCTTGCTCGTGAATCTTGAGACCTAGGCAACCTAGTGCTCTGATACCAAATGTCACGACCCAAAATTTCCCACCGACGGGACCGTGATGGCGCCCAACATTTTACTTGCTAGGCAAGCCAACGTTAGAAAATCATTAAACCAATTCCTTATTTCCATTCAGTAAATAACAATAATTAACTAAGATAAAATATAATAAGTACGGAATATTATAAAACTATATTAATTACTACCACCCGGATCTGGAGTCACAATTCTCAAGCATTCTAGAATTTACTACAAGTAATAGTCTCAAAGAAATACAACTGTCTGAATGAAAGAAAACAGTAGGGAATAAAAGATAGACGGGGACTTCAAGGTCTGTGAACGCCGACATATCTACCTTGAGTCTCCGGACAGCGGACCAATAACAAAATCTCGATCAACCTGAGCCGATATCAAAATCTGCACAGAAAGTACAGAGTGCAGCATCAATACAACCGATCCCATGTACTGGTAAGTGTCGAGCCTAACCTCGGCGAAGTAGTGAGGAGGCTAGGACAAGACACCCATATATAACCTGAACAGTATAATCATGCTAGTGGCAACAACAGTAAATAAAGAAATAACGAAGAAATAATGGGAAGGGGACATACAGTGGGGGAATACAACATAAAGAGTGAGAATAATGAAAAGACAGAATTAAACCGAAAAACCTTAAACGAATTGAGCAATTAAAATAGTAAGGAAAACTGCACGACATCACCCTTCGTGCTTTTACTCTTAACCTCACCAATTAAACAAATAGAACGACATGACATCACCCTTCGTGCATTTACTGTCAACCTCACCAAATAAATAAATAGAACAGCACGACATCACCCTTCGTGCAAATAACCTCTCATAATATACACAACATCACCCTTCGTGCTTTAAATATCTCATAATATACACGGCATCATCCTTCGTGCTTTACACTCTTCCTCACAATATAAATAATGCATGCACGACATCACCCTTCGTGCTTTACACTCCTCCTCACCAATCACAGAATCAATAACAACGGATAGATAAGAGTATCACAAAGAAACCAGTATTTTACCCATAATCAATAGCACAATGTACTCTCAACCATGAATCAATATTCGAAAGTTACCAAATCTCAATGAAATCAGATATGAGTCACCCAACATTTCAAATAACCCGCTAAGCATGGATAGTAGAATTTAAGGCTACAGAATAGACAAGAATAGAATTTCACTCGCATGCTATGACTTGACAACGACGTATAGATGCTCGTCACCTCACCTATACATCGTATTTAACAACCAAACATGTAGCAAATGAACACATAATACCTATTCCCTCAAGCCAAAGTTAGACACGACACTTACCTTGCTCCGAAGGCCACTTAATTCTCAATCACAACTTTTCCTTTGGAATTTACCTCCAAACCACTCGTATCTATTGAAAAATGACTCAATAATATCAAATATTGCTAATGTAACTAATTATATTTCATAAATTAAATTTCCCAAATTTTCCTTCAAAAAGTCAAAAAAATCGACCCTGGGCCCGCTTGGTCAAAACTCGAGGTTCGAACCAAAATCAATTTACCCATTCATCCCCGAGCCTGAATATATAATTGGTTTCAGAATCCGACCTCAAATTGAGGTCTAAATCTCTAAATTCCCGAAATCCCTAGTTTCTACCCTAACCCCTAATTCTACCATGAAAACTCTAGATTTTAGGTTGAAAATTCAAGAAATATAATGGGTAATTGAAAGAAAATGGTTTATAATCACTTGCCAACACTTTGGGGATGAAATGACTCTTGAAAAATCGCCTCACACCATTTGGTTTTTTAGAAAAATGAATTTTTGGCTAAATCCCGTGTTTGGATTCTGTTAAGTGCTGGACGACAGTGTTCATCGCGTTTGCGAGAGCATTGCCGCGTTCGCGAAGAGTATAGGCTGCCAAGCCTTCGCGTTCATGTAGGATACCCTTCCTTGGTCTTCGCGTTCGCGTGACAGTGTTCGCGTTCGCGATGAAGAAAAGGCTGCCTTCCCCCCCAGTGCCTAACACTACGCGTTCGCGATGTGCTTGTCGCGTTTGCGAAGGGTAACGCCCCCATTGCTTCGCGTTCGCAACCAAGCCTTCGTGTTCGCGAAGAAGAAATACCTGCCTCATCAGTTTACTCTTCGCGTTCGCGAGAGGACCTTTGCAAACGCGAAGAAGGATATGCTAGACACCAAACTCTGCAGAAAAACCAGATTTCCAAAGTCCAAAACATCCCGTGGCCTATCCGAAACTCACTCGAACCCTCGGTGCTCCAAACAAAACATGCACACAAGTCTAAAAATATCATACGAACCTGATCGCGCGATCAAATCGCCAAAATAACACCTAGAACTCTAAATTTAGCACCAAATCAAATGAAATTCTCAAGAACACTTTAAAATTTCTATTTTCCCAACTGGACGTCCGAATCACGTCAAATCAACTCCGTTTCTCACCAAATTTCACACACAGGTCGTAAATATCATAATGAACATGTACCGGGATCCGGAACCAAAATACGAACCCGATACTAACAATGCCAAATATCAATCAATTCTTAAAAATAAATAATTTCCAAACTTTTAATTTTCATCAAAAAATCATAACTCAAGCTAGGGACCTCCGAATTCGATTCCGAGCATACGCCCAGGTCCCATAATTTGATACGGACCTATCGGGACCATCAAAGCACGGATCCGGGCCCGTTTACCAAACCTATTGACCGAAGTCAACAAAAATTAAATTTTAAGGCAAAAATTCTCATTTTTATTAGTTTTTAACATAAAAGCTTTCCGAAAACTTGCCCGGACAATGCACGCAAATAAAGGAGGGTAAAAATGAGATTTTTAAGGCTTAAGAGCGCAGATTCAAGTTCTAAAACATAAGATGAATTTTTGGATCATCACATTCTCCACCTCTAAAACCATCGTTCATCCTCGAACGAACATAGAATAGTACCTGGGTTGGTGAAAAGGTGGGGATATCTACTCCGCATATCGGACTCAGACTCCTAAGTAGCTGCCTCAATAGGCTGACCTCTCCACTACACTCGAACTGAAGGGTAATTCTTTAATCTCAAATGGCGAACTTGCCGGGCTAAAATTGCCACCGGCTCCTCCTCGTAAGTCAAATTCTTGTCCAACTGGACAGAGCTGAAATCTAACACATGGGACGGATCGCCGTGATACTTTCGAAGCATGGACACATGGAATACTGGATGAACAACTGCTAAACTGGGTGGCAACCCAAGACTGTAAGCCACCTCTCCCACTCTCTCCAGAATCTCAAAAGGTCCGATATACCTAGGGCTCAACTTGCCCTTCTTTCCGAACCTCATTACACCCTTCATGGGTGATACCCGAAGTGACACTCTCTCTCCGACCATGAATGCAACATCACGAACTCTACGGTCGGCATAACTCTTCTGTCTGGACTGAGCTGGGCGAAGTCGATCCTGAATAATCTTGACCTTATCCAAGGCATCCTATACTAATTCTGTGCCCAACAACCGAGCCTCTCCTGGCTCGAACCACCCAACTGGCAACCGATACCGCCTACCATATAATGCCTCATAGGGAGCCATCTGAATGCTTGACTGGTAGCTATTGTTGTAGGCGAACTCTGCAAGGGGCAAGAACTAATCCCACGATCCTCCGAAGTCTATAACACAAGCGCATAGCATATCCTCCAAAATCTGAATAGTACGCTCAGACTACCCGTCCATCTAAGGATGAAATGCTGTGCTCAACTCAACCCGCGTACCCAACTCACACTGAACTGCCTCCAAAAGTGCGAGGTAAACAGCGTACCTCGATCAGAAATGATAGACACGGGCACCCTGTGAAGATGGACGATCTCACGAATATAAATCTCTGCTAACCGCTCTGAGGAATAGGTAACTGCCATAGGAATGAAGTGCGCTGACTTAGTCAGCCTATCCACAATAACCCATATGACGTCGAACTTCCTCTGAGTCCGTGGGAGTCAAATAACAAAGTGTATAGTGATACGCTCCCACTTCCACTCAGGAATCTCCATCTGCTGAAGCAAACCACCGGGTCTCTGATGCTCATATTTCATCTGCTGACAATTTAGGCACCGAGCTACATAGGCAACTATGTCCTTCTTCATTCACCTCAACCAATAATGCTGCTTCAAGCCCTAATACATCTTGGCAGCGCCCGGATGAATAGAATATCGGGAACTGTGGGACTACTCAAGGATCAACTCACGAAGTCCATCCACATTAGACACACAAATACGACCCTGCATCATCAAAACTCTGTCATCTCCAACAGTAACCTCCTTGGCACCACCGTGCCGCACTGTGTCTCTAAGGACAAGTAAATGAGGATCGTCATCTTGCCGATCTCTGATGCGCTAAAACAAGGAAGACCAAGCAACTGTACAAGCTAAAACATGGCTGGGCTCAGAAATATCTAACCTCACAAACTGGTTGGCCAGGTCCTGAACATCCAATTCTAGTGGTCTCTCACCAACTGGAATATAAGCAAGGTTGCCCATACTGGCTGACTTTCTGCTCAAAGCATCGGCCACCACATTGGCCTTCCCGGGATGATACAATATGGTGATATCATAGTCCTTCAATAGCTTCAGCCACCTTCTCTACCTCAAATTGAGTTCCTTCTACTTGAACAAATACTGCAAGCTCTGATGATCAGTGAATACCTCACATGGCACGCTGTAAAGATAGTACCTCCAAATCTTTAGTGCATGAACAATGGCTACCAGCTCTAAATCATGAACATGGTAATTCTTCCCGTGAACCTTCAGCTTCCGCGAAGCATATGCAATAAAGTTGCCACCCTGCATCAACACCGCACCCAGACTAATACGAGATGCGTCACAATATACTGTATAAGATCCTGAACCTGTGGGTAACACCAAATCGGTGCCGTAGTCAAAGCAGTCTTGAGCTTCTAAAAGCTCGCTTTACACTCGTCTTACCACCTGAACGGGGCACCCTTCTAGGTCAATCTGGTCAACATGGCTGCTATGGATGAAAACCCCTTCACAAATCGACGGCAATAGCCCGCCAAACCCAGGAAACTACGAATCTCTGTAGATGATGCAAGTCTAGGCTAGTTATGAACTGCCTCAATCTTCTTAGGATCCACTTGAATACCCTCTGCTGATACAACGTGATCGGAGAAAGCAACTGAACTCAACCAAAACTCGCATTTTGAGAACTTAGCATATAACTGGCTGTCTTTCAGAGTGTGAAGAACGATCCGAAGTGCTGCTCATGCTCCTATCGACTGTGGGAGTAGATCAAGATATCATCAATAAACACAACCACAAAGGAATCCAAGTAGGGTTTGAACACCCGGTTCATCAAATCCATGAATGCTGCTGGGGCATTTGTCAGACCAAATGACATCACTAGAAACTCATAATGCCCATACCGAGTCCGAAAAGCTGTCTTAGGAACATTGGATGACCTAATCCTCAAATGATGGTAGCCAGATCTCAAATCAATCTTTGAAAACACCTGGGCACCCTGAAGCTGATCAAATAAATCATCAATCCTCGGCAATGGATACTTGTTTTTGATTGTGACAAGGTATAATAAACCCAACGCAAGTCGAGGTCGAATACTCAGGGAGTTAGAATTGGGATTAGGTATATGCTTAGTGTAACTATACGATATGCCTTAGATTACACTTCCACATTCTTGTTTGTTGTTTCTACTTCTACTTTAAACTATTGATTGCAATTATAAAACTAGAAGATAATATTTTTGGTTTTGGTTATTTTCCAAATGATAAAAGATCTAGAGTCGTGACGTTCACCTAGGTGGTTACCTAATGGGTTGTAAACTCTAGGGCAAGTTTGATTGGTCGGGGTTGTAATATAGCAATCACACGCAATTGCCCACTCTATACCTCTTGGTAGTTTGAGTGATTTTTTCCAATTTGGCTTTCTCAACTCCAAATGGGTATTTCACAAAACAAGTGATAAATGCTCAAGTCGGGTCTTACTATCTTTAGATTGAACCCGTTAATTGGGGCTATCAATTTCTTGAGTTTGCCTCAATTTCTTATTAGCCAAGTTTTCCAAGACTTCGTCTCTCTTTCTCAAGTAGAGACTAAGTCAATTAGGCATGAATCAATGTTTGCAACCATTAATTCTTGAATTCAAGCAAGAACTAGGCTAAATATCACTAACCCAATCACAAACAAGTCCTAAATCAAACACCCATTAAGTACCCACACTAGGGTTGGGCCACAACCCTAGCTAGAAATTTAGTTACTCATGAAAAATGAAGAAATACAAGAAGAAATTAAGATAGAATGCATAATAATTGATTAGGGAAAGAAAATGTAACGTTTAGAAGCTAATCTAGTACAATATTACTCAAAACAGTAAAGAAAAACGGTCCAGGTGCTCTCCCAAAACAAAACTTACCCTAAAAATAACAAAAGTTTTATTTATACTAAGCTGAAAATATCTGACACAAATTCCCCTGCGGAGGTTGTGCGGCCACATAATTATGTGTGCGGTCCTCACAACGAGACTTGGCTTGACAGGTTCCAGTTCTGCGACGGCACAATTCTGGATTACAGCCGCACTCCTTCAACTACTGCGGACCGCACATTTGTGAGTGCGGCCGCACTCTTGCTTCTGCGGTCGCACAATTATAGTGCTGTCCGCACTCCTTGATCTTAGGCTCTGGCTATGTGAGACTTCTGCGGACCGCATAAAAATGAGTGCGACCGCGCTCTTGATTATGCGGCCGCCCAAAATGGTGCGGTCCGCATTTCTTCTTGAACTTGAAATCCTATCTCTCTGATCTTTGTCTTCTGCGGCCACACCAGAATTGTGCGTTCCGCACTTTACATGTCATTTCTTGTCAGAGGTTTTCTTCATTATCTGCGGCCGCACTCAATATTGTGCGGTCCGCACAGTGCCCTTTTAGCCTTGTTTTTGTCCTTCTCCAATATTACTCCTTCTTGAGTTGATTTTCATTTCTTTAGCTCATATTCTAACACTCCTGCAAGCAAGCATATTTTGTTAGATTTCGGGAATACCTTTAAGCAGTTTTGAGCTAAAACGCAAGTAAAAGAGTGCAAATAAGTAGTCAAAATCCCTACTTATCAACTCCCCTAAACTTAAGCTTTTGCTTGTCCTCAAGAAATTAAGGCAATTCCCACCTCCACTAGAAAAAGGGCTATTTCGGATGGCCTAAGGTGAATCAATCACACATCAATTGGGACCAATAATTACCCAAAACACGAATGAATTATCAACAATGCAATGATTTGACTTTTTGAGTACTATAGTTCTAATGTGACACTAGAGCATTAAGGGTTGGCTTTATTTATCAAGGAAGCTAGCTCTTTCATGTAGGTCATTGTGGATCCCAAACTCCTCTTCCTTTACTCTCCGTTAGCAAATCTCTCTTTAGAATGCAACACTCAATTCAAGGATAGTGAAAAGTTCGCTCATCTCTCTCAAAAGAATGTCACAAGTATGACTTTAAGTACCATATGCTTGCCCCTCATGTAAATCACCACTAATGCAAGCTCACTCAACTTGAAATCACGTAGGGCTTTTTCGGGATGTTAAAGGCTTTTTGGATCAAGGTAGGACTTGATGGACTAGAATGGGTTCATCTTCCCTTAAGCACTCCATTTTCTCTTTTTGGCTCATACTTTGTCGACTCTTTCAGTCAATTTCTTTTTCCTCGAGGGAACTAGAGAGACGTAACGTCACTCTTTCTTGATCATGACACTCATTTTCTCCTTTTATATTTACTCCATGCCTTTAATTCTTGCTTTTCTTTGAATCCCTTCAACTTTTTACTTTATTCACTTTATTTTTGGCATTTTATTTTTTGTTCTTTCTTTCTTTTCTTTGCCTTCCCTTTTATTCATTTTTTTCTCTTATTTTGTACCTTTAATCAATTTCAAACTCCTAGTCTCTCCCCCCAAACTTATGTTTTTGCCAATTGTTTCTCAAGAATGCTAAGGAAAGATCGGGTGCCAAGGGAGGGTCATTACCAAACGGATAAAGGCTTGTAACATGGTTATTTAAAGAAAAAGGGCTTAGGCTCAAATGGGTTGACTAGGGATATCACATTGGTAGGCTATGGAAGATTTCAAATTTCAAATTGGACCAAGGAGAGCCTACAATCATTTCTCAAGCCAAGATACACTTAGAATTTTGCCTAGGAAAACATTCGGGGAAAGTTCTAGACTATTAGCACGAGTACTTGGACTTGCAATTCAATACCTCACCTCTCACGCTGTTGGATTGCTAAAGAGAATGGAGTCGAGGGCCCACAATAACCCTAGTTGAGATTGAGAATCACGAATGGCTCGACTGAATCACTCGATGACTGCTTAAGTCAACACAAGAGTCAAAAGATCACAACTAGAGCTAATTTCTTCCAACAACTTGTTTTTTACCATAAGGTCGTGGGTAAATGTGTTGGTACCAAGTGAAGCATATTAGAGACCCTTTTATTCATTACTACTATTTTTTTCCTAAACTTAAAAGAAAACGGACTCAATCCCTTAGAAAGTTGTCACGCCATCTATCATTGGGAAGAGCCATCCGGTTCACACAAAATCCACCTTTGGAAAGAACCGTGGCATTAAGAAAAATAAAGTTTTATTGTTCACTCAAACGTAAAAAAGAAGCTAACAAATCAAAAAGAAGTTACTAAAATAAATAAGAAGTTATACTACTAAGAAAGACAAACTAAAGAAGCTAAACTACGGAAAGTAAGGCAAACGAATATACAAACCGAGGGGGAAATGAATATAAATATCAAGGGAAAGGGAAGAATATATACATAAACAAAGAGAAAATAAAGATAAAAGAAAAACAGTATAAGAGTTATTACAGACCAAATGTCAATGTCAAATCAATCAAAATAGACCACCCCCAAATAAAAATGAGCATTGTCCCCAATGCGTATCAAAATTAAGAACACGAAGGGGTAGAGAGTTAAGAGAACTCCCTATGTGGTCTCAGTCTGCATGGCATCCTCAGTACCCTCGGTCTCCTCTAGCTGTATCTCATCATCACCTGGCTGAGGGACAATAGGGTTGCTGAGCATCTATATCATCTCCTCAGCAGTGTGGGCAGTCGCGGATAAAGGCTTGTAACGTGGTTATTGAAAGAAAAAGGGCTTAGGCTCAATTGGGTTGACTAGGGATATCACATAGGTAGACTATGGAAGATTTCAAATTTCAAATTGAACCAGGGAGAGCCTACAATCATTTCTCAAGCCAAGCTACACTTAGAATTTCGCCTAGAAAAATATTCGGGGCAAGTTCTAGACTATTAGCTTGGGTACTTGGACTTGCAATTATTCAGGGGAGGGGTGGTCTATTTTGATTTCAACTTGCCCCAAAACATCCGTAACCGGGAATTGAACAATAGCACAAGATCACCCTCTTTAAATTCCTTGTTGTGGATGTACTTGTCATGGAGGTACTTCATCTTTTCCTTGTAAAGGGACGAGCTTGTGTAGGCATGATACCGGAATTCATCAAGCTCATTCAATTGTGACACCCTTAGATTTTTCGCGATATCCCATTCAAGGTTCAACTTCTTCAAAGCCCACATGGCCTTATGCTCAAGTTCTACCGGAAGATGGCATGCCTTTTCGAACACTAACCGGTATGGAGACATCCCGATCGGTGTTTTGTAGGCCGTTCTATAAGCCCAAAGAGCATCATCAAGTTTTCTTGACCAATCCGTTCGGTTGGCATTGACTGTCTTTGACAAAATACTCTTTATCTCCCAGTTGGAGACTTCAACTTGTCCGCTTGCTTGAGGATGGTAGGGGGTTGATACTTTGTGAGTAACACCATACTTTGTGAGTAAGGTATCAAAAGCCTTGTTGCAAAAATGCGAACCCCCATCACTAATAATGTCTCTTGGGGTACCAAACCTCGTGAAGATGTTCTTTTTCAAGAATTCCACCACACTCCTTGCTTCATTGTTGGGCAAAGCAATGGCTTCAACCCATTTAGATACATAAGCCACCGCAACTAGAATGTAGGTGTTCCTACAAGATCTAACAAATGGACCCATAAAATCAATACCCCACACATCGAAAATATCTATTTCCAAAATGGTAGTAAGAGGCATTTCATTCTTCTTTGAGATCCCACATGCCCTTTGGCATTCATCACACCGCTTGACAAGCTCACTAGCATCCATGTAGAGAGTAGGCCAATAGAATCCACAACTCAAAACTTTTGCCGCCATTCTTTCTCCACCATGGTGACCACCATACGGTGAATAGTGGCAAGCCTAAAGAATACCCATTTGTTCTTCCTCCGTCACACATCGTCGGATCACACCATCGGTACATATACGGAAAAGATACGGCTCATCCCAATAATAGTCAATGCAACCCCGTTTGAGCTTCTTCCTTTGGGTTGAAGAGAACTCATTCGGTACAATGCCACTCACAAGATAATTGGCAAAGTCGGCGAACCATGGCATCCCGGTCAGAGAAATGGCTAGGAGTTGCTCGTCGGGAAATGAATCATTTATCTCAAGGCCATCAAGTGGCCTCCCCTACTCCTCCAATCGGGACAAGTGGTCCGCCACTTGATTCTCACTACCCTTGCGGTCTTGAATCTCTAGATCAAACTCTTGCAATAGAAGCAGCCACCGCATAAACCTTGCCTTAGAATCCTTCTTGCTTATCAAATACCGAAGCGCCGCATAGTTGGTGTGAACAATCACCTTTGTACCCATCAAGTACGGGCGGAACGTCTCCATAGCAAAGACAATAGCAAGGAGCTCTTTTTTGGTCACTGTGTAGTTGACTTGAGCATCATTCATGGTCTTGTTTGCATAATAGACAGGATGGAAGATTTCGTTGATACGTTGACCCAACACCGCTCCAACCGCCATATCACTTGCATCACACATGAGCTCAAAAGGCAAGCTCCAATTCAGTGCAGTAATAATAGGAGTAGTAGTCAACTTTAACTTAAGAAACTCAAATGCCTTCATGCAATCTTCATTGAAATGGAACTTGGCATCCTTCTCCAAAAGCTTACACAAAGGGTTCACCACCTTAGAAAAATCCTTGATGAATCTGCGATAGAACCCCATATGACCCAAAAAGCTCCTTACCCCCTTCACGGATGTAAGGGGAGTGAGTTTGGAGATCACTTCAACTTTGGCCTTATCAACCTCAATACCATACTTTGAAATCTTGTGACCGAGGATAATGCCTTCCTCGACCATGAAGTGACATTTCTCCAAATTCAAAACCAAGTTAGTTTCCTCATATCTTTCCAATACCTTGTCCAATTTGTTCAAGCAATCATCAAAAGAATTCCCAATGACGGAGAAATCGTCCATGAAGACCTTAAGAATATCTTCCACCATATCACTGAAAATAGCCATCATACACCGTTGAAAAGTCACCGGTGCATTACATAACCCAAATGGCATCCTCGAGAATGCAAAGGTACCATATGGACAAGTGAAAGTGGTCTTCTCTTGGTCCTCAGGAGCAATATGAATCTGATTGTAGCCGGAGTATCCATCCAGGAAGCAATAAAAAGCACGTCCAGCCAGCCTATCCAATATTTGATCAAGAAATGGAAGCGGAAAATGATCTTTCCGAGTGACTTTATTGAGCTTCCTATAGTCCATGCACACTCTCTACCCGGTGACAGTTCTTGTGGGGATCAATTCATTCTTGTCATTAGTTATCACAGCCATGCCCCCTTTCTTTGGGACATATTGCACCTGAGAAGTCCATGACCTATCAGAAATGGGGTAAACAACCCCAATATCCAACCACTTTATGATCTCCCTCTTCACTACCTATTGCATTGATTCATTAAATCTTCTTTGATGCTTCACAAAGGGTTAGACATCCTCTTCCAAAATAATCTTGTGCATGCAAAAGGCGGGGCTTATACCCAGAATATCCGCCAATGTCCATTCTATAGCTTTCTTCCTCTTTTGGAGCACCGCCAAAGTAAAATCTACCTGCACGTTAGTCAAGCAAGAGGAAAGAATAACAGGTAAAGTGGAACAAGTGCCAAGAAACTCATACTTGAGATGTGAAGGCTCCTCGATTGAGGGCTTTGTTGGAGGAGTCTTTCGATTCTCAAGATCTAAGGATAATTTTTGGGGTTCATAAGTATATGACCCCATTCCTTGCAAAGCATTGACACATTCCACAAAGCCTTCCTTCTCATCGTCATCATGATTGAGCAACATAGCTTCCAAGGTATCCTCAACATTCATCATAACACTAGCATCATTAACAATTACTCCGGTCACTAAATGCACGAATGAACATACTTTGTTGCTATTTGGTTGCCTCATTGATTTGCACACATGGAAAACCACCTTTTTGTCACCCACCCGGAAAGTGAGCTCACCGGATTCCACATCAATAAGATCCTTCCCCGTAGCAAGGAAAGGTCTACCCAAGATAATAGGCACCTCGTAGTCAACCTCACAATCTAGGATCACAAAGTCCGCTGGAGGGATGAACTTATCATCTCGGACTAACACATCATTAATAATTCCCAATGGCCTCTTCATAGCCCGATACGCCATTTTCAACCTCATAGATGTGGGACTTGGTTGCCCAATTCCCAAAGTTTTGAACAAAGAGTAGGGCATCAAGTTGATGCTTGCCCCCAAATCACATAAAGCTTTGGCAAAGTCGGCGCTCCCAATAGTGCAAGGGATTGTGAAAGCACCCGGATCTTCCAATTTCGGAGCCATTGAGTGCATAGTAGCACTCACTTGATGTGTCATCTTGATAGTTTCACAATTCGTCAACCTCTTCTTGGCGACCAAGTCATTCATGAACTTTGCATAACCCAACATTTATTCCAACGCCTCAACCAATGGTACATTGATAGACAAACTCTTCATCATGTCAATAAACGTTTTGAATTGGTTCTCACTATTTTGCTTTGGAAGCCTTTGAGGGTATGGAGGAGGAGGCCTGGGCATTGGTGCCTTAGCCTTTGGCACTATCAGTTCCGGTATGTCAATCATGTGCTCCCTAGACGGGTTCACCTCTTCTTGCGTCTCCTCCACATTTTCATCAATATCAATTCTCACTTCATCATTAGCTTGAACCACATTGCTTGGAATTTCATCTTCTTGAACTACAACATCATCATCCACAATTCTTCTTTGATTTGAGGTGGTTGCATCTCCACCTTTTCCACTTCTCGTAGTCACGATCATAGCATGTCCCGTATTTCCTTGGTGGCCTTGGTTGTTCCAATTTCCTTGGTTTTCTTGTGATCTCCATTGTTGTTGATTTTGAGCATTGTTTCTTTGACCTTGATAATTGTTGACGTATTACACTTCTTCTTCTTGCTCATTATACGAATCACCTTGGTCATACCCACTATCATGTTGCATGAATTATTTCAGATGGCTTTGCCCTTGTTAACCTTTTTGCCATCTCTTGTTCATCATCATATTTACACCTTCCATCGCATTCACTTGTTTCGGCCCTTGAATTTATTACATCTGAGCTTTGACCAATTGGTTCATTGTGGTTGTTAACTCTACGATAGCTTGCCTATGATTATGTAGTTCCTTGTGTAGGTGAATGACATTGGGGTCACCTTGTGGAACATTGGCCCTACGTTGCCTTGCCGATGAGGTATCCGCCATCTCATCCAAAATTTCACAAGCTTTGGCATAAGGTGTGTTCATGAAGTTCCCGCTAGCGAGTTGATTTACCACACATTGATTTGTTGTGTTGATCACCCTGTAGAAGGTTTGTTGGATCATGGCCTCAGTCATATCATTATTCTGGCGCTCTTTAACCATGGTACGATATCTTTCCCAAATCTCATGTAATGGCTCATTGAGCTCTTGCTTGAACGCTAGAATTTCATCCCGTAGTGCAACTATGTGCCCCAGAGAGAAGAATTTGGCAATGAATTTTTCGGCCAACTCATCCCATGTATGGATGGAATGATTGGTCAATCTCTCTAGCCAGTCCAATGCTTTTCCCCATAAAGAGAAAGAAAATAGCCTCAACCTCAGCGCGCCCTCAGAAACATTGGTTTGCTGGCTCCCCCAACAAGTATCGACGAATCCCTTGAGATGCTTGTAAGCATTTTGATTTGGAGCCCCGGTGAAGAATCCCCATTGCTCAAGTAGTGTAAGCATCACGTTGGTGATTTGAAAGTTGCCCGCCCTAATGCGGGGCGGGACTATAGCACTTACATAACCCTCGTTCGGCTACACCTGGTGCGCTGCCGCTCTTGGTGGAGGTGGGGGAGGGACGGGAACATTATCATGAGGCGGTCGACCTCGCCTATTTGCTTGAGGTTCGAGAAGAACCTCATCTCCTTGATCATAGTCTACCCCTCCCCCCCCCCCAAAATGGAAAATTACCAATGGGCTCATTGTTGAGAGCCATTCTCGTACATATAAGCAATTCAAAAACAAAATTCGTGACTCAGAAGGAAAATAAGACAAATCACACAAAAACCTAGATATATAGCTAAATCCGTTTAACTCCCCGGCAATGGCGCAAAAAATTGATATCACCCAAACTCACACCACAAATATAGGTAATAAGGTGGTCAAAGCAATAATAAAACCCAACGAGAGTCGGGGTCGAATCCTCAGGGAGTTAGAATTGGGATTAGGTATATGCTTAGTGTAATTGTACGATATGCCTTAGATTATACTTCCACATTATTGTTTGTTGTTTCTACTTCTACTTTAAACTATTGATTGCAATTATAAGACTAGAAGACAATATTTTTGGTTTTGGTTATTTTCCAAATGATAAAAGATCTAGGGTCGTGACTTCCACCTAGGTGGTTACCTAATGGGTTGTAAACTCTAGGGAAAGTTTGATTGGTCGGGGTTGTAATATAGCAATCACACGCAATTGGCCACTCTATACCTCTTGGTAGTTTGAGTGATTTTGCCCAATTTGACTTTCTCAAGTCCAAATGGGTATTGCACAAAACAAGTGATAAATGCTCAAGTCGGGTCTTACTATCTTTAGATTTAACCCTTTAATTGGGGCTATTAATTTCTTGAGTTCGTCCCAATTTCTTGTTAGCCAAGTTTTCCTAGACTTAGTCTCTCTATCTCAAGTAGAGACTAAGTCAATTAGGCATGAATCAATGTTTGCAACCATTAATTCTTGAATTCAAGCAAGAACTAGGCTAAATATCACTGACCCAATCACAAACAAGTCCTAAATAAAACACCCATTAAGTACCCACACTAAGGTTGGGCCACAACCCTAGCTAGAAATTTAGCTACTCATGAAAAAAAGAAGAAATACAAGAAGAAATTAAGATATAATGCATAATAATTGATTAAGGAAAGAAAATCTAATGTTTAGAAGCTAATCTAATACAATATTACTCAAAACAGTAAAGAAAAACGACCCAGGTGCTCTCCCAAAACAAAACTTACCCTAAAAATGACAAAAGTTCTATTTATACTAAGATAAAAATATCTGACAAAAATGCCCCTGCGGAGGTTGTGCGGCCGCATAATTATGTGTGTGGTCCGCACAAGAAGACTTGGCTTGACAGGTTCCAGTTCTACGGCTGCACAATTCTTGATTGCAGCCGCACTCCTTCAATTACTGCGGACCGCACATTTGTGTGTGCGGACGCACTCTTGCTTCTGCGGCCGCACAATTATAGTGCGGTCCGCACTCTATGATCTTAGGCTCTGGCTGTGTGAGACTTCTGCAGACCACATAAATATGAGTGCGGCCACGCTCTTGATTATGCGGCCGCACAAAAATGGTGCGGTCCGCATTTCTTCTTGAACTTGAAATCCAATCTCTCTGATCTTTTTCTTCTGCGGCCGCACCAGAATTGTGCGGTCCGCATTTTGCATGTCATTTCTTGTCAGTGATTTTCTTCATTATCTGCGGCCGCACTCAATATTGTGCGGTCCGCACAGTGCCCTTTTAGCCTTGTTTTTGTCCTTCTCCAATATTACTCCTTCTTGAGTTGTTTTTCATTTCTTTAGCTCATATTCTAACACTCCTACAAGCAAGCATATTTCGTTAGATTTAGGGAATACATTTAAGCAATTTTGAGCTAAAACGCAAGTAAAAGAGTGCAAATAAGCAGTCAAAATCCCTACTTATCACTTACCTCACTTCGACGTTCCAAAACTGGCTCCAACACCGCCCTATTACCTCGAACCAGTGACCGCCGATCCAAAACTAGTCAAATAGGATGCAACCCAATCAAAATATACTCTAATGCTCATAATTAATCAATTTATAACAATTTTCAACTCCGCTCGAAAAATCGATAAAGCAACCCTCGGGCCCACGTGCCCAGATTCCAAAATATTTCAAAGACAAACACTACCCATAGCACTACGAACTTAAATATATAATTTATTCTCAATTTCATGCCCAATTTCGTGATCAAAATCCAAGAATACCAATTTCTAGGTTTTTCTTCAAAATCCCAAATTTCTACTAATTTTCATGTTTAAATCTATATATAAACCATGTATTTAACTCACAATATGTGGGAATTACTTACCTCATGAAGGATGACAAAATGGCACTTCCAAATTGCACCCAAGACTGGCTCATACAAGAGAAAAGAGGTGAAATGAGCCAAAACCCGATTTGGCTAACTTATACATTCTGCCCAGGCGACTTTCGCACCTGCGAAGCCAAAGGCCGCTTCTGCGGCACCAAGACTGCTTATGCGGAAAACACTGGAGGCCGCCCCTTTGCACCTGCGGACAATATCCCGCTCTTGCGACATCGCAGGTGCGAAAATGCACCTCGCTCCTGCGCTCCACTCCGCTTCTGCGCTCCAAGAGGCCGCATCTGCGCCATCGCAGATGCGAAAGAAGTCTCGCACCTGCGGGCATTGCCCATCTTATCCAAAACTGCTTCTGCGACCCTCCTGGCCACTTCTGCGGCTCCGCACCTACGGTCAAAATCTCGCAGGTGCGGTTACACCAGATACCAGCTGCCTTAGCATTTTCCTTAGTCCAAAAATCAATCTGTTAAGCATCCGAAACTCACCCGAGGCCCCCGGGACCCCGTCCAATCACACCAACCAGTCCAATAACATAACCCAGACCTGCTCAAGGCCTCAAATCACATCAAACAACATTGAAATCATGAATCGCACCCCAATTCAATCTTAATGAACTTTAGAACTTCAAACTTCTATATTCGATGCCGAAACCTATCAAATCATGTCTGATTGACCTCAAATTTTGGACACAAGTCACATTCGACATTATGGACCTATTCCAACTTTTGGAATCGGAATCCAACCCCGATATCAAAAAGTACACTCCCGGTCAAACTTCCTAAAATTATCCAAATTTCCAACTTTCGCCCAAATGACCCCAAAATGACCTACGGATCTCCAAATCCACTTTCAGACGCGCTCCAAAGACCGGAATCATCATACAGGGCTATTCCCAGACTCAAAATCCCAAAGGGACATCGATATCATTGAAATGCACTTCAACTCAAATTTATGAAATTCTTCCAAAATGCCAACTTCCATAATAGGCGCTGAAACGCTCCCGGGTCATCCAAAAACCGCTCCGGACATACTCCCAAGTCCAAAATCGTCATACAAACTTGTTGGAACCTTCAAATCCCGATTCCGAGATCGTTTACTCAAAAATCAACCCTGAGCCAACTCCTCCAACTTAAAGCTTCTGAAATTAGAATTTTCTCTCCAAATCAACTTCGAACTTCCCGAATTTTAATTTCGACCACACGTACAAGTCATAATACTCGAAGTGAAGCTACTCAAGGCCTCAAACCACCGAATGACGTGCTAGATCTCAAAACAACCGATCGGGTCGTTACAGGTCAGGGCCCCACTGGTTTAAAATATATAAGCAAGGCAGAAGATATAATAATATTTTGAAATGACTAAGAATTTAACAATGAGAAGTTTCAAAAAATAACAGTACATCAAATAGAGGTAAACAACATGGGAGCTCCCGAGGTATCACCTCGTAACCCAAATATAAATGCTCAACATGGGAATCTCCCGAGGTACCGCCTCATAGTCCCAAAAGTAAATATGCAAGACAGGGGGGATCTCCCGAGGTACCACCTCGTAGTATCAAAGTAAATATGCAAGACAGGGGGGATGTCCCGAGAAACCATCTCGTAGTCCAAAAGTAAATATGCAAGACAGGGGGAATCTCCCGAGGTACCGCCTCGTAGTTCCAAAGTAAATATACAAGACGAGGGGGGAAGGGGTCTCCCGAGGAACTGCCTCATAGTCCAAAAGTAAATATGCAAGACAGGGGGATCTCCCGAGGTACTGCCTCGTAGTCCCAAAGTAAATATGCAGCAGATAATCGAAGGAAAGACGAATTTACAGCAAGAATATTACATTTAAAGAATTCATTCAATTCAAGGGAAGCAGGTAATTCAACTAAGCATGTTGCACAAATTGCAAGTAAGAGTTAAGGCACGCAGACATGCGATACTAGGCTAAATATGATCACTATATATGCTAAGGCAACTCAGTTAAGGAATTTAAAAAAAGACAACTCGGCAAGAACCAAAATTTCCACGTTTAGCACGTGTAAGAACTTGTCACCTCGCGTACACGTCGCTCACATATCCCAAATTGTTACAACAGTACCAAATCCTAAGGGGACCTCCCCCTCCCCCCACAAAGTTAGACAAGTCACTTACCTCAAATCTCGCTAAATCAATCGGTAAGAATGCCTTTCCCTTGACTTTCCAACTCTGATCGGCTCGAATCTAGCCAAAATAATTTCATACTATAAATATAACTACAAGAAACTAATTTAAATAATGAAAATACGACTTAAGCAAAGAGTTGAAAATTCAGCCCAAAAAGTCAACCCGGGGCCATGTCTCGAAATCAGGTAAAAGTCACAAATTACAAACACCCATTGCACGACGAGTCCAACCATACCATTTTTACCAAAATTCGACACAAAATCGCCACTCAAAACCTCAAATTAAATTCTCCAAATCCCCAGCCTCAAACTCCCAATTTTCACCTTAAATACACACTAACTAGGTGGGAAAAATCAATGGGGAAATAAGATTATTGATAAAAAATAAGCACAAGGGACTTACATCAAGAAATCCCCCAAAACTGCTCTCACAAATTGCCAAATCCGAGCTCAAAATGTTTGAAATGAAGCCATAATCGCGAACCCTTGTATTTAACTTTCTGTCCAGCACTTCTGCTTCTACGGACACTTATCCGCATCTACGGTGTCGCAGAAGCGACCAAAATTCCACTTCTTCGATGAGTCACTAGAGCTGGGCCTCCGCTTCTGTGGTCTTTACCCTCGCATTTTCGCAACCGCAGGTGCAGAACTGCCCATCGCACCTGCGTACCCTTCGCATATGCGCCCCCTCTTCTCACTTCTGCGAGGCCATGACCGCATCTGCGGGATCAGCTAGAAAGTCCCAATTCCACTTTTGTGGCTCGAAGGCCGCTTCTGCGGTGCTGCACCTATGGCCCAAATTGCACAGGTGCGATTATACCAGACACAACAAAGCTCAGCTATGCTCCAAGTCCAATTTTGTCCGTTAACCACCTGGAATCCACCCAAGTCCCCCGGGACCTCAAACCAAAAATACAAACCAGTCCTAAAACATCATACGGACTTAGTCGAGCCTTTACATCACATCAAATAATGCTAAAAATATGAATTGCACATCGATTGAAGCCTAATGAACTTTAAAACTTCAAACTTCTACATCTGATGCCGAAACATATCAAATCAAGTCCGGTTGACCTCAAATTTTGCACACAAGTCAAAATTGACATTACAGACCTACTCTAACTTCCAGAATCAGAATCCGACCCCGATATTAAAAAGTCCACTCCCGGTCAAACTTTCCAAAAATCATCCAATTTTCTAACTTTTGCCATTTGACGCTAAAATGACCTACGGACCTCCAATTCAACATCCGAACACGTTCCTAAGACCAAACTTACCCTACAGAGCTATTGGAACCATCAAAACTCCATTCTGGAGTCGTCTTCACACTATTCAAACTACGATCGTATAACGACCTGACCGGTTATTTTAAGCCCTAGCACGTCGTTCGGTATTTTGTGGCCCTGAGAAACTTCACTTCAGGTATTATGACTTGTACGCATAGTTGGAATTTAATTGTGGGAAGTTCGAAGTTGATTTGGAAAGAAAATTCTAATTTCGGAAGCCTTAAGTTGGAGGAATTGACTAAAGTGTGATTTTTGAATAAACGACCTCAGAATTTGGATTGGAAGGTTCCAATAGGTTTGTATAATGATTTTGGACTTGGACGTATGTCCGGATCGAGTTTTGGATGACCCGGGAGCGTTTCGGGCGCCTATTATGGAAGTTGGCATTTTGGAAGAATTTCCTAAATTTGGGTTGAAGTGCATTTCAATTTTATTGATGTCCATTTGGGATTCCAAGCCTGGGAATAGCTTCGTATGGTTATTCTAGTATTGGGAGAGCGTCCGAATGTGGATTTGGAGGTCCGTAGGTCATTTTGAGGTCATTTGGCGAAAGATGGAATTTGAAGGTTTTTGAAGAGTTTGACCGGGAGTGGACTTTTTGATATCGGGGTCGGATTCTAATTCCAGAAGTTAGAGTAGGTCCGTAATGTCAATTATGATTTGTGTGCAAAATTTGAGGTCAATCGGACGTGATTTGATAGGTTCCGGCATTGAATGTAGAAGTTTGAAGTTCTAAAGTTCATTAAGCTTGGAATGGGGTGCGATTTATGAATTCGACGTTGTTTGATGTTATTTTAGGCCTCCATCAAGTTCGTGTTATGTTTTTAGACTTGTGTAGGTGTTTAGTTTGGAGCCTCGGGGGCTCAGGTGAGTTTTAGAGTGTTTTGTTAAGAAGTTGGATTGCCGGTTCTGGTATGATCGCAATTGCGATGTTTTGGTCGCAAATGCAACCATCGCATTTGCGGGGCAGTGTTCGCATTTGCGAACCCGGGCTGCTGAGGGAATGGATCCTATTTGCGACAATATGGCCGCTTTTGTGAAGCCTGAAGAGTTCGCATTTGCGATGAAGGCTAACTCTGTCAGGGGTCGCATTTGCAATGCTTTGTTCGCATTTGCGAAGGTCGCATTTGTGAACCCCCCTATTGCAAATACGACATCTACGACTCGAGCCAAGGCCTTTTATTCCGAGACTTAGCTCATTTCCCTCATTTCCCACTTGGACTTAGGCAATTTTTGAGAGCATTTTGAGAGGGGGTTCCATCATCATCAAGAGGTAAGTGATTTCTTCTAGTTGTGAATTAAATACAAGGTTTATACATGGATTAGGACATCAAAATTTGTAGAAATTTGGGATTTTGAATAAAAACCTAGAAATTGGTATTTTTGGATTTTTGACCACGAATTTGGGCATGGAATTGAGAATAAATTATATATTGGAGTTCGTAATGCTATGGGTAGTGTTTATCTTCGAAAAGTTTTGGAATCCGGGCACGTGGGCCCGAGGGTTGCTTTATCGATTTTTCGAGCGGAGTTAGAAATTGTTATAAATTGATTAATTATGAGTATTAGAGTATATTTTGATTGTCTTGCATCTTATTTGACTAGTTTTGGATCGGCGGTCATTGGTTTGAGGTGTTAGAGCGGCGTTGGAGCCGGTTATGGAGCTTCCGAGCGAGGTAAGTCTCCTTCTAACTCTATGAGGGGGAAAACTATCCCTAGGTGATGTGTTTAATGGGTGCAACTTGTTGCGGGGACTACGTATGCACGAGGTGATGAGAGTCCATACATAGTTAGATTCATGTTATTGTCCGGGTAGACTTAGGTTCACACCATGTTGTACTTGTACTATAGGGATTTTCCTTGCTTGTTTAATTCCTTATTTTACATTTTTACTTGAGACTAGACTTGCTATTATAGAGACTTCACGATTTCACGATTTGTCACCGAATAACTTCACTCCTCCTAAGGCATGTTTCCGTGATATATATATATATATATATATATATATATATATATATATATATATATATATACATACTTCATTGAAAGGGTTTTGTTAAAGAAACTACAACTCACACGTTTATTCGTGAGTGGGGTCAAGGACCCATCAAAGCTTCTTATTCTTATGGGATCGGGTCGTTCGCCTCGACAGGATTTATGTACCACACTCTCATGGGAGCGGGCCGTTCTCCTTGGCAGGTTAATTGATTTATCATATGGTTCGGGTTGTTCGACCCTCGGCAGTGCACAATTTGATTGTTATGTTGGATCGGGCCGTACGCCTCGGCATTTCCTATATCATATCTCTATGAAATCGTGCGTAAGACTTGGTAAGAAGCCAGTGTATCAGTAAATTCTCGGATTTGAATTATGGTAAGATACTTGATGAGATCCATTATATCTATATATATGCTCCGATTAAGGAGGGAATTTCTAATGAAGAGCTTGAGTTCCTCGTAAAGAGGGGGATTTGTATCATGTGTTTTATACTTGTTTATTTCATTTATTTACCCTGCCTCATATTTTCTACCCCTTTAGTGTACCTTATGTTGTTGGACCACTAGTGAGTGTCGCTGTCGACCCCTCGTCACTACTTCTCTGGGGTTAGGCTAGATACTTACTGGGTACACGTTGCTTACGTACTCATGCTACACTTGCTGCACATTTTTTTGTGCAGGTACATATGTGACTAGTGTCCCTGAGAGAGTAGAGGCGTGTATGCATACGGGGACTTACATGAGCTACATTCCACATTACGACCCAGAGCCGACAAAGTCTCCTTCAGAGTATTTATATTTCTCCTGTCTAAATTTGTATTCCGGACATATGCTGTATTTTATTTTATATTCCTAGTTGATGCTCACGCACTTGTGACACCGGGTTTTGTGGTGACTATGAGTTGTTTTGTATTGAAATTTGTTAAAAATATTATTATTTACTCTGTAAATTTCATCTTCTACTGTTTAATGGAAGGAAAAATATGGTTTCAAAATATTAAAACGAGAACCAAAGTAAGTATTTAGTGTTGGCTACCTGACAGCGATGTCCGGTGCCATCATGACCTTTAATGGCTTTTGGGTCGTGACAACATGGTATCAGAGTGTTAGGTTCAATTAGGTCTCACGAGTCATGAGAGAGTCTAGTAGAGTCTTGCGGATCGGTACAAAGACATCTGTACTTATCTTCGCGAGGCTACAAGGATGTTAGGAGCGCTTCCCTTCTTGATTCCTCATCGTGCGAATTGATTCTTTTGAGGCTTATGCCTTCATTTCCTTCCCATTCAATCTTATGTGAGGTGAAGCGCTTGTTACAAATTTGGAATCGAGGGATTTTTATGGCACTACTGAGTTAGAGCAGGATATTTCTCCCTGCGTATTCGATTGGGCTGATGTCGTCGCCTGGTGGAAGGATGTTCTGTCATCTCAGCTCACTAGCTGTATTTCTGATGGTTTTGGGGCTATGCACCGATTGCTATGATGTTCGCGAGTTATTATCGCACAATATTAAAGCAATGGTAGGATACTTGTCTACGTATAGGGGCAATGAATGAATTGAAAGGAGGTTTTTCTCAGTGCATGATTCAGATGTTCAACATTTTATTTCCAGTGGAGGGAAAGGCAATCAGACTAAGAATGTTCAGGTTGGATTGCTGGAGTAAAGAGACTTGGTATTTGCGAGTGTGGTGGAGTCTTCATCCGCGATGTGGTGTTGTCGTCCTTGATTGAATGTGTTAAGTTCATCGGTGTTATGGCCTTATTCAAATCGCCTTTGGGGAAGAGTATTGTGAATGGTGCCGGGGAAGCGGTTGTTAGATATCACAGTGTGTTGTGGTTCAGAATCGAATCGGTAATCCTAATGTGGATGACTCAAGAAGGATGATCTTCGGAGAGGTTTAGAGTGGTATATATCTATTAGTTTAGGTGTTACAGAGATGGGTTTGGAATTGGGGCAATAACTGGTCAGTGGAGGATGAGGAAAGACACGTGGGAGGTATCTTGCGGTGGTTAAACTTCCAGAAGGCCAAGTATAAGAAAACAGAAGTCGAGTAGTTGCTTAAAGGAGGGGGTTTGACCAAAGTAGGAGAGTGGCAGAGTAGCATATGGGTTTTGTGGTAGGATAGCCACACGCCTTGGGGGAAGTTAGAGTGATTTGGGATTCATGGTGGACAATGACTAGGTCTACAGGCTTAATTTGGAATATTGATTACTATATTGAGAAAGATTGAGTGTGACATGAGAGAGTTGTTTAATATGAAGCAGGATACAACATGACTTGGGATTGGAATGTATTGTCTCGCCTTTAGTTGATGTCCATGAGGAGTGAACGGACTTGTATAGCTAGTGAATGAGCACAGGCTCAGGACGGTTTATTGGTTCCGTGGTAATTATACTCGGTGCACCGTTGTTGGGGGATGTCGGCATGGAATTTTCACAGGTGGTATATCTCCTGTGAGCAGGTTAGCGGTTGCGTGGTGTTGATGAAGATTCTACGAAGAATTTTACTGGCTATCCAGTAAGAGGTCGAATATGTGAATGTGGCTAGTGATTCAGAATGTTCATAAAATGTTTAACATAAGGATTTCGAGTAATTTGGCGGGTTGGTTGTGCAAGATCATGTCAATAGGGGATAAGGAATCTATCACGACCCAAATTAACCCTCCGTAAGGTGTCGTGATGGCACCTAGTCTTTACGACTAGGTAAGCCTAATATTGCGAAAAATATAAAGAAAACACAACATTTCAAAGATAAACAGCATATTATAAATAGCCAAGAGTATTACCACTCGGCATATACAAAATAATTTTCCAAGACCCGGAATATCACTAAGTCACAAGCTGCTATAATCTATGTAGCTCTATACAAAAGTTTGAAGATAATAAAGAAAGTCTCTAGGCGAGGAAGTAGAAGGGGACTCTGAAGATCTGCGGACGCAAGCAGTAGTACCTTGAAGTCTCCTAAAATCAGCAGCACGTACTAACCCCGAGGCTGATAGATCACACCTGGATCTGCAAACCAAAACATGTGCAGGGAAGGGCATGAGTACACCACAATGGTAACAAGTAAGTGCCAAGCATAACCTCGGTCGAGTAGTGATGAGGTCAGGTCAAGGCCCTACCATAGTAAATATAATAAATTAAACAGTAAAAGATATAAGTAAAATGTACGGTAACATAGTTAAAGAAATTCTCGAAAATTTAATAGTTAAGGGAGCCCTCGGCTCAGAAGAAAGTAAACACAATGGGGAATCTCCCGGGATACCGTCCCGTAGTTCCGAATGAATATGCAGTACATGGGGATCTCCCGGAATACGTCCGTAGTCCCAAAGTAAATATGCAGTGCTGGGGGATCTCCCGGAATACGTCCGTAGTCCCAAAGTAAATATGCAATGCTGGGGGATCTCCCGAAATACGTCCGTAGTCCCAATTTAAATATGCAACGCAAGATGAAATGACATGTATGGCATCGAGTTATACAGATTATATTGAACACAGATAAGGAAATTAGGGATTTAACTAAGCATGGCGCACAGAATGTCAAATAGGCAGTTAAAACATGTAAGCATGCTTTTCTAGTCTAAACTAAACAATTAAACATATTAGTACAATTTAATAAGAGAAGCAATTTATGATTTAAAAAGGATAAACAAGATTTTTGCAATAACAGCCCATGTACGTACTCGTCACCTACGTACACGGCGCCCACACACCAAATAATATCAAGATATCCTAAGGAGGAAGTCCCCAACACAAGGTTAGGCAAGCCACTTACCTCGAAACGCTCAAATCAACTCGATATCACGTTCTTGCCACGAGTATCCGACTCCAAATGGCCCGAATCTATTCAGATTAATTGCATAACGTAAATATAACTACAAGTAACTAATTTAACTAATTAATTCGAAGCTAAAGCGTGAAATTAGGAAAAAAAACACCCAAAAAGTCTCCCCGGGCCCACGTCTCAGAATCGGGTAAAAATTACAAATTATGAACACCCATTCACTCATGAGTTCACTCGAACAAGAATCATCTAAATCTGACGTCAAATTCCCATTCAAATCTCAGATTATCAATTGGGGAACCTTTTCCCCCATTTCCAAACTTTTACCCTCAAATTCCTTAATTAGACTAGGAAAACAACAATAGATTATTGTATTATGATCAAAATAGAGTTAGAATTCATTAACCAATATTTCTCCTTCAAAATCCCTCGAGAAATCGTCTCCCACCGAGCTCCAAATAAAATTTTGTGTTATGAAATTTCAAACCCTCAAAATCCCCTTTTCTGCCCAGCGATTTCCGCATCTGCGCTCATGGGGCCGCATCTACGGTCCCGCACCTGCGGAAAAATCAACGCAGGTGCGGAAGTCACTTATTGGGCTGGGTCTGCATCTGCGACCCCTGGGCCGCATATGCGGCTCCGCTTCTGCGGACGACCAACCGCACCTGCAAGCCCAGCATGCCTTGTCCATTTCCGCATCTGCGAACACCCAAGCGCACCTGCGGACTCCCTTCCGCAGGTGCGAAACACCAGAACCAGTAATGCACCATATTTTTCCTAAGTCCAAATTTCTTCCCGTTAAGCATCTGAAATACACCCGAGGCCCCCGAGAACTCAACTAAACATACCAATCTATCCTAAAATACCATACGAACTTAGTCGAGCCTTCAAACCACATCGAACAATACCAAAATCCTGAATTAAGCACGGATTCAAGCCTAAGAATTTAAATTTTTTTCCAAATTCTACAAATGATGCCGAACCACATCAAATCTAGTCCGAATGACCTCAAATTTTACACACAGGTCACAAATGACGCTACGAACCTACAACCAGTTTCAGAATTTCATTTCGAGCTTGATATCAAAATTTTCACTATCGGCCGAAATCGCCGAAAAACTAACTTTCGCCAATTCAAGCCTAAATCGACTACCGACCACCAAAACATATTTTGAACGTGCTCCTAACCCCAAATACACTCAACGGAGCTAACGGAGTTGACGGAATTCCATTTTGGATCTATCTTTATACAGTTCCGACTACGGTCCAAACTCCAAGGCTTAAACTCACAACTAGGGATTAAGTGTCCCAAAATTCTCTGAATTCCATAACCAATCACTCCGGTAAGTTCCAAAAGTAGAAACAAATATAGGGAAAGCAGATATTAGGAGATCGGGGCTCTAATTCTCAAAACGACCGGCCATGTCATTACAGAATCTTGGTAGGTTCCAGAGTTATGCAATGGTAGCTTCAAGCGAAGTGGGAGAGCCCCACCGTCTATGATTGGATTGCATAGTTGTCAACTTATGTGGTTTATGGTTATCAGTGTATTGGCGGGTTATCATGACTAAGGAAAGAGAACATCAGTGGTAATTTTAGCAAAGGATTCGAGGAATGTGTGCTAATTGGCCTTATCGTTTCATGTTCAGGTTTCAGGAAGACTCAGAGTTTAAGCTTCGTGGGGATGTGATGTACAAGGAAAATGAACTTAGTCGGTTGATTCTTTGAGAGAGTGTTCATGTGCTAGTAGGGCCTTGGAGTTTGATCATAATTGGGAACAAGTCAGAGTGGGTGACTCTCAACAATGGTTCTAGTGGGTTCAAAAATGCAAAGTGCGGTACCTAAGGATTTCGAGTCCGTGGTATGGTTAATTATTGAGTTTTGGAAGCGAATTATGGAAAAAAGGGACTTGGAATATTATATGTTATCTACAGTCTTCGGTGCAGCATCGGAGGAACGGGAGAAAATAACTTCGGATTCATGGAAGAATTTTCAGAATGGGTGTACCAGTTGAAGATGCGAATATGCACATAAGGAGGGTATGAGATGGTTCGTGGATTTTGGAGACAACGTGGTCTCATGATATAAGGTTACTCAGGATAAGTGTGGAATGGGTTCATGATGTTTTGAATGGAGCTCTCATTATTTCTAGGGCAAGTCACGAGTAAATTAGAAGAAGTGGCTCGATTGGTAATGGTTGAATCAGCAATATTATGGCAATGGCCAGTTTCTCCAGCGTGAAGTTATACATGTAGTTTGTGGTTGTACATTTGGGCTTGAGCGCCACCACAACTTGGTTGATTTGGGAGATATTTGACTCGTATGGCTTTGTTATATAAAGGAATTTTCGGAAGAGTTATGGCAGTTTAGATTACGACACGAGGTTGTATTTTCTGTTGTTTGTGAATTAGGTTGTGTGTTGCATTGGTTCTTCCGAAATGAGCTCAGTAAAAGGTTTATATATGATGAAGTGTTTATCCTATTAGTGGATCAGGGGTTATTATGGAATTCTGGTACTTTCACGTATTGGCATGTTAGGTGTAGTGAGCGACATAGGAAATTGGAAGCTGAGGATCAAGGTTGTGGTTCGGTGTTGACAAGAATGTCACGAGCTAGGATAAGCAGGGAAGAATTCAGATGTTTAGAGTAAGCTGGTATTATCCTTAGTGTCACCTGAGATCGGTGTCCTGTATAAGAGGCTTTGTGTATTGATTTGCAGCTTTTTGATTTGCTTTACAGCGTTAGTGTGACCGGTGGTATGGATGTGCAGACTTGTTACCTGGTGCGGAGGGTTGTGGGAGTGTATCCCACGGGAAGATTGTATAAGTGTGATATGTAGTCACTTGATTAGTTAAAGATTTAAAACCAAGTATGGAGATTGTGGTACTATAGCTAATGTGAGAATTTATGCCTGAAGGGCGCTCGGTTCATTTGGTTGTGGAATGTGGAAGTTTATTCCGGATTTGACGACTGTTATTATGTGTCGTGAATAGGTCATTGTGGGTCCTTGAGGGGCTACTTAGTCAAGCATGATATGATCGGAATCGGTTTGAGGTCCATGGATGGATCTAAATGTGAATGTGGGCTCTATATCAGGCCGGATGTGCTCATCTCAGCATAGCGTTATTTTCGGAAGGGTCTTCGGGCCTTGGATGTTATTTCTGTTGTCAACTATTCCATGTAATCTATATTATACCAGGTGGGTTATGAGGCGGTTTGATTATTCAAACTCGTATTGAGGTCCCGTATAGTTTGTGGTATTATGTGAGCAGGATGGCTCTCGAGATGCAGATCATATATCGCACCTTAGTTGTGCTTGAGTTTTGTAGCTTGTGACGCTACCCGTCTCCCCAGGATTTGTATTATGCACTTGGCGTGCTTTTGGTTGATATTCGGGCATTTCGTGTGTATGAGCGTTATGGCTCGAGGTGTGTTTTCTTTAAATTATTATGTTGATTGGATCGGGTGGCACGTTGTCACAGGTATCATGGTTGGATCGGGTTGCACGTCGCAACGGTATCATGTGTGGATCGGGTTGCATGCCGCAATAGTGTGTTATTGAGTACAGTTTCCCATATCTATTATTGCGTGTTTTGCTTCTCATTTCCTGAGGAAGGTTCATAACATCATTTCGGTTATTTAATTAGTTACGTGGGTTGAGTAGTTCTTTCCAGAGTTCAGTTTTCCTTATGGACCTTCGATTCTGTAGCTTGTTGTCACATTGTGGCATCATACGAGATTTTTGGCAGTGTCTGAGGTGTCTTATTGCCTGAGCAGCTTGTACTGGATGAGACAAGATTATAGGACCTGGGATCAGTGCGATCAGATTTATATGAAGCATATTAAAGAGTAAATATTGATATTCAGTCCAGAATGAGGTAATGGTTCTTGTCGGGAGAAGAGACTCCATAAATTGTGATTCGGCAGGTAGTTATGAGTTCTACACATCTTCTCTATCGTGATAGTATTGCAAGAGTTGGAACAAGACTTATATAGGTCATGAGGTGTGTTGTGATCATCGGATTCGTGGGATTTCGGTTGTTGTCAGGGGATGTAATCATGGTCATGTTGTCACGACCCAACTCCATGTCAGGTCGTGATGGCGTCCAACACCGTTGCTGGCTAAGCCAACAGTGAACAACTTAGTGATTTCCCATTTTTGTTTATTAATCAATTCCAACATTTAGCTTTACATACATTTAAAGCATTTGATAAATAACGGATTTTAAAGGCAAACAAACGGAAACAACTAAAAGCAATTATAACTATTGAACTACAATCCAAAAATCAAAGTCTACTATTACGTGCCAAGATCTAGTGTCACAAGTGTGTGGGAAACTAGTGGGATATACAAAAGATGACTATCCTACTATCTGAAACAGAATAGACAGATAAAACAAAAGAGAAACTCTGGCATGCTGCTGAACGACTCAGAATGGGGCAGCTCGCCGTGAAGTCTCGGTCCAAGATCAGGTATGCACGCCGGGCGGGTAATTAGATGCACCAGCCTCAAATCCTGTACAATTAAGTACTTAAGCATAGTATGAGTACATAAACAATATACACCCAGTAAGTATCCCGCCTAACCTTGAAGAAGTAGCGACGAGGCTTCGACTTGACACTTACTAGGGCCAACAATAATGTAATTAAAGTATTATGCTAAGTATGGATATCATGAATAATACTGACAATTCAATAACATGAAGAGATAAGTTCTTCTTTCATAATTAAAATCTCAATTTCAGTCATATCATTTAACAACTTACATTTCAAGGCATTTAAGCAGTATAAATCACGGAGAGTTCCAAATAATTAACATGCACAATTATGCCGAGGTTGTACGGCCCGGTCCAACATAATATTAAATTGTGCACTGCCGGAGGATCGAACGGCACGAACCATAGATGCATCTATTTACTACCGAGGCGCTCGACTCGATCCACAAATAGCAATTATTTTTAAGGAAACACAAATTCCCATTTACAATCAAGTATTTTAATAAATTCTTTAAATAGGTGAACTTAGCCCTTTTTCGAATTCTTTTGTCAAATTTTAACATGTTTCGAGTAATTGAATTAGCAAGTAAGGGCACAAACATTTCGAATAAGGCATGATACGGTTCCTAAACTACCCGGACAATAGCATAATAGTAGCTACGTACGGACTCTCGTCACCTTGTACGTACGTAGCCCACACAAATAGGTACACACATATATTTAATTCACCTCTGAGGTTAATTCCCTCTTACAAGGTTAGAAAGGAGACTTACCTTATTTCAAAGCCTACTTCCCAATTCAAGAATGCGCTCAAACCTCCAAATTTGACGCCAAACGACTCGAAGCTAGTCAAACATTACATAAACTAATCAATCTATGCTCAAAAGTTTATAATTCCACCATTTAAGTGATTACCCAACCTAAATTGCAAGATTCCTAAAATTCACCCCCAGGCCCACGTGCCCGGATTCCGAAAATGTTCAAAGAAAGTTGTTACCCATAACCTTAGGAACATAAATATATGATTTTTACTAAGTTCCATGGTCAATTTCATGGTAAAATCTCATTTTTGTCAAACCCTAGGTTTTTTCATCTAAACCCATGATTTCTACCAATTTTCATGTTGTAATCTACCCACAATCTATGTATTAAACTCATAATAGGTAGAAATTACTTGCCTCCAAAAGCTAGGTGGGAATCCCTCTCAAGAAGCTCCAATAATCGCCCAAAGAGTGAGAGAAAATGAGTGAAAAATGGCTTAAGTCTCGTATTAAGTGAACCCCACTGCCTCTGCAATTTTCGCACCTGCGGATTCGCTTATGCGGACCAGATGTCCGCTTCTGCAGAATTGGCTGGGCCGGCTAGGGTCGCATCTGTGGAAGAGCTCCCGCTTTTGCGTGGAAGGAGCCGCATTTGCGGAACCTGGCTGGCCATCCTTGGATCGCATCTATGGGGGGCTTGGCTCGCACCTGCAGCTGGCCAACCGCAGGTGCGGTTATGACAGAACTAGGGAGCTTCAGCTGTTGCTTTAGCTCCCGAAATGGTCCGAGCCTCGTCCGATCGACACTCAGCGCCCCGGTCCCTGCCCGAACATACAAACAAGTTTGGAACCATAAAACGGACTAGCTCGAACTCTCGGAATGCCCGAAACAACATTAAAACTAAGAATCACACCCTAAAACCAATTGAATCAAACTTAAGAACTTCAAGTTCTTCAATTTACTTCCAATGCGACGAGACGTACTTATATTACTCGGAATGACACCAAATTTTGTGTGCAAGTCTTAAATGACACTACGGAACTATTCCCAATTTCGAAATTCCGTTTGGACCTCGATATCACCAAAACCTGCTCCAAACCAAATTTTAAAGAACTTCTATAACCTTTAAGAACCAACTTTCACTATTAGGTGCAAAAATGCTCTCGGGTCATGCAAAACCCGATCCGAACATACGTCCAAGTCCAAAATCACCATACAAACCTATTGGAACCGTCAAATCCCGATTCCGAGGTAGTTTACTAAAAATATTGATCGAAGTCAAACTTGGCCTTTTAAGCCAACCTTAAGGAACCAAGGGTTCCGATTACAACCTAGACTCTTCCAAATCCCGAACCAACAATCCCTGCAAGTCATGAAACAATAAAAGCATGTACGGGAAGTCTTATTAGGGGAACGGGATTCTAGAAAGCAAAACGACCGGTCGGGTCATTACATTCTCCACCTCTTAAATAAACGTTCATCCTCGAACGGGTTTGGATTCATACCTGAAGTGCTGAATAAGTGTGGATATCTGCTCTGTTTGTCCTCCTCAGACTCCCAGGTCACCTTCTCGACTGGTTGGCCCCTCCATCGAACCTTTATTGCAGAAATCCTCTTGGATCTCAACTGGCGATCCTGTCTAGAAACAATGACAACTGGCTTCTCCTCATAACCCAAGCTCTCCTCAAAATGAATAGTGCTGAAGTCTAACACATGTGATAGGTCGGCATGATATCTCCGGAGTATAGACACGTGAAAAATTGGATGAACCCCTTATAGGCTGGGAGATAAAGCAAGCTCGTAAGCAACCTCCCCAACTCGCCTCAACACTTCAAATGGGACCATAAACCTTGGGCTAAACTTGCCCTTCTTTCTGAATCTCATAATACCCTTCATCGGCGAGACTTTCAAGAGAACCTTCTCGCCTACCATAAATGATACATCACTCGCTTTCTGATCCGCTTAACTCTTCTGTCTGGACTGTGTTGTGCGAAGTTGCTCCTGAATCAACTTTACCTTTTCCAAGGCATCCTTCACCAGATTAGTACCATTTAAACTAGCCTCATCGAGCTCAAACCACCCGATGGGAGAACGACATCGCCAACCATATAAATCCTCAAATAGGGACATCTCGATGCTAGACTGATAACTATTGTTTTAAGCAAACTCAGCCAAAGGCAAATATTAATCCCACTGTCCCCCAAAGTTAACCACACATGCTCTCAATATGTCTTCCAATATCTGAACTGTCTGATCTGACTGGTTGAGCTCTACACAGGTCCCCAACTCACTCTGTACGGCTCTCTAGAAATGTGAAGTGAACTGAGGGCCTCTATATGATATGCTGGAAACAGGCACACCATGCAACCGAACTATCTCCCTAATATAAATCTAGGCCAATTTCTCTGAAGTATATGTAGTCACAACTGGAATAAAGTGTGCCGACTTGGTCAATCTGTCGACAATGACCCAAACTGCATCAAACTTCGGCAAGGTCTGCGGCAATCCAACTACGAAGTCCATAGTGATGCGCTCCCATTTCCACTCAGGTATAGTCATTTGCTGAAGTAGGCCACCTGGCCTCTGGTGTTCATACTTGACCTGCTGGAAATTTAGGCACCTAGACACATACTCAACTATATCTTTCTTCATCCGCCGCCACCAATAGTGCTGTCTCAGGTCACGATACATCTTCGTAGCACCTGGATGAATAGAATATCGAGAATTGTGTGCCTCCTCTAGAATCCTCTCCCTCAAGTCATCGACATTAGGAACACATAGACAGCCCTGGAGTCACAAAACACCATCATAGCCAATAGAAACCTCCTTGGCACCACCCTATAGTACCGTCTCTCTAAGAACTGCCAAGTGCAGATCATCAAACTGTCCGGCCTTGATCTGCCCCAATAATGAAGACTGAGCAACAACACATGTAAGAACTTGGTTGGGCTCTGAAATATCCAACCTCACAAGTCTATTAGCCAAGGACTGAATGTCCAAAGCTAGTGGTCTCTCCTCTGCTGAAATAAATGCCAAGCTACCTGTCACAACCCAAAATCCAACTAGTCGTGATGGCACCTAACCCAACCCGTTAGGTAAATGTCACGCCCCGAACCTAGGAGCGATACAAGCACCTGGTGCCTCACCTAACCTGGCATACCAAATTGCGACTAAGGAACTCTGAACACATAATGTCATACTTTGGACATGGGGCCACCTTGCAAGACAATTTGCGAAGCAAAATATAAAACTGAATGGAAACTAGCGCTAACTAAACATCAATAAAGCTAGGCCGAAAAGGCCGTCACAGCTACTACAGCTGACAAACCACCAAATTATACATACTAGGCCTACAAATCCAACATACTGTACTAACCAACAGGATATGTCTACAAGCCTCTACTGATAGATATATTGTGATCGGAACAGGGCCCCGACCTACCCATAACATATATACAGATATACATAAGATGTACACAAAACTCTAGACCTGGCAACTCCGAAAGACGTGGAGCTTACCGATCAGGCTGAACTCGGGAAACACCTACTGAGGAGGTCTACCCGTCTGTCTGTCTGAACCTGCACGCATGAAATGCAGCGCCCCCAGAAAAGGGACGTCAGTACGAAATAATGTACCGAGTATGTAAGGCAATAAAATAATTGAAATCTAAAACTGAACTGATAATATGATAACTGAAATTAACTGGGAGTCAAAGATGGTCTGGAGATATACTTACCTGCTGATAGTGACTAAACTCCTTCAATATAGTAAGTAAAATAAATGTCCGGCCCTATAAGGCTCGGTACGTGTAACTGCTCGGCCGTAGTAGGCTCGCTCATAGGCGCTCGGCCATACTGGGCTCTGTACCTCGGCCATCCTGGGCTCGCTCATAGGCGCTCGGCCACAGTAGGCTCGGTATATATAACTTACCATCTGATCAGAGGTTGCCCAATAGGGGCCTGCCCACCGATTATAGCTCGATGGTGGTGAAAATAGTGTAATACTGCATATATATATATAGACCCTCTGCTCTCTTGACTGAATAAAGACAAAACTAAACTGAATATGAAGTCCCGATAAGGAATAATATTGTAACTTATGAGACTAGAATAATGTGAATAAATTCATGAATACGAACTTCTCTTTATGTCTCATTATTAACACATGTAGCTACGAGATCATGCCAAAATGAAGGAAGGACTTAGCCTTAACATACCTTATCACAATATTTCCAATCACCAAGTTGAACTCACCTCTTTGCACCTTAATCTACAAGAACGATAATAATACTATCGTTAAGTTACGAAAGGTACAACTATCGCACAACGAACGACAAACTTATTTTGTATTAAAACGGGCAGCATCTCCCCTATAATCCTTACTTCCTCCAAATTCAAGATAACACCAACAATACAAGAACAGAACAATAACAACATATATACATCATTTTCCAGCCCTATATACACCATCAAATACTACAAAACAGCCCAACACACCCCAATCTCTTCGTACACAAAACGACCACCGTAGTAGTGTCAAACGACCCGAAAATGTTATGACGAACGACCAGCCAACCACCCTACATTTATATGGTGTTTATAAACCCCCTTCCTCCTCCAAAACTCCACAAAATAGTAGTAAAACACGCAGCCCAACAGCAACACAAAATAGTCCACAAAACAGTCCGCTACAAGTGAATAACTCGAACTCACGGCTTCCGATCACCGTCCCGTGAGTTCTTACAAGTATAGAACGACTTACCATGAATTTACAGAAGAAAAATTGGATGAAAGATAGCAGTAAACTCACCTTATTTGTTGGATAACTCAGCTCTTATCTTGGTTCTTCAAACTCTAGGTTTTACCTCCAATTAGAACTTGAAAGGGAGAGAAAATCAATTAGGGTTTGTGGGAAATTTTTGGGAGGATTCTTTGCAAAGCTTATGTCTGGTTATTATGCTCTATTTTAAGTCTAATATATGAAGAAAATAGGCCCTTAAAAGGCCTCTTTGGACGACCCGAAATGGCCCATTTTTGGGCTTTCATTTAAGCAAGTAGGTGACACACCTACTTGTCACCTAGCAGCTTGCGCAGTATCGCACAAATGCCCATATCTTTCTACTCCAATGTCATATTGACAAACAGTTTAATGAGTTGGAAAATAGACTCATAGATCTTTAATTTGATGGGTGGAACACCCCATAACTCTAAGTATATTGGGAGAAAATCGCAGTTACATTTGACCCAAAGTTTCAGTAAAACTTATGAATGTAACTTGTGATGACTTTCATCGACTTTTGTTCCACAACTCTCTTGACTTCAAAACATAACACACGGATGTCATACGACTAATATAAATCATAACATAATCTCCTTATCATGTTAATCACCCTAGTCTCACCCCAAAGGTACATGTTATAACATTTCCAACTTGTCGACTTTCGATGAAACATTATTTTATTTAATTGCTTTAGCTTCTGAACTGTCCAACCCTCTTTCTACTTGTTGTTCATGATCTTCAATATTTGTAACCTCAGAGGTAACATGATTAACTTACTTTATATACTTTTAAATATTATCTCATTTTTGGTCCTACATTAGTTTGCTTACGACGTATTTTTACGTACGAAAATATAGGGTGTAACATCACTCCCCCTTGGGAACATTCGTCCTCGAATGTTTACTCTTAGAGACTTTGGAAAATTTTGCCAAAGTATCCTTCGTACACTAGGTTAAAACCAACCTGCACGTAGCCAGAAACATACTATGCATGCCACACATGGCCAATCTTTATAAATAGCAGCAATTTGCCTCACCGACCGTAAATCATAAATATTGAAAGTGAAAAATAAAAGCTTACCTGATGACCTGCTAGCCTACATAGAGCTATGTTGTAGCGTCCCATCTCGAACCATATCTTCAGTTTGAAATAGGTGGGGGTATTTAGACTTCATTTCTTCCTCCGATTCCCACGTCATCTCTTCTACATTCTTGCTCCTCCATAAAACCTTTACGGAAGCTACCTCCTTATTTTGTAGATTGCGGATTTGTCGGTCTAGGATGGCAACTGGAATTTCCTCGTATGACAAGTCCTCTGTAATCTGTACATCATCCGTGGGCACCACTCGGGTAGGATCGCCAATGCACTTCCGTAGCATAGATACGTGAAAAACCGGATGGACAGACTCCAATTCTGAGGGCAACTCTAACTCATAAGCTACTTGGCCCACTCTCCGAATGATCCTATAAGGCCCAATATACCGTGGGCTAAGCTTGCCTTTCTTGCCAAACCTCATCACGCCCTTCATAGGTGATACCTTTAAGAATACCCAGTCATTAATCCTGAACTCTAAGTCTCGTCGCCGCACGTCAGAATATGACTTCTGATGACTCTGAGCTGTCAACAGTCGCTCCCGGATAAGCTTTACTTTCTCTATGGCTTGCTGAACCAGGTCTGGCCCATGTAACCCAGATTCTCCAACATCAAACCACCCTATAGGAGATCTGCACTGACGCCCATACAAAGCCTCGTACGGAGCCATCTGGATACTGGAGTGGTAACTGTTATTATATGCAAACTCGATAAGAGGTAGATGTTCATCTCAACTTCTGTTAAAATCCAACACACATACTCGTAACATATCCTCGAGCGTCTGAATTGTGCGCTCGGCTTGTCCATCAGTCTGTGGATGAAAAGCTGTGCTGAGATTCACCTGAGTCCCTAGACCTCTCTGAAATGACCTCCAAAAATATGTTGTAAACTGAGCCCCACGGTCAGATATAATAGAAATCGGTACTCCATGTAGCCACACTATCTCCTTAATATATAACTTTGCATAATCTTCTGTTGTATATGTAGATCTTACCGGTAGGAAATGAGCTGATTTCGTGAGCCTATCGACTATCACCCATATGGAATCGAACTTATGATTATAATGAGGTAAACCCATGATAAAGTCCATGTTATCGCCTCCCATTTCCATGTCGGGATCTCTATAGTCTGCATTAGCCCTCCGGGCTTCTGGTGCTCTACCTTCACTTGCTGGCAACTAGTACATTGGGCGACAAACTCAGCAATGTTCTTTTTCATATCGTTCCACCAGTACACATCCTTAATGTCATGATACATCTTCGTCGATCCAGGATGGATGGAATACCATGAATAATGTGCCTCTGACATAATCCTGTCTCGTAGCCCTGCTACATCTGGAACACACAAACGACCCCTGTATCTGAGAACCCCATCTCCCTTGAGCTCTAACAATGGCTTCTTCTGCTGCGGAACTCGCTCTCTCAGCTCGACCAACTCTGGGTCCTCGTACTGCCTTTCCTTGACTTCCGCTATGAGGGATGATTTTGTAGTGTTTTGGAGTACAACTCCACCATCCTCAGAATCTACTAACCGAACCCCCAACGAAGACAATTGATGAATCTCTCTAGCTAATTGTCTTTTCTTGGGCTCTACATGTGCTAAGCTACCCATAGATCGGTGACTTAAGGCATCTGCTATATCATTAGCTTTCCCTGGATGGTAGAGAATGTTAACATCGTAATCTGTCAATAACTCAAGCCATCGCCTCTGTCGCAAATTCAACTCTTTCTGCTTGAAGATATATTGTAGGCTTTTATGATCAGTAAATACATCAACATGAACACCATATAAATAATGTCGTCATATCTTAAGTGCATGGACAACGGCAGCTAACTCGAGGTCGTGGGTCGGATAATTCCTCTCGTGCTTCCTCAACTGCCTTGAAGCATACGCAATTACCTTCCCATGTTGCATCAGGACACATCCTAACCCGACACCTGATGCATCACAATATACGGCATAACCCTCTAGAGCCTCTGGAAGTGTTAGAACTGGAGTTGAGGTCAACCTGTTCTTAAGCTCTTGGAAACTCTGCTCACAAGCCTCTGTCCATTGAAACTTAGTTTCTTTCTATGTCAACTTCGTCAATGGTGCCGAAAGGGAAGAAAAACCCTCTACGAACCTCCGATAGTATCCTGCTAAGCCTAGAAAGCTACGAACCTCTGTCGGAGTGGTAGGTCTAGGCCAAGATTTCACGGCCTCAATCTTCTGAGTGTCCACCTTTATCCCTTCATCTGATACAATATGCCCCAAGAATGCTACAGACTTCAACCAGAACTCACATTTAGAAAACTTAGCATACAACTTACGATCACGGAGGGTTTGGAGTACCGCTCGCAGGTGGTCCGCATGCTCATCCTCTGAACGGGAATAAACTAGAATATCATCAATAAATACTATCACGAATAGATCTAAAAATGGCCGGAATAGACTATTCATCAAGTCCATAAATACAGCGGGTGTATTAGTCAACCCGAAGGACATGACAAGGAACACGAAGTGGCCATATCGGGTCCTGAAGGCTGTCTTCGGAATATCTTTTTCCCGAACTCTGACCTGGTGGTACCCCGACCTCAAATCTATCTTTGAAAAGCATCTAGCCCCTGCAACTGATCAAACAAGTCATCGATCCTTGGAAGTGGATACTTATTCTTAATAGTTACCTTGTTCAGCTGCCTATAATCGATACACATCCTCAGCGAGCCGTCTTTCTTCTGCACAAATAGTACTGGTGCACCCCAAGGTGAGGTACTGGGCCTGATGTAACCTTTCTCCAGCAAATCTTTTAACTGCTCCTTTAACTCCTTCAATTCGCCAGGTGCCATTCTATACGGAGGGACGGATATTGGTTGAGTTCCTGGAAGCAAATCGATGCTAAAATCAATCTCTCGCTCTGGAGGAATACCTGGAAGCTCATCTGGAAACACATCTGCATACTCTTTGACTACGGGAATAGACTGAAGTGTAGGTATCTCAGCATCTGCATCTCTAACTCGCACAATATGATAAATGCACCCTTTTGCGATCATTTTCCTCGCCTTCAGATAGGAAATAAACCTACCTCTGGGTGTTGGTGTATTACCTACCCATTCAAGGACTGGCTCACCCGGAAAATGAAATCTGGCTGCCTTTGCTCGGCAATCAACTGTGGCATAGCAAGCTGCCAACCAGTCCATGCCCATGATAGCATCAAAATCCATCATCTCTAGCTCAACTAGGTCAGCTGAGGTCTGACGACTACAAATTGTCACCGTACAACCTCGGTAAACCCGTCTAGCAATAATTGATTCTCCGACCGGTGTAGATACCGCAAAAGGATCACTTAGTATTTCAGGCACTATACCAAACTTCCTCGCGACAAATGGGGTAATATACGATAAAGTAGACCCTGGGTCTATCAAAGCATAAGCATCGTGAGAGCAAATGGTTAATATACCTGTCACAACGTCTGGTGAAGACTCCTGGTCCTGTCGACCCGCTAAAGCATAGATACGGTTCTGATTACCACTTGAACTGGAACCTCTACCTCTGCCCCGACCTCTACCAGCCGAAGACTGAGACTCGCGCCCTGAAGGATGCACGGACATAGATGATCCTGTTGCTGAACTCGCTGGTTGTGCCATTCCCCCCGAATCTCTATTTGGGCAATCTCGCATCATATGCCCTGGACGCCCACATGTATAACAAGCATCAGACCCTGCTCGGCATTGGCCCAAGTGTCCTCTACCACAGATGTCACACCGTGGAGGAAATGACCATGTCTGCGCAGATCCTCGCTGTCGCTGCAAACCCGACGCCCGTGAGCTCTCACCTGGTCCTGACTGATTATAGCGGTCATACCTGTAACCCTGTAACTGAGGTGGTGGAGGCCTAGGTGGCCGTCCGAAGTACTGGGTCCTATAACTACCCTGATATTGCTCCTGAGACCTGGGAAATCTCATCCTCTTACGTTGCCCTTGCTCAGCCCTTTCTGTACCCTGCTGCCGATGCCTACCCCTTTCTATATTCTGGGCGAATGCCTGAATCCGGGAGATATCCATACTATCCTGCAATGCAGCGGTGGCACATGCCTCGGTTAACTCTGGGGCTAACCCTGCTATAAACCTGTGAATCCTGTCCCGCATAGTAGCAACTATGGATGGTGCATATCTGGCCAATGAGTCAAAACGGAGACTATACTCTCGAACACTCATATTACCCTGCTTGAGGGCTAGAAACTGATCGACTCGAGCCTGTCAGATCTCCCGTGGTAAGTACTGGTCAAGGAAGGCATCTGAAAAATTCTCCCAAATAGCTGGAGGTGCATCACGTCCCCTGAACCTCTCCCATCCCTCATACCAAAGGATGGCTATATCTCGGAGTCGAAAAGCTGCTAGCTCAACTGCCTCTTTCTCCGTGGCATGCATAACACGAAAGATCCTGTGAAGCTGATCTATGAAATCCTGTGGGTCCTCCCTCTGATCTGTCCCCGTGAACTCTGGGGGACTCAAAGCAATAAACTCTCGGACCCTTGAACTCCCAGACCCCTCAGAAGTTCCTGCACTAGCTGATGCCCTAGCCTGTTGCTGGGTAGCTACCAACTGTGTCAACAAATGCACCGCACTCCTTAAGTCCTGATCTGATGGAAGTGGAGGGGGAACTGGATGTGCGGTTTCCCTAGGAATCTCCGTAGTTGGTGGAGGAGCCGGTAATGGCTGAGTAGGGGTCTCACCTTGAGCCTCAGACTGGGCCCCATCTACTGGAGGTACCCTGCTAGTCCCCTCACCTACTGTTTTATCTCTCATCTGGCTAGCCGTAGTCTTCCTAGTCACCGTCATCTGTGCATGCAAACACCAACACATAAGTTTAATTCAAATTTCCTATAACTCAGTTCTGTAGCACGATTTAGATTTCAAAGAAGGGTAACCAACTCCTAAATGCCCTGTAGTGCCCTGCTTATATAATGTGGTGCACAACACATCTATAAACAAGACCCTACTAGACACGGCTTGTAGACTCCCTAGGACAGAACTGCTCTGATACCAAGTTTGTCACGCCCCGAACCTAGGAGCGATACAAGCACCTGGTGCCTCACCTAACCTGGCGTACCAAATTGCGACTAAGGGACTCTGAACACATAATGTCATACTTTGGCCATGGGGCCACCTTGCAAGACAATTTGCGAAGCAAAATATAAAACTGAATGGAAACTAGCGCTAACTAAACATCAATATAAAGCTAGGCCGAAAAGGCCGTCACAGCTACTACAGCTGACAAACCACCAAATTATACATACCAGGCCTACAAACCCAACATACTGTACTAACCAACAGGATATGTCTACAAGCCTCTACTGATAGATATATTGTGATCGGAACAGGGCCCCGACCTACCCATAACATATATACAGATATACATAAGATGTACACAAAACTCTAGACCTGGCAACTCCGAAAGACGTGGAGCTTATCGATCAGGCTGAACTCGGGAAACACCTACTGAGGAGGTCTACCCGTCTGTCTGTCTGAACCTGCATGCATGAAATGCAGTGCCCCCAGAAAAGGGACGTCAGCACGAAATAATGTACCGAGTATGTAAGGCAATAAAATAACTGAAATCTAAAACTGAACTGATAATATGATAACTGAAATTAACTGGGAGTCAAAATAAATGTCCGGCCCTATAAGGCTCGGTACGTGTAACTGCTTGGCCGTAGTAGGCTCGCTCATAGGCGCTCGGCCATACTGGGCTCTGTACCTCGGCCATCCTGGGCTAGCTCATAGGTGCTCGTCCACAGTAGGCTCGGTATATATAACTTACCATCTGATCAGAGGTTGCCCAATAGGGGCCTGCCCACCGATTATAGCTCGATGGTGGTGAAAATAGTGTAATACTGCATATATGTATATAGACCCTCTGCTCTCTTGACTGAATAAAGACAAAACTAAACTGAATATGAAGTCCCGATAAGGAATAATATTGTAACTTATGAGACTAGAATAATGTGAATAAATTCATGAATACAAACTTCTCTTTATGTCTCATTATTAACACATGTAGCTACGAGATCATGCCAAAATGAAGGAAGGGCTTAGCCTTAACATACCTTATCACAATCTTTCCAATCACCAAGTTGAACTCACCTCTTTGCACCTTAATCTACAAGAACGATAATAATACTATCGTTAAGTTACGAAAGGTACAACTATCGCACAACGAACGACAAACTTATTTTGTATTAAAACGGGCAGCATCTCCCCTATAATCCTTACTTCCTCCAAATTCAAGATAACACCAACAATACAAGAACAGAACAATAACAACATATATACATCATTTTCCAGCCCTATATACACCATCAAATACTACAAAACAGCCCAACACACCCCAATCTCTTCGTACACAAAACGACCACCGTAGTAGTGTCAAACGACCCGAAAATGTTATGACGAACGACCAGCCAACCACCCTACATTTATATGGTGTTTATAAACCCCCTTCCTCCTCCAAAACTCCACAAAATAGTAGTAAAACACGCAGCCCAACAGCAACACAAAACAGTCCACAAAACAGTCCGCTACAAGTGAATAACTCGAACTCACGGCTTCCGATCACCGTCCCATGAGTTCTTACAAGTATAGAACGACTTACCATGAATTTACAGAAGAAAAATTGGATGAAAGAGAGCAGTAAAATCACCTTATTTGTTGGATAACTCAGCTCTTATCTTGGTTCTTCAAACTCTAGGTTTTACCTCCAATTAGAACTTGAAAGAGAGAGAAAATCAATTAGGGTTTGTGGGAAATTTTTGGGAGGATTCTTTGCAGAGCTTATGTCTGGTTATTATGCTCTATTTTAAGTCTAATATATGAAGAAAATAGGCCCTTAAAAGTCCTCTTTGGACGACCCGAAATGGCCCATTTTTGGGCTTTCATTTAAGCAAGTAGGTGACACACCTACTTCTCACCTAGCAGCTTGCGCAGTCTCGCACAAATGCCCATATCTTTCTACTCCAATGTCATATTGACAAACGGTTTAATGCATTGGAAAATAGACTCATAGATCTTTAATTTGATGGGTGGAACACCCCATAACTCTAAGTATATTGGGAGAAAATCGCAGTTACATTTGACCCAAAGTTTCAGTAAAACTTATGAATGTAACTTGTGATGACTTTCATCGACTTTTGTTCCACAACTCTCTTGACTTCAAAACATAACACACGGATGTCATACGACTAATATAAATCATAACATAATCTCCTTATCATGTTAATCACCCTAGTCTCACCCCAAAGGTACATGTTATAACATTTTCAACTTGTCGACTTTCGATGAAACATTATTTTATTTAATTGCTTTAGCTTCTGAACTGTCCAACCCTCTTTATACTTGTTGTTCATGATCTTCAATATTTGTAACCTCAGAGGTAACATGATTAACTTACTTTATATACTTTTAAATATTATCTCATTTTTGGTCCTTCATTAGTTTGCTTACGACGCATTTTTACGTACGAAAATATAGGGTGTAACAGTAAACCGATTACTAACTATCCAATTTCAATAATAATTATTAAAGCAATTTAAGTGAATAAAGGTCTAAATCGTGTACAATCCCCAAGAACTGGTAGTACAAATCATGAGCTTCTAAGAATAGAGTATACAAAGCCGAAATGAAATAAATACATAGTCTGTTTTAATAATACATAAACAGAGCTTTTATAAATCTAAGGCTACCCTGAACAAGAGGTAGCTACAACAGGAGTACAGGTACATCTTCAAGTCCCGCAACCATCGAGCACAGCAACAGTAATAGCCAACATCTGCACGCAATGTGCAGAAGTGTAGTATCAGTACAACCGACCCCATGTACTGAGTAAGTAACAAACCTAGCCGTAGGTTGAAAGTAGTGACGAGCTTCCACCAAGGTCGGGTCCAAAACCAATAGTCCACAACAGTCCATAACAACAATAAGCAAATAATACCAGAAGTAACTCAGAGATAAAATGCTCAACCAAATCATGAATTTCAAAAATAATAGTTCTTCCTTTCAAATCCATCAGTGAAAACTCAAATCTTTTGCCGGAGTTGCCAAAAATATGAATAGTTTGAAAACAATACATTTTTCCCAAAATCTTGTCAATAATAAATAAAATGTTTCATTTTCCTTCCGGATAACTCGTGTAAAAACAAATGCATCACTATGCCCATCTGTCAAGAATGTGTGATAAATCATGAATGATGTGATGTTGTACAGCATGTGGAAAATACATCTCTATGCATGTATGTCATGTGTGCATGCCAATGCGATACAACTCAATGATAAAATCATAAACATCCCCTCGGGCAGAACATCACTCATATACAGCCCCTCAGGCAAACCTCACAGTCACTCTTGCCACTCGGGCATACCTCACAATCACTCTTGCCACTCGGGCATACCTCACAATCACTCATGCCTCCCAGTCACTCAGCACTCGGCACTCGCACTCAGTAGGTACCTGCGCTCACTGGGGGTGTGTACAGACTCCGGAGGGGCTCCTTCAGCCCAAGCGCTATAATCTGCACGGACAACTCACGTGCGATAATAATAAAGTATGCTGCAGGCGGGCAGCCCCGATCCACACTCATCCTCACAAATCAGGCCCTCGGCCTCACTCAGTCATAAGTATGCTGCAGGCGGGCAGCCCCGATACACACTCATCCTCACAAATCAGGCCCTCGGCCTCACTCAGTCATAAATATCTCAAGCCACTCAGGCATTTCAGTAAAACAGGGCATTCGGCCCAAAACATTTATATGCATCAAAATAGAGTTACAAAACTGAGTTATGATATGCAATGACATGAATATGACTGAGTATGAACTTTCAATTTAACACGATACTTCACAGCAATATGACCTCTGTGGGTCCCAATAATACTGGCACATAGCCTCAACGAGATTTTTAATATGTTTTTCAGCTCAATTTCTTTAACACATAAAATCGCATGGAAAAATGCCAAGATTATTTAACTATAAAATCCCACATAAACAATTATGTCACAATTTCTCTAGTGCACGCCCACACGCCCTTCACCTAGCATGTGCGTCACCTCCTAACAATTCACAAAAATACATATATTCAGGGTTCATACCCTCAACTCCAAGATTAGAAGAGTTACTTACCTCGAACAAGCCGAATCCCATGTCGAGCAAGCTAAACAATGCTCCAAAAATCCCATTATGTGCGTATCAACTCCCGAACGGCTCGAATCTACCACAATTAAGTTGATTCAGTCCACACAATTCATAGGAATTAATTCCATATCAAAATGCTAATATTTTCCACAAAATCCGAAATTACGCCCCAAAATTCACCTGTGGGGACCACATCTCGAAATACGACGAAGCTCACAAAATACGACAACCCATCCAATTACAAGTTCAACCATACTAATTTCACTCAAATCCGACTTCAAATCGGTATTCAAACTCTAAAAATTTGTTTTGTGATATTATAGAAATTTCATTCTATTTCTCTTGAAGATTCAGTAATCTTACACCAAAAATGAAGATGAATTCATGGAATATAATCACAACGGAGTTAAGAACACTTACCCCAAGTTGTGTGGAAAATTTCCTCTCCAAAATTGACCAAACTGAGCTCCAAAATGTCCAAAATGAGAAAACAATCTCGGAACCCTCATTTTAAACACTGCCCAGGCATTTCCGCACCTGCGGTGCCTGGGCTCGCACCTGCGCATCCGCATTTGCGGTCAAAAATGCGCGCCTGCAGAAAACAGCTGAACCTCTAAAATCTCGCATCTGCAGCGCTATTCTCGCGTATACGGGCTTCGCAGATGCCCATTCCCCCTTCGCACCTGCGGCAAATTCCTCGCACATGCGAGCACTGCCCAGTCTCACTCTTGGCTGCTTCTGCGATTGATCTCGCGCACATGCGGCTTCGCACCTGCGATCAAAATCTTCACAGGTGCGATCACACCAGTAGGCAGTAGTTCCAGCATTTCCTTAAGTCTGAAATTTGATCCGTTAACCGTCTGAAACTCACCCGAGGCCCTCGGGACCCCGTCCGAACATACCAACAAGTCCCATAATATAACACGAACCTACTAGAGGCCTCAAATCATACCCAACAACCTCAAAAATACAAACTACACATGGATTCAAGCCTAATAAATTTCTTAATTCTACAAACGATGCCGAAACCTATCAAATCACATCTGATTGACCTCAAATTTTGCACACAAGTCATATTTCACATTATAGACCTATTCAAATTTCCGGAATCGGATTCCGACCCCGATATCAAAAAGTCAACCCCCCGGTCAAACTTTCCAAAAAATCAACTTTCGGCAATTCAAGCCAAATTCCACTACGGACCTCCAAATAATTTTCCGGACATGCTCCTAAGTCCAAAATCACCATACGGAGCTATTGGAATCATCAAAATTTGAATCCGAGATCATTTACACATAAGTCGACATCCGGTCACTATTTAAGTTAAGCTTTAAACCTTGGAACTAAGTGTTCCAATTCATTCCAAAACCCCACCGGACCCAAACCAATTGCCCGGCAAGTCACACAACAACTGTAAAGTACAATTTGAGCAGTAAATGGGGAAGCAAGGTTGTAATACTCAAAACGACCGGTCGGGTCGTTACATTCTCCCCCACTTAAACATACGTTCGTCCTCGAACATGCAAAGAGTTATTTCCACGCCATCAAGTCATTGTTCCATCTAACCACACACGTACCCGGGGGTGAACCCACGTCACCCTATTCCTTATAGGCTTGACAACACAATCCACCTAAATTCATTAATTTAACCTTAGCCCATAAACCTTGGAGTTTAATTTCTAACCTTTAGAATTTCTTTCACGATACAAACCTTACATTTACACACCGTATAAGTCCGAACAAGTTGCATCGAGCTATAACTATAACCACAGATTAATCAACCAACATATTACGCAACTCGCATGCTTGTAGCACCATTCCAGATTGCAGTGACTACTCCAAAACCAATCACATACTAGTATTAAACCCATATCGAACCAAACCTCATCCCAAAACCTTCGTACACTGTTGATAATAAAAGAAACGCGCAGAAATCTCTGGACCCCTTATCAGATCAACAAGTCATGGAGCTCTCTCTCCCCAACCAGAACCATAATCACTTTCTAAGCCGAATTTCAATATCATCCTCCCGAATATACCGTTTCAAACCTGATAGTACACATTCCAGGTTCAATGACCTTATTTTACTAAACATAATTGTTCCACAGACATACCGCACCAATATAACTCAGAGCCACAACCCGTGCAATCCGTGCACCAATAAGCAACAATTCAAATGTACCCAGTCATGGAAAAAATGACTCAAATCAGAGAACTGCCTCGCAAGATTAACAAGTACCGCCACAATGAAACGCTGAAAATTCATCATACACTGTAGAACCATCACCCGATTCTAACACAAGGTTCATACCTTAACATAGCTCCGCTGCAATAGGTGTCCCCATCCAAACATTGGTCCATATTATATACCCCGAACCACCCTGCTCAAAATCAATAACCACGGAGAGGCAAATGACAAAAATGCCACACAAAACCTGAAAGAACATAACCATTACGCAATCGATCATGCCATACCCAAGTACTCATCATGCTCAAATTCCACTATAAAGCTCAAATAGAACCGCATCATCTGTGCACATAACCAATGAATCACAACTCATCGTAGCATAAAGAAGTAACTCACAGATCATCTCAGAATACGAATAAGCTCAACATCACCCGAATGACACATCCCTCAACAATAGCATTATGGAGCCAACCATTCCGGCTCGGTGTAGAATACACATCTTAATTGGGCCTACCTATGGACCCCCAAATCAACTCGGGCTACCCACAAATAGATAAAAATTCTTCGAAAAATCCATAATGACTTAATCATAACACATTCTATCATTTGGCTAGCTCCGGCAACAACTTCACAGTCCACAACCATGAAACAATCTGCTCCTGGGAACTCTCAATCTCCGAATCCATAGAGCACGCGAATCACCATATTTGATTCCATTTCCACCGCCCGAATGCCTAACACTTCTCTCATACACGATCATCCCATGAGAAATACTTTAAAAGTTCTTCCATGCCAATTGACAAAATTTGAATATCAGGAGTCTATCAACCAGGTGAGTACTGCAATACCAATGAACATCCGTAAGTCAAAACACAATACGCCCTTTTGAAATGCGCACCCCTTTTCAAGGATCACCGAGCACTTATAAAATTCATCTAATTATCTGAAATTGATCATTCTGCCCAAAATTTGTGATCTTCCTTTCAAGAATGAGCCACCACCTTGTACATGCAAATCTTAATCTCGCGCCACACACCACATCTATCATGTCATCATGTGACAAGCACGAGAATCTTATTATCAACTTTGGGTAACCAGCAAATTACATACCCGGTCATTCAGTAACCTTCATCTTGCTTCTTTCCAGGAGGAAATCACAATTTACAACACGTTCTCCACACCGGTAGAAACTATCAAGAATACTTTGGAATCCATTTGCACGTAATCAAGCCCTTAAAACTAAATTCCTCTAACTCGACCAAGCCACGCAGGTTGCCAAGTCCAGGTATATTTCCATAAAGCACCTGTAGAAAACCCCCATATCATATGCACCTAAGGAACCGATCTTATCCATTACCATACTGATCCAACCTACTACCCAGTTGTCCTATTTTTCCCCGAGTCCCTTCCGAATTTATCTTCAGATTGATACTTCTTCTTGCTGAAATACCACGATCTTTAACCACAACTCCCTTCGGCCCATAAGCCACTGTATTCTTCTTAAGCACCTCCATAAATACCACAACTGTAACACTCACTCTGAAAATACCTTATGCGAATCTAAAATTGTTCCTCTTTTGTTTCTTATACTGGAATGTAGAATTCATAGTCAAACAGAATTACCGCACATCCCGATACCATCCAATGTAAGTAACCGATTCTAGTGATATACAAAGTCAAAAAAATTTTAATTTCCATATATACATTTGAATCCATTAAAACCCTCTCGAGAGTCATCCACTCTGCTCAAATCTAATTTACTCCTTCCCAAACGGGCCGAAAGATATGTGTTCCTTTAGCACGATCAACACTCAAAGAAGTAACCCTGCCTTAACACGACCAATTGAATTCATACTTCGTGCGCACTACATCCTTCAAATTAGCAACTTAATCATTCCACAATTTTCATATTTTCATAAAGTTAAATGTAACCCATATCCAGGAATTTACTTACCCGAGTCATCCTCTATCTTCACCTCTGTAAGTCATAACTAACCCACAAGTATGCCTCAAACCAAAACTAATTTTTTTACATATATCCATGAATTTGAATTGTCAATAGCAGACTCCCCCACTTGGCTCAAAGCCATAGAACAAAACATTTCATAATTCATAATACCAATACTCTCTTACTGCCATAATGCTTCAGTCAGTTCAATGAAAAATTCTTCTCAAGCTCATACAACACCAACCATAAAAATACCTCAATCATCTGCTAAGCTCGTATTCATCCTCTTAACACACAAGTCAACTTTCTCAACCAGATTCAGATTCCAATCTCTACCCATACACCCCATTGGCAGAAAAGAAACTCTCTACTCACGTCATAAGGAATACACCTAGGTAGATTACTCTGCAAGGGATAACCCACCTGCTTAGCCTCAAACTGGTATCTTGTTATGTATTTTCGCAATTACAATTTCTACGCAATCACTAAACCTTTCCAAGTCCAAACTTATTAACAATACACGAGAATTTGGACTCTCCCAAAATTTAACAATGTAAAAGATCCTTCAAAATATTCATACTCGAGACTATACGTCACATCAAAATGAAAATCAAGCACCCAACGGCCTTCCTTTACACATCAAGGAAACACTCCTCGCCACATTCACATCGTCTTAACACATCCTGCAGTTATATCATACTCATCACAAAGCCGTTTCACCGCTCATCAAGCCACAAATTCCACTGTAGGGTCATTACCGGACATATGAGTTCAACTGTACAGGTTACAACTGAAGCTACCGAGCCTAAGCTGCAGTCTAATCATGGCCTCAAGTCCTCCAAACTGGCCCACCACCAAAACATATAATACTTACCTCGAACCTCGTTCATAGAATCACAAGTCGGCGATGCACAGCTGATACCGAGCGCTCATGTGCGCATACGTATACGTGGAAGGAATTCAAAGAGTTATGTTTTGAGCTGAATCAATCTCGCACGCTAAGGAAAGAAATATGGGAAGTATATATCCTAAATGCCCTGTAGACTCTCGAAGATAAGTATGGACGTCATCATACCGATCCGCAAGACTCTACTACATACTTGCTCATGACTTGTAGAACTTATGAACCTAGTGCTCTGATACCACCTTATCACGACCCAAAATCCAACTAGTCGTGATGGCACCTAACCCAACCCGTTAGGTAAGCCGATTACTAACTATCCAATTTCAATAATAATTATTAAAGCAATTTAAGTGAATAAAGGTCTAAATCGTGTACAATCCCCAAGAACTGTTAGTACAAATCATGAGCTTCTAAGAATAGAGTATACAAAGCGGAAATGAAATAAATACATAGTCTGTTTGAATAATACATAAACAGAGCTTTTATAAATCTAAGGCTACCCTGAATAAGAGGTAGCTATAACAGGAACGCAGGTACATCTTCAAGTCCCGCAACCATCGAGCACAGCAACAACAACCACCAACATCTGCACGCAATGTGCAGAAGTGTAGTATCAGTACAACCGACCCCATGTACTGAGTAAGTAACAAACCTAGCCGTAGGTTGAAAGTAGTGACGAGCTTCCACCAAGGTCGGGTCCAAAACCAATAGTCCACAATAGTCCATAACAACAATAAGCAAATAATACCAGAAGTAGCTCAGAGATAAAATGCTCAACCAAATCATGAATTTCAAAAATAATAGTTCTTCCTTTCAAATCCATCAGTGAAAACTCAAATCTTTTCCCGGAGTTGCCAAAAATATGAATAGTTTGAAAATAATAAATTTCTCCCAAAATCTTGTCAATAATAAATAAAATGTTTCATTTTCCTTCCGGATAACCCGTGTAAAAAAAAATGCATCACTATGCCCATCTGTCAAGAATGTGTGATAAATCATGAATGATGTGATGTTGTACAGCATGAGGAAAATACATCTCTATGCATGTATGTAATGTGTGCATGCCAATGCGATGCAACTCAATGATAAAATCATAAACATCCCCTCGGGCAGAACATCACTCATATACAGCCCATCGGGCAAACCTCACAGTCACTTGTGCCACTCGGGCATACCTCACAATCACTCATGCCTCCCAGTCACTCAGCACTCGGCACTCGCACTCAGTAGGTACCTGCGCTCACTGGGGGTGTGTACAGACTCCGGAGGGGCTCCTTCAGCCCAAGCGCTATAATCTGCACGGACAACTCACGTGCGATAATAATAAAGTATGCTGCAGGCGGGCAGCCCCGATCCACACTCATCCTCACAAATCAGGCCCTCGGCCTCACTCAGTCATAAGTATGCTGCAGGCGGGCAGCCCCGATACACACTCATCCTCACAAATCAGGCCCTCGGCCTCACTCAGTCATAAATATCTAAAGCCACTCAGGCATTTCAGTAAAACAGGGCATTCGGCCCAAAACATTTATATGCATCAAAATAGAGTTATAAAACTGAGTTATGATATGCAATGACATGAATATGACTAAGTATGAACTTTCAATTTAACACGATACTTCACAGCAATATGACCTCTGTGGGTCCCAATAATACTGGCACATAGCCTCAACGAGATTTTTAATATGTTTTTCAGCTCAATTTCTTTAACACATAAAATCGCATGGAAAAATGCCCAGATTATTTAACTATAAAATCCCACATAAATAATTATGTCACAATTTCTCTAGTGCACGCCCACACGCCCGTGACCTAGAATGTGCGTCACCTCCTAACAATTCACAAAAATACATATATTCAGGG